>NC_090922.1:230416092-230716993 GCF_040938575.1 Ambystoma mexicanum | reverse complement strand
TATTTCTGCCACGAAAAATGCATCCTATACCCCTGAAAGCTCAGAATATGTTAGCAGCCCAAAGAAGGCCTTAAAATGCATTTTAGGCCTACAAACATGTTGAAAACTTTGGAAGCCCAAAAAAGGGGTTTATAGGCATCCTAGAGCCCCTAAAGTCCAGAAAATGTTGGTGGACCAAAAACTGTGTCAGAGAGCTCTGAATGTCCCAAAAACATTTGCAGCCTGAAAGGGGCATTAACCCGCATCCTAGACCACTGAAATTCCCAAAAATATATTTGGCACGAAAAATGCATCCTACACCCCTGAAAGTTCAGAATATGTTAGCAGCCCAAAAAAGGCCTTAAAATGCATTATAGGCCTCAAAAATGTAAACAAATCTTTGGAGGCCCAAAAAAAGGGTTTATAGGCATCCTAGACCCCCTAAAGTCCAGAAAATATTGGTGGACCAAAAACTGTGTCAGAGAGCTTTGAATGCCCCAAAACATTTGCAGCCTGAAAGGGGCATTAACCCGCATCCTAGACCACTGAAATTTCCCAAAATATTTTTGGCACGAAAAATGCATTCTACACCCCTGAAAGTTCAGAAAATGTTGGCAGCTCAAAAAAATGCCTTAAAATGCATCTAGGCCTTCAAAAATGTTGAAAACCTTGGAGGTCCAAAAAAGGGGTTTACAGGCACCCTAGACCCCCTAAAGTCCAGAAAATGTTGGTGGACCAAAAACGGTGTCAGAGAGCTCTGAATGTCCCAAAAACATTTGCAGCCTGAAAGGGGCATTAACCCGCATCCTAGACCACTGAAATTCCCAAAAATATTTCTGCCACAAAAAATGCATCCTATACCCCTGAAATCTCAGAATATGTTAGCAGCCCAAAGAAGGCCTTAAAATGCATTTTAGGCCTACAGAAATGTTGAAAACTTTGGAGACCCAAAAAAGGGGTTTACAGGCATCCTAGACCCCCTAAAGTCCAGAAAATATTGGTGGACCAAAAACGGTGTCAGAGAGCTCTGAATGTCCCAAAAACATTTGCAGCCTGAAAGGGGCATTAACCCGCATCCTAGACCACTGAAATTCCCAAAAATATATTTGGCACGAAAAATGCATCCTACACCCCTGAAAGTTCAGAATATGTTAGCAGCCCAAAAAAGGCCTTAAAATGCATTACAGGCCTCAAAAATGTAAACAAATCTTTGGAGGCCCAAAAAAAGGGTTTATAGGCATCCTAGACCCCCTAAAGTCCAGAAAATATTGGTGGACCAAAAACTGTGTCAGAGAGCTTTGAATGCCCCAAAACATTTGCAGCCTGAAAGGGGCATTAACCTGCATCCTAGACCACTGAAATTTCCCAAAAAATGTTTTCACGAAAAATGCATTCTACACCCCTGAAAGTTCAGAAAATGTTGACAGCTCAAAAAAATGCCTTAAAATGCATCTAGGCCTTCAAAAATGTTTAAAACCTTGGAGGTCCAAAAAAGGGGTTTACAGGCACCCTAGACCCCCTAAAGTCCAGAAAATGTTGGTGGACCAAAAACTGTGTCAGAGAGCTTTGAATGCCCCAAAACATTTGCAGCCTGAAAGGGGCATTAACCCGCATCCTAGACCACTGAAATTTCCCAAAATATTTTTGGCACGAAAAATGCAATCTACACCCCTGAAAGTTCAGAAAATGTTGGCAGCTCAAGAAAATGCCTTAAAATGCATCTAGGCCTTCAAAAATGTTGAAAACCTTGGAGGTCCAAAAAAGGGGTTTACAGGCACCCTAGACCCCCTAAAGTCCAGAAAATGTTGGTGGACCAAAAACGGTGTCAGAGAGCTCTGAATGTCCCAAAAACATTTGCAGCCTGAAAGGGGCATTAACCCGCATCCTAGACCACTGAAATTCCCAAAAATATTTCTGCCACGAAAAATGCATCCTATACCCCTGAAAGCTCAGAATATGTTAGCAGCCCAAAGAAGGCCTTAAAATGCATTTTAGGCCTACAAAAATGTTGAAAACTTTGGAAGCCCAAAAAAGGGGTTTACAGGCATCCTAGACCCCCTAAAGTCCAGAGAATGTTGGTGGACCAAAAACTGTGTCAGAGAGCTCTGAATGTCCCAAAAACATTTGCAGACTTAAAGATGCATTAACCCGCATCCTAGACCACTGAAATTCACAGAAATATTTTTAGCACGAAAAATGCATCCTACACCCCTGAAAGTTCAGAAAATGTTGGCAGCTCAAAAAAGGCATTAAAATGCATTTTAGACCTGCAAAAATGTTGAAAACTTTGGAGGCCCAAAAAAGGGGTTTACAGGCATCCTAGACCCCCTAAAGTCCAGAGAATGTTGGTGGACCAAAAACTGTTTTTGAGAGCTTCGAATGTCCCAAAACATTTGCAGCCTGAAAGGGACATTAACCCACATCCTAGACCACTGAAATTCCCAAAAATATTTTTGGCACAGAAAATGCACCATACACCCCTGAAAGTTCTGAAACTGTTGGCAGCTCAAAAAAAGGCCTTAAAATGCATCTTACGCCTTCAAAAATGATGAAAACTTTGGAGGCCCAAAAATGGAGTTTACAGGCCTCCTAGAACCCTAAAGTCCAGAAAATGTTGGTGGACCAAAAACTGTGTCAGAGAGCTCTGAATGTCCCAAAAACATTTGCAGACTTAAAGATGCATTAACCCGCATCCTAGACCACTGAAATTCCCAGAAATATTTGTGGCACGAAAAATGCATCCTACACCCCTGAAAGTTCAGAAAATGTTGGCAGCTCAAAAAAGCATTAAAATGCATTTTAGACCTCCAAAAATGTTGAAAACTTTGGAGGCCCAAAAAAGGGGTTTACAGGCATCCTAGACCCCCTAAAGTCCAGAGAATGTTGGTGGACCAAATATGGTGTCAGAGAGCTCTGAATGTCCCAAAAACATTTGGAGCCTGAAAGGGGCATTAACTCGCATCCTAGACCACTGAAATTCCCAAAAATATTTTTGGCGCGGAAAATGCATCCTACACCCCTGAAAGTTCAGAAAATGTTGGCAGCTCAAAACAAATGCCTTAAAATGCATCTTAGGCCTTCAAAAATGTTGAAAACTTTGGAGACCCAAAAAAGGGGTTTACAGGCATCCTAGACCCCCTAAAGTCTAGAAAATATTGGTGGACCAAAAACTGTGTCAGAGAGCTTTGAATGTCCCAAAAACATTTGCAGCCTGACTAGACCACTGAAATTCCCAGAAATATTTTTGGCACGAAAAAATCATCCTAACCCCAGAAAGTTCAGAATATGTTAGCAGCCCAAAAAAGGCATTAAAATGCATTTTAGACCTTCAAAAATGTTGAAAACTTTGGAGACCCAAAAAGGGGTTTACAGGCATCCTAGATCCCCGAAAGTCCAGAAAATATTGGTGGACCTAAAACTGTGTCAGAGAGCTTTGAATGTCCCAAAAACATTTGCAGCCTGAAAGGGGCATTAACCCGCATCCTAGACCACTGAAATTGCCAAAAATATTTTTGGCACGAAAAATGCATCCTACACCCCTGAAAGTTCAGAATATGTTAGCAGCCCAGAAAAGGCCTTAAAATGCATTATAGGCCTGCAAAAATGTAAAAAAAAACTTTGGAGGCCCAAAAAAGGGGTTTACAGGCATCCTAGACCCTCTAAAGTCCAGAAAATATTGGCGGACCAAAAACTGTGTCAGAGAGCTTTGAATGTCCCAAAACATTTGCAGCCTGAAAGGGGCATTAACCCACATCCTAGACCACTGAAATTCCCAAAAATATTTTTGGCACGAAAAATGCATCCTACACCCCTGAAAGTTCTGAAACTGTTGGCAGCAAAAAAAAGGCCTTAAAATGCATCTTATGCCTTCAAAAATGATGAAAACTTTGGAGGCCCAAAAATGGAGTTTACAGGCCTTCTAGAACCCTAAAGTCCAGAAAATGATGGTGGACTAAAAATGGTGTCAGAGAGCTCTGAATGTCCCAGAAACATTTGCAGCCTGAAAGGGGCATTAACCCGCATCCTAGACCACTGAAATTTCCCGAAATATTTTTGGCACCAAAAATGCATCCTACACCCCTGAAAGTTCAGAAAATGTTGTCAGCTCAAAGAACGCCTTAAAATGCATTTTCGGCCTACAAAAATGTTCAAAACTTTGGAGGCCCAAAAAAGGGGTTATTGCCATCCAAGAGCCCCTAAAGTCCAGAGAATGTTGGTGGACCAAATATGGTGTCAGAGAGTTCTGAATGTCCCAAAAACATTTGCAGCCTAAAAGGGGCATTAACCCGCATCCTAGACCACTGAAATTCCCAAAAATATTTTTGGCACGGAAAATGCATCCTACACCCCTGAAAGTTCAGAAAATGTTGGCAGCTCAAAAAAATGCCTTAAAATGCATCTTAGGCCTTCAAAAATGTTGAAAACTTTGGAGGCCCAAAAACAGGCTTTACAGCCACCCTAGAGCCCCTAAAGTCCAGAAAATGTTGGTGGACCAAAAACGGTGGCAGAGAGCTCTGAATGTCCCAAAAACATTTGCAGACTTAAAGATGCATTAACCCGCATCCTAGACCACTGAAATTCCCAGAAATATTTTTGGCACGAAAAATGCATCCTACACCCCTGAAAGTTCAGAAAATGTTGGCAGCTCAAAAAAGGCATTAAAATGCATTTTAGACCTCCAAAAATGTTGAACACTTTGGAGGCCCAGAAAAGAGGTTTACAGGCATCCTAGACCCCCTAAAGTCCAGAGAATGTTGGTGGACCAAATATGGTGTCAGAGAGCTCTGAATGTCCCAAAAACATTTGTAGCCTGAAAGGGGCATTAACCCGCATCCTAGACCACTGAAATTTCCCAAAATATTTTTGGCACGAAAAATGCATCCTACACCCCTGAAAGTTCAGAATATGTTAGCAGCCCAAAGAAGGCCTTAAAATGCATTTTAGGCCTACAAAAATGTTGAAAACTTTGTAAGCCCAAAAAAGGGGTTTACAGGCATCCTAGACCCCCTAAAGTCCAGAAAATATTGGTGGACCAAAAACTGTGTCAGAGAGCTTTGAATGTCCCAAAAACATTTGCAGCCTGAAAGGGGCATTAACCCGCAACCTAGACCACTGAAATTTCCCAAAATATTTTTGGCACAAAAAATGCATCCTACACCCCTGAAAGTTCAGAATATGTTAGCAGCCCAAAGAAGGCCTTAAAATGCATGTTAGGCCTACAAAAATATTGAAAACTTTTTAAGCCCAAAAAAGGGGTTTATAGGCATCCTAGAGCCCCTAAAGTCCAGAAAATGTTGGTGGACCAAAAACTGTGCCAGAGAGCTCTGAATGTCCCAAAAACATTTGCAGACTTAAAGATGCATTACCCCGAATCCTAGACCCCTGAAATTCCCAGAAATATTTTTGGCACGAAAAATACATCCTACACCCCTGAAAGTTCAGAAAATGTTGGCAGCTCAAAAAAGGCATTAAAATGCATTTTAGACCTGCAAAAATGTTGAAAACTTTGGAGGCCCAAAAAAGGGGTTTACAGGCATCCTAGACCCCCTAAAGTCCAGAGAATGTTGGTGGACCAAATATAGTGTCAGAGAGCTCTGAATGTCCCAAAAACATTTGCAGCCTGAAAGGGGCATTAACCCGCATCCTAGACCACTGAAATTCCCAAAACTATTTTTGGCACGGAAAATGCATCCTACACCCCTGAAAGTTCAGAAAATTTTGGCAGCTCAAAACAAATGCCTTAAAATGCATCTTAGGCCTTCAAAAATGTTGAAAACTTTGGAGACCCAAAAAAGGGGTTTACAGGCATCCTAGATCCCCTAAAGTCCAGAAAATATTGGTGGACCAAAAACTGTGTCAGAGAACTTTGAATGTCCCAAAACATTTGCAGCCTGAAAGGGGCATTAACCTGCATCCTAGACCACTGAAATTCCCAAAAATATTTTTGGCACAAAAATGCATCCTATACCGCTGAAAGCTCAGAATATGTTAGCAGCCCAAAGAAGGCCTTAAAATGCATTTTAGGCCTACAAAAATGTTGAAAACTTTGTAAGCCCAAAAAAGGGGTTTATAGGCATCCTAGAGCCCCTAAAGTCCAGAAAATGTTGGTGGACCAAAAACTGTGTCAGAGAGCTCTGAATGTCCCAAAAACATTTGCAGACTTAAAGATGCATTAACCCGAATCCTAGACCACTGAAATTCCCAGAAATATTTTTGGCACGAAAAATGCATCCTACACCCCTGAAAGTTCAGAAAATGTTGGCAGCTCAAAAAAGGCATTAAAATGCATTTTAGGCCTACAAAAATGTTGAAAACTTTGTAAGCCCAAAAAAGGGGTTTACAGGCATCCTAGACCCTCTAAAGTCCAGAAAATATTGGTGGACCAAAAACTGTGTCAGAGAGCTTTGAATGTCCCAAAAACATGTTCAGCCTGAAAGGGGCATTAACCTGCATCCTAGACCACTGAAATTCCCAAAAATATTTTTGGCACGAAAAATACATCCTACACCCCTGAAAGTTCAGAATATTTTAGCAGCCCAAAAAAGGCCTTAAAATGCATTATAGGCCTGCAAAAATGTAAAAAAAAAATCTTTGGAGGCCCAAAAAAGGGGTTTATAGGCATCCTAGACCCCCTTAAGTCCAGAAAATATTGGTGGACTAAAACCTGTGTCAGAGAGCTTTGAATGCCCAAAAACATTTGCAGCCTGAAAGGGGCATTAACCCGCATCCTAGACCACTGAAATTTCCCAAAATATTTTTGGCACGAAAAATGCATCCTACACCCCTGAAAGTTCAGAAAATGTTGGCAGCTCAAAAAAATGCCTTAAAATGCATCTTAGGCCTTCAAAAATGTTGAAAACTTTGGAGGCCCAAAAACAGGCTTTACAGGCACCCTAGACCCCCTAAAGTCCAGAAAATGTTGGTGGACCAAAAACGGTGGCAGAGAGCTCTGAATGTCCCAAAAACATTTGCAGCCTGAAAGGGGCATTAACCCGCATCCTAGACCACTGAAATTCCCAAAAATATTTCTGCCACGAAAAATGCATCCTACACCCCTGAAAGTTCAGAAAATGTTGGCAGCTCAAAAAAGGCATTAAAATGCATTTTAGACCTCCAAAAATGTTGAACACTTTGGAGGCCCAGAAAAGAGGTTTACAGGCATCCTAGACCCCCTAAAGTCCAGAGAATGTTGGTGGACCAAATATGGTGTCAGAGAGCTCTGAATGTCCCAAAAACATTTGCAGCCTGAAAGGGGCATTAACCCGCATCCTAGACCACTGAAATTCCCAAAAATATTTTTGCCACGAAAAATGCTTCCTATACCCCTGAAAGCTCAGAATATGTTAGCAGCCCAAAGAAGGCCTTAAAATTCATTTTAGGCCTGCAAAAATGTTGAAAACTTTGGAGGCCCAAAAAAGGGGTTTACAAGCCTCCTAGACCCCTAAAGTCCAGAAAATGTTGGTGGACCAAAAACGGTGTCAGAGAGGTCTGAATGTCCCAAAAACATTTGTAGCCTGAAAGGGGCATTAACCCGCATCTTAGACCACTGAAATTCTCAAAAATATTTTTGCCACAAAAATGCATCCTATACCCCTGTAAGCTCAGAATATGTTAGCAGCCCAAAGAAGGCCTTAAAATGCATTTTAGGCCTACAAAAATGTTGAAAACTTTGGAAGCCCAAAAAAGGGGTTTATAGGCATCCTAGAGCCCCTAAAATCCAGAAAATGTTGGTGGACTAAAAACTGTGTCAGAGAGCTCTGAATGTCCCAAAAACATTTGCAGACTTAAAGATGCATTAACCCGCATCCTAGACCACTGAAATTCACAGAAATATTTTTGGCACAAAAAATGCATCCTACACCCCTGAAAGTTCAGAAAATGTTGGCAGCTCAAAAAAGGCATTAAAATGCATTTTAGACCTGCAAAAATGTTGAAAACTTTGGAGGCCCAAAAAAGGGGTTTACAGGCATCCTAGACCCCCTGAAGTCCAGAGAATGTTGGCGGATCAAATATGGTGTCAGAGAGCTCTGAATGTCCCAAAAACATTTGCAGCCTGAAAGGGGCATTAACCCGCATCCTAGACCACTGAAATTCCCAAAAATATTTTTGGCACGGAAAATGCATCCTACACCCCTGAAAGGTCAGAAAATGTTGGCAGCTCAAAACAAATGCCTTCAAATGCATCTTAGGCTTTCAAAAATGTTGAAAACTTTGGAGACCCAAAAAAGGGGTTTACAGGCATCCTAGACCCTCTAAAATCCAGAAAATATTGGTGGACCAAAAACGGTGTCAGAGAGCTTTGAATGTCCCAAAACATTTGCAGCTTGAAAGGGGCATTAACCCACATCCTAGACCACTGAAATTCCCAAAAATATTTTTAGCACAAAAAATGCACCATACACCCCTGAAAGTTCTGAAACTGTTGGCAGCTCAAAAAAAAGGCCTTTAAATGCATCTTAGGCCTTCAAATATGTTGAAAACTTTGGAGGCCCAAAAAAGGGGTTTACAGGCACCCTAGACCCCCTAAAGTCCAGAAAATGTTGGTCGACCAAAAACGGTGTCAGAGAGGTCTGAATGTCCCAAAAACATTTGCAGCCTGAAAGGGGCATTAACCCGCATCCTAGACCACTGAAATTCCCAAAAATATTTTTGGCACGAAAAATGCATCCTACACCCCTGAAAGTTCAGTATATGTTAGCAGCCCAAAAAAGGCCTTAAAATGCATTATAGGCCTGCAAAAATGCAAAAAAAAAACTTTGGAGGCCGTAAAAAGGGGTTTACAGGCATCCTAGACCCCCTAAAGTCCAGAAAATATTGGTGGACCAAAAACTGTGTCAGAGAGGTCTGAATGTCCCAAAAACATTTGCAGCCTGAAAGGGGCATTAACCCGCATCCTAGACCACTGAAATTTCCCAAAATATTTTTGGCACGAAAAATGCATCCTACACCCCTGAAAGTTCAGAAAATGTTGGCAGCTCAAAAAAGGCATTAAAATGCATTTTAGACCTGCAAAAATGTTGAAAACTTTGGAGACCCCAAAAAGGGGTTTACAGGCATCCTAGACCCCCTAAAATCCAGAAAATATTGGTGGACCAAAAACTGTGTCAGAGAGCTTTGAATGTCCCAAAACATTTGCAGCCTGAAAGGGGCATTAACCCGCATCCTAGACCACTGAAATTCCCAAAAATATTTTTGGCACAAAAAATGCACCCTACACCCCTGAAAGTTCAGAAAATGTTGGCAGCTCAAAAAAGGCATTAAAATGCATTTTAGACCTGCAAACATGTTGAAAACTTTGGAGGCCTAAAAAAAGGGGTTTACAGGCATCCTAGACCCCCTAAAGTCCAGAAAATATTGGTGGACCAAAAATTGTTTCAGAGAGGTCTGAATGTCCCAAAAACATTTGCAGACTTAAAGATGCATTAACCCGCATCCTAGACCACTGAAATTCCCAGAAATATTTTTGGCACGAAAAATGCATCGTACACCCCTGAAAGTTCAGAAAATGTTGGCCGCTCAAAAAAGGCATTAAAATGCATTTTAGACCTGCAAAAATGTTGAAAAGTTTGGAGGCCCAAAAAAGGGGTTTACAGGCCTCCTAGACACCTAAAGTCCAGAAAATGTTGGTGGACCAAAAATGGTTTCAGAGAGCTCAGAATGTCCAAAAAACATTTGCAGCCTGAAAGGGGCATTAACACACATCCTAAATCACTGAAACTTCTGAAAATATTTTTCGCACGAAAAATGCATACTACACCCCTGAAAGTTCAGAATATGTTAGCAGCCCAAAGAAGGCCTTAAAATGCATTTTAGGCCTACAAAAATGTTGAAAACTTTGGAAGCCCAAAAAAGGGGTTTATAGGCATCCTAGAGCCCCTAAAGTCCAGAAAATGTTGGTGGACATAAAACTGTCTCAGAGAGCTCTGAATGTCCCAAAAACATTTGCAGACTTAAAGATGCATTAACCCGCATCCTAGACCACTGAAATTCACCGAAATATTTTTGGCATGAAAAATGCATCCTACACCCCTGAAAGTTCAGAAAATGTTGGCAGCTCAAAAAAGGCATTAAAATGTATTTTAGACCTACAAAAATGTTGAAAACTTTGGAGGCCCAAAAAAGGGGTTTACAGGCATCCTAGACCCCCTGAAGTCCAGAGAATGTTGGCGGACCAAATATGGTGTCAGAGAGCACTGAAAGTCCTAAAAACATTAGCAGCATGAAAGGGGCATTAACCTGCATCCTAGACCACTGAAATTCCCAAAAATATTTTTGGCACAGAAAAGGCACCATACACCCCTGAAAGTTCTGAAACTGTTGGCAGCTCAAAAAAAGGCCTTAAAATGCATCTTATGCCTTCAAAAATGATGAAAACTTTGGAGGCCCAAAAATGGAGTTTACAGGCCTCCTAGACCCCTAAAGTCCAGAAAATGTTGGTGGACCAAAAATGGTGTCAGAGAGCTCTGAATGTCCCAAAAGCATCTACAGCCTGAAAGGGGCATTAACCCGCATCCTAGACCACTGAAATTTCCAAAAATATTTTTGCCACGAAAAATGCATCGTATACCCCTGTAAGCTCAGAATATGTTAGCAGCCCAAAGAAGGCCTTAAAATGCATTTTAGGCCTAAAAAAATGTTGAAAACTTTGGACGCCCAAAAAAGGGGTTTATAGGCTCCCTAGAGCCCCTAAAGTCCAGAAAATGTTGGTGGACCAAAAACTGTGTCAGAGATCTCTGAATGTCCCAAAAACATTTGCAGACTTAAAGATGCATTAACCCGCATCCTAGACCACTGAAATTCCCAGAAATATTTTTGGCATGAAAAATGCATCCTACACCCCTGAAAGTTCAGAAAATGTTGGCAGCTCAAAACAAATGCCTTAAAATGCATCTTAGGCCTTCAAAAATGTTGAAAACTTTGGAGGCCCAAAAACAGGCTTTACAGGCACCCTAGAACCCCTAAAGTCCAGAAAATGTTGGCAGCTCAAAACAAATGCCTTAAAATGCATCTTAGGCCTTCAAAAATGTTGAAAACTTTGGAGACCCAAAAAAGGGGTTTACAGGCATCCTAGACCCCCTAAAGTCCAGAAAATATTGGTGGACCAAAAACTGTGTCAGAGAGCTTTGAATGTCCCAAAAACATTTGCAGCCTGAAAGGGGCATTAACCCGCATCCTAGACCACTGAAATTTCCCAAAATATTTTTGGCACGAAAAATGCATCCTACACCCCTGAAAGTTCAGAATATGTTAGCAGCCCAAAGAAGGCCTTAAAATGCATTTTAGGCCTACAAAAATGTTGAAAACTTTGTAAGCCCAAAAAAGGGGTTTATAGGCATCCTAGAGCCCCTAAAGTCCAGAAAATGTTGGTGGACCAAAAACTGTGTCAGAGAGCTCTGAATGTCCCAAAAACATTTTCAGACTTAAAGATGCATTAACCCACATCCTAGACCACTGAAATTCCCAGAAATATTTTTGGCACGAAAAATGCAACCTATACCCCTGAAAGTTCAGAAAATGTTGGCAGCTCAAAAAAGGTATTAAAATGCATTTTATACCTGCAAAAATGTTGAAACCTTTGGAGGCCCAAAAAAGGGGTTTACAGGCATCCTAGACCCCCTAAAGTCCAGAGAATGTTGGTGGACCAAATATAGTGTCAGAGAGCTCTGAATGTCCCAAAAACATTTGCAGCCTGAAAGGGGCATTAACCCGCATCCTAGACCACTGAAATTCCCAAAACTATTTTTGTCACGGAAAATGCATCCTACACCCCTGAAAGTTCAGAAAATTTTGGCAGCTCAAAACAAATGCCTTAAAATGCATTTTAGGCCTTCAAAAATGTTGAAAACTTTGGAGACCCAAAAAAGGGGTTTACAGGCATCCTAGACCCTCTAAAGTCCAGAAAATATTGGTGGACCAAAAACTGTGTCAGAGAGCTTTGAATGTCCCAAAAACATTTTCAGCCTGAAAGGGGCATTAACCCGCATCCTAGACCACTGAAATTTCCCAAAATATTTTTGGCACGAAAAATGCATCCTACACCCCTGAAAGTTCAGAAAATGTTGGCAGCTCAAAAAAATGCCTTAAAATGCATCTTAGGCCTTCAAAAATGTTGAAAACTTTGGAGGCCCAAAAACAGGCATTACAGGCACCCTAGACCCCCTAAAGTCCAGAAAATGTTGGTGGACCAAAAACGGTGGCAGAGAGCTCTGAATGTCCCAAAAACATTTGCAGCCTGAAAGGGGCATTAACCCGCATCCTAGACCACTGAAATTCCCAAAAATATTTCTGCCACGAAAAATGCATCCTATACCCCTGAAAGCTCAGAATATGTTAGCAGCCCAAAGAAGGCCTTAAAATGCATTTTAGGCCTAAAAAAATGTTGAAAACTTTGGACGCCCAAAAAAGGGGTTTATAGGCTCCCTAGAGCCCCTAAAGTCCAGAAAATGTTGGTGGACCAAAAACTGTGTCAGAGATCTCTGAATGTCCCAAAAACATTTGCAGACTTAAAGATGCATTAACCCGCATCCTAGACCACTGAAATTCCCAGAAATATTTTTGGCATGAAAAATGCATCCTACACCCCTGAAAGTTCAGAAAATGTTGGCAGCTCAAAACAAATGCCTTAAAATGCATCTTAGGCCTTCAAAAATGTTGAAAACTTTGGAGGCCCAAAAACAGGCTTTACAGGCACCCTAGACCCCCTAAAGTCCAGAAAATGTTGGCAGCTCAAAACAAATGCCTTAAAATGCATCTTAGGCCTTCAAAAATGTTGAAAACTTTGGAGACCCAAAAAAGGGGTTTACAGGCATCCTAGACCCCCTAAAGTCCAGAAAATATTGGTGGACCAAAAACTGTGTCAGAGAGCTTTGAATGTCCCAAAAACATTTGCAGCCTGAAAGGGGCATTAACCCGCATCCTAGACCACTGAAATTTCCCAAAATATTTTTGGCACGAAAAATGCATCCTACACCCCTGAAAGTTCAGAATATGTTAGCAGCCCAAAGAAGGCCTTAAAATGCATTTTAGGCCTACAAAAATGTTGAAAACTTTGTAAGCCCAAAAAAGGGGTTTATAGGCATCCTAGAGCCCCTAAAGTCCAGAAAATGTTGGTGGACCAAAAACTGTGTCAGAGAGCTCTGAATGTCCCAAAAACATTTTCAGACTTAAAGATGCATTAACCCACATCCTAGACCACTGAAATTCCCAGAAATATTTTTGGCACGAAAAATGCAACCTATACCCCTGAAAGTTCAGAAAATGTTGGCAGCTCAAAAAAGGTATTAAAATGCATTTTATACCTGCAAAAATGTTGAAACCTTTGGAGGCCCAAAAAAGGGGTTTACAGGCATCCTAGACCCCCTAAAGTCCAGAGAATGTTGGTGGACCAAATATGGTGTCAGAGAGCTCTGAATGTCCCAAAAACATTTGCAGCCTGAAAGGGGCATTAACCCGCATCCTAGACCACTGAAATTCCCAAAACTATTTTTGTCACGGAAAATGCATCCTACACCCCTGAAAGTTCAGAAAATTTTGGCAGCTCAAAACAAATGCCTTAAAATGCATTTTAGGCCTTCAAAAATGTTGAAAACTTTGGAGACCCAAAAAAGGGGTTTACAGGCATCCTAGACCCTCTAAAGTCCAGAAAATATTGGTGGACCAAAAACTGTGTCAGAGAGCTTTGAATGTCCCAAAAACATTTTCAGCCTGAAAGGGGCATTAACCCGCATCCTAGACCACTGAAATTCCCAAAAATATATTTGGCACGAAAAATGCATCCTACACCCCTGAAAGTTCAGAATATGTTAGCAGCCCAAAAAAGGCCTTAAAATGCATTACAGGCCTCAAAAATGTAAACAAATCTTTGGAGGCCCAAAAAAAGGGTTTATAGGCATCCTAGACCCCCTAAAGTCCAGAAAATATTGGTGGACCAAAAACTGTGTCAGAGAGCTTTGAATGCCCCAAAACATTTGCAGCCTGAAAGGGGCATTAACCCGCATCCTAGACCACTGAAATTTCCCAAAATATTTTTGGCACGAAAAATGCAATCTACACCCCTGAAAGTTCAGAAAATGTTGGCAGCTCAAATAAATGCCTTAAAATGCATCTAGGCCTTCAAAAATGTTGAAAACCTTGGAGGTCCAAAAAAGTGGTTTACAGGCACCCTAGACCCCCTAAAGTCCAGAAAATGTTGGTGGACCAAAAAACGTTGTCAGAGAGCTCTGAATGTCCCAAAAACATTTGCAGCCTGAAAGGGGCATTAACCCGCATCCTAGACCACTGAAATTCCCAAAAATATTTCTGCCACGAAAAATGCATCCTATACCCCTGAAAGCTCAGAATATGTTAGCAGCCCAAAGAAGGCCTTAAAATGCATTTTAGGCCTACAAACATGTTGAAAACTTTGGAAGCCCAAAAAAGGGGTTTATAGGCATCCTAGAGCCCCTAAAGTCCAGAAAATGTTGGTGGACCATAAACTGTGTCAGAGAGCTCTGAATGTCCCAAAAACATTTGCAGCCTGAAAGGGGCATTAACCCGCATCCTAGACCACTGAAATTCCCAAAAATATATTTGGCACGAAAAATGCATCCTACACCCCTGAAAGTTCAGAATATGTTAGCAGCCCAAAAAAGGCCTTAAAATGCATTATAGGCCTCAAAAATGTAAACAAATCTTTGGAGGCCCAAAAAAAGGGTTTATAGGCATCCTAGACCCCCTAAAGTCCAGAAAATATTGGTGGACCAAAAACTGTGTCAGAGAGCTTTGAATGCCCCAAAACATTTGCAGCCTGAAAGGGGCATTAACCCGCATCCTAGACCACTGAAATTTCCCAAAATATTTTTGGCACGAAAAATGCATTCTACACCCCTGAAAGTTCAGAAAATGTTGGCAGCTCAAAAAAATGCCTTAAAATGCATCTAGGCCTTCAAAAATGTTGAAAACCTTGGAGGTCCAAAAAAGGGGTTTACAGGCACCCTAGACCCCCTAAAGTCCAGAAAATGTTGGTGGACCAAAAACGGTGTCAGAGAGCTCTGAATGTCCCAAAAACATTTGCAGCCTGAAAGGGGCATTAACCCGCATCCTAGACCACTGAAATTCCCAAAAATATTTCTGCCACAAAAAATGCATCCTATACCCCTGAAATCTCAGAATATGTTAGCAGCCCAAAGAAGGCCTTAAAATGCATTTTAGGCCTACAGAAATGTTGAAAACTTTGGAGACCCAAAAAAGGGGTTTACAGGCATCCTAGACCCCCTAAAGTCCAGAAAATATTGGTGGACCAAAAACGGTGTCAGAGAGCTCTGAATGTCCCAAAAACATTTGCAGCCTGAAAGGGGCATTAACCCGCATCCTAGACCACTGAAATTCCCAAAAATATATTTGGCACGAAAAATGCATCCTACACCCCTGAAAGTTCAGAATATGTTAGCAGCCCAAAAAAGGCCTTAAAATGCATTACAGGCCTCAAAAATGTAAACAAATCTTTGGAGGCCCAAAAAAAGGGTTTATAGGCATCCTAGACCCCCTAAAGTCCAGAAAATATTGGTGGACCAAAAACTGTGTCAGAGAGCTTTGAATGCCCCAAAACATTTGCAGCCTGAAAGGGGCATTAACCTGCATCCTAGACCACTGAAATTTCCCAAAAAATGTTTTCACGAAAAATGCATTCTACACCCCTGAAAGTTCAGAAAATGTTGACAGCTCAAAAAAATGCCTTAAAATGCATCTAGGCCTTCAAAAATGTTTAAAACCTTGGAGGTCCAAAAAAGGGGTTTACAGGCACCCTAGACCCCCTAAAGTCCAGAAAATGTTGGTGGACCAAAAACTGTGTCAGAGAGCTTTGAATGCCCCAAAACATTTGCAGCCTGAAAGGGGCATTAACCCGCATCCTAGACCACTGAAATTTCCCAAAATATTTTTGGCACGAAAAATGCAATCTACACCCCTGAAAGTTCAGAAAATGTTGGCAGCTCAAGAAAATGCCTTAAAATGCATCTAGGCCTTCAAAAATGTTGAAAACCTTGGAGGTCCAAAAAAGGGGTTTACAGGCACCCTAGACCCCCTAAAGTCCAGAAAATGTTGGTGGACCAAAAACGGTGTCAGAGAGCTCTGAATGTCCCAAAAACATTTGCAGCCTGAAAGGGGCATTAACCCGCATCCTAGACCACTGAAATTCCCAAAAATATTTCTGCCACGAAAAATGCATCCTATACCCCTGAAAGCTCAGAATATGTTAGCAGCCCAAAGAAGGCCTTAAAATGCATTTTAGGCCTACCAAAATGTTGAAAACTTTGGAAGCCCAAAAAAGGGGTTTACAGGCATCCTAGACCCCCTAAAGTCCAGAGAATGTTGGTGGACCAAAAACTGTGTCAGAGAGCTCTGAATGTCCCAAAAACATTTGCAGACTTAAAGATGCATTAACCCGCATCCTAGACCACTGAAATTCACAGAAATATTTTTAGCACGAAAAATGCATCCTACACCCCTGAAAGTTCAGAAAATGTTGGCAGCTCAAAAAAGGCATTAAAATGCATTTTAGACCTGCAAAAATGTTGAAAACTTTGGAGGCCCAAAAAAGGGGTTTACAGGCATCCTAGACCCCCTAAAGTCCAGAGAATGTTGGTGGACCAAAAACTGTTTTTGAGAGCTTCGAATGTCCCAAAACATTTGCAGCCTGAAAGGGACATTAACCCACATCCTAGACCACTGAAATTCCCAAAAATATTTTTGGCACAGAAAATGCACCATACACCCCTGAAAGTTCTGAAACTGTTGGCAGCTCAAAAAAAGGCCTTAAAATGCATCTTACGCCTTCAAAAATGATGAAAACTTTGGAGGCCCAAAAATGGAGTTTACAGGCCTCCTAGAACCCTAAAGTCCAGAAAATGTTGGTGGACCAAAAACTGTGTCAGAGAGCTCTGAATGTCCCAAAAACATTTGCAGACTTAAAGATGCATTAACCCGCATCCTAGACCACTGAAATTCCCAGAAATATTTGTGGCACGAAAAATGCATCCTACACCCCTGAAAGTTCAGAAAATGTTGGCAGCTCAAAAAAGCATTAAAATGCATTTTAGACCTCCAAAAATGTTGAAAACTTTGGAGGCCCAAAAAAGGGGTTTACAGGCATCCTAGACCCCCTAAAGTCCAGAGAATGTTGGTGGACCAAATATGGTGTCAGAGAGCTCTGAATGTCCCAAAAACATTTGGAGCCTGAAAGGGGCATTAACTCGCATCCTAGACCACTGAAATTCCCAAAAATATTTTTGGCGCGGAAAATGCATCCTACACCCCTGAAAGTTCAGAAAATGTTGGCAGCTCAAAACAAATGCCTTAAAATGCATCTTAGGCCTTCAAAAATGTTGAAAACTTTGGAGACCCAAAAAAGGGGTTTACAGGCATCCTAGACCCCCTAAAGTCTAGAAAATATTGGTGGACCAAAAACTGTGTCAGAGAGCTTTGAATGTCCCAAAAACATTTGCAGCCTGACTAGACCACTGAAATTCCCAGAAATATTTTTGGCACGAAAAAATCATCCTACACCCCAGAAAGTTCAGAATATGTTAGCAGCCCAAAAAAGGCATTAAAATGCATTTTAGACCTTCAAAAATGTTGAAAACTTTGGAGACCCAAAAAGGGGTTTACAGGCATCCTAGATCCCCGAAAGTCCAGAAAATATTGGTGGACCTAAAACTGTGTCAGAGAGCTTTGAATGTCCCAAAAACATTTGCAGCCTGAAAGGGGCATTAACCCGCATCCTAGACCACTGAAATTGCCAAAAATATTTTTGGCACGAAAAATGCATCCTACACCCCTGAAAGTTCAGAATATGTTAGCAGCCCAGAAAAGGCCTTAAAATGCATTATAGGCCTGCAAAAATGTAAAAAAAAACTTTGGAGGCCCAAAAAAGGGGTTTACAGGCATCCTAGACCCTCTAAAGTCCAGAAAATATTGGCGGACCAAAAACTGTGTCAGAGAGCTTTGAATGTCCCAAAACATTTGCAGCCTGAAAGGGGCATTAACCCACATCCTAGACCACTGAAATTCCCAAAAATATTTTTGGCACGAAAAATGCATCCTACACCCCTGAAAGTTCTGAAACTGTTGGCAGCAAAAAAAAGGCCTTAAAATGCATCTTATGCCTTCAAAAATGATGAAAACTTTGGAGGCCCAAAAATGGAGTTTACAGGCCTTCTAGAACCCTAAAGTCCAGAAAATGATGGTGGACTAAAAATGGTGTCAGAGAGCTCTGAATGTCCCAGAAACATTTGCAGCCTGAAAGGGGCATTAACCCGCATCCTAGACCACTGAAATTTCCCGAAATATTTTTGGCACCAAAAATGCATCCTACACCCCTGAAAGTTCAGAAAATGTTGTCAGCTCAAAGAACGCCTTAAAATGCATTTTCGGCCTACAAAAATGTTCAAAACTTTGGAGGCCCAAAAAAGGGGTTATTGCCATCCAAGAGCCCCTAAAGTCCAGAGAATGTTGGTGGACCAAATATGGTGTCAGAGAGTTCTGAATGTCCCAAAAACATTTGCAGCCTAAAAGGGGCATTAACCCGCATCCTAGACCACTGAAATTCCCAAAAATATTTTTGGCACGGAAAATGCATCCTACACCCCTGAAAGTTCAGAAAATGTTGGCAGCTCAAAAAAATGCCTTAAAATGCATCTTAGGCCTTCAAAAATGTTGAAAACTTTGGAGGCCCAAAAACAGGCTTTACAGCCACCCTAGAGCCCCTAAAGTCCAGAAAATGTTGGTGGACCAAAAACGGTGGCAGAGAGCTCTGAATGTCCCAAAAACATTTGCAGACTTAAAGATGCATTAACCCGCATCCTAGACCACTGAAATTCCCAGAAATATTTTTGGCACGAAAAATGCATCCTACACCCCTGAAAGTTCAGAAAATGTTGGCAGCTCAAAAAAGGCATTAAAATGCATTTTAGACCTCCAAAAATGTTGAACACTTTGGAGGCCCAGAAAAGAGGTTTACAGGCATCCTAGACCCCCTAAAGTCCAGAGAATGTTGGTGGACCAAATATGGTGTCAGAGAGCTCTGAATGTCCCAAAAACATTTGTAGCCTGAAAGGGGCATTAACCCGCATCCTAGACCACTGAAATTTCCCAAAATATTTTTGGCACGAAAAATGCATCCTACACCCCTGAAAGTTCAGAATATGTTAGCAGCCCAAAGAAGGCCTTAAAATGCATTTTAGGCCTACAAAAATGTTGAAAACTTTGTAAGCCCAAAAAAGGGGTTTACAGGCATCCTAGACCCCCTAAAGTCCAGAAAATATTGGTGGACCAAAAACTGTGTCAGAGAGCTTTGAATGTCCCAAAAACATTTGCAGCCTGAAAGGGGCATTAACCCGCAACCTAGACCACTGAAATTTCCCAAAATATTTTTGGCACAAAAAATGCATCCTACACCCCTGAAAGTTCAGAATATGTTAGCAGCCCAAAGAAGGCCTTAAAATGCATGTTAGGCCTACAAAAATATTGAAAACTTTTTAAGCCCAAAAAAGGGGTTTATAGGCATCCTAGAGCCCCTAAAGTCCAGAAAATGTTGGTGGACCAAAAACTGTGCCAGAGAGCTCTGAATGTCCCAAAAACATTTGCAGACTTAAAGATGCATTACCCCGAATCCTAGACCCCTGAAATTCCCAGAAATATTTTTGGCACGAAAAATACATCCTACACCCCTGAAAGTTCAGAAAATGTTGGCAGCTCAAAAAAGGCATTAAAATGCATTTTAGACCTGCAAAAATGTTGAAAACTTTGGAGGCCCAAAAAAGGGGTTTACAGGCATCCTAGACCCCCTAAAGTCCAGAGAATGTTGGTGGACCAAATATAGTGTCAGAGAGCTCTGAATGTCCCAAAAACATTTGCAGCCTGAAAGGGGCATTAACCCGCATCCTAGACCACTGAAATTCCCAAAACTATTTTTGGCACGGAAAATGCATCCTACACCCCTGAAAGTTCAGAAAATTTTGGCAGCTCAAAACAAATGCCTTAAAATGCATCTTAGGCCTTCAAAAATGTTGAAAACTTTGGAGACCCAAAAAAGGGGTTTACAGGCATCCTAGATCCCCTAAAGTCCAGAAAATATTGGTGGACCAAAAACTGTGTCAGAGAACTTTGAATGTCCCAAAACATTTGCAGCCTGAAAGGGGCATTAACCTGCATCCTAGACCACTGAAATTCCCAAAAATATTTTTGGCACAAAAATGCATCCTATACCGCTGAAAGCTCAGAATATGTTAGCAGCCCAAAGAAGGCCTTAAAATGCATTTTAGGCCTACAAAAATGTTGAAAACTTTGTAAGCCCAAAAAAGGGGTTTATAGGCATCCTAGAGCCCCTAAAGTCCAGAAAATGTTGGTGGACCAAAAACTGTGTCAGAGAGCTCTGAATGTCCCAAAAACATTTGCAGACTTAAAGATGCATTAACCCGAATCCTAGACCACTGAAATTCCCAGAAATATTTTTGGCACGAAAAATGCATCCTACACCCCTGAAAGTTCAGAAAATGTTGGCAGCTCAAAAAAGGCATTAAAATGCATTTTAGGCCTACAAAAATGTTGAAAACTTTGTAAGCCCAAAAAAGGGGTTTACAGGCATCCTAGACCCTCTAAAGTCCAGAAAATATTGGTGGACCAAAAACTGTGTCAGAGAGCTTTGAATGTCCCAAAAACATGTTCAGCCTGAAAGGGGCATTAACCTGCATCCTAGACCACTGAAATTCCCAAAAATATTTTTGGCACGAAAAATACATCCTACACCCCTGAAAGTTCAGAATATTTTAGCAGCCCAAAAAAGGCCTTAAAATGCATTATAGGCCTGCAAAAATGTAAAAAAAAAATCTTTGGAGGCCCAAAAAAGGGGTTTATAGGCATCCTAGACCCCCTTAAGTCCAGAAAATATTGGTGGACTAAAACCTGTGTCAGAGAGCTTTGAATGCCCAAAAACATTTGCAGCCTGAAAGGGGCATTAACCCGCATCCTAGACCACTGAAATTTCCCAAAATATTTTTGGCACGAAAAATGCATCCTACACCCCTGAAAGTTCAGAAAATGTTGGCAGCTCAAAAAAATGCCTTAAAATGCATCTTAGGCCTTCAAAAATGTTGAAAACTTTGGAGGCCCAAAAACAGGCTTTACAGGCACCCTAGACCCCCTAAAGTCCAGAAAATGTTGGTGGACCAAAAACGGTGGCAGAGAGCTCTGAATGTCCCAAAAACATTTGCAGCCTGAAAGGGGCATTAACCCGCATCCTAGACCACTGAAATTCCCAAAAATATTTCTGCCACGAAAAATGCATCCTACACCCCTGAAAGTTCAGAAAATGTTGGCAGCTCAAAAAAGGCATTAAAATGCATTTTAGACCTCCAAAAATGTTGAACACTTTGGAGGCCCAGAAAAGAGGTTTACAGGCATCCTAGACCCCCTAAAATCCAGAGAATGTTGGTGGACCAAATATGGTGTCAGAGAGCTCTGAATGTCCCAAAAACATTTGCAGCCTGAAAGGGGCATTAACCCGCATCCTAGACCACTGAAATTCCCAAAAATATTTTTGCCACGAAAAATGCTTCCTATACCCCTGAAAGCTCAGAATATGTTAGCAGCCCAAAGAAGGCCTTAAAATTCATTTTAGGCCTGCAAAAATGTTGAAAACTTTGGAGGCCCAAAAAAGGGGTTTACAAGCCTCCTAGACCCCTAAAGTCCAGAAAATGTTGGTGGACCAAAAACGGTGTCAGAGAGGTCTGAATGTCCCAAAAACATTTGTAGCCTGAAAGGGGCATTAACCCGCATCTTAGACCACTGAAATTCTCAAAAATATTTTTGCCACAAAAATGCATCCTATACCCCTGTAAGCTCAGAATATGTTAGCAGCCCAAAGAAGGCCTTAAAATGCATTTTAGGCCTACAAAAATGTTGAAAACTTTGGAAGCCCAAAAAAGGGGTTTATAGGCATCCTAGAGCCCCTAAAATCCAGAAAATGTTGGTGGACTAAAAACTGTGTCAGAGAGCTCTGAATGTCCCAAAAACATTTGCAGACTTAAAGATGCATTAACCCGCATCCTAGACCACTGAAATTCACAGAAATATTTTTGGCACAAAAAATGCATCCTACACCCCTGAAAGTTCAGAAAATGTTGGCAGCTCAAAAAAGGCATTAAAATGCATTTTAGACCTGCAAAAATGTTGAAAACTTTGGAGGCCCAAAAAAGGGGTTTACAGGCATCCTAGACCCCCTGAAGTCCAGAGAATGTTGGCGGATCAAATATGGTGTCAGAGAGCTCTGAATGTCCCAAAAACATTTGCAGCCTGAAAGGGGCATTAACCCGCATCCTAGACCACTGAAATTCCCAAAAATATTTTTGGCACGGAAAATGCATCCTACACCCCTGAAAGGTCAGAAAATGTTGGCAGCTCAAAACAAATGCCTTCAAATGCATCTTAGGCTTTCAAAAATGTTGAAAACTTTGGAGACCCAAAAAAGGGGTTTACAGGCATCCTAGACCCTCTAAAATCCAGAAAATATTGGTGGACCAAAAACGGTGTCAGAGAGCTTTGAATGTCCCAAAACATTTGCAGCTTGAAAGGGGCATTAACCCACATCCTAGACCACTGAAATTCCCAAAAATATTTTTAGCACAAAAAATGCACCATACACCCCTGAAAGTTCTGAAACTGTTGGCAGCTCAAAAAAAAGGCCTTTAAATGCATCTTAGGCCTTCAAATATGTTGAAAACTTTGGAGGCCCAAAAAAGGGGTTTACAGGCACCCTAGACCCCCTGAAGTCCAGAGAATGTTGGCGGACCAAATATGGTGTCAGAGAGCACTGAAAGTCCTAAAAACATTAGCAGCATGAAAGGGGCATTAACCTGCATCCTAGACCACTGAAATTCCCAAAAATATTTTTGGCACAGAAAAGGCACCATACACCCCTGAAAGTTCTGAAACTGTTGGCAGCTCAAAAAAAGGCCTTAAAATGCATCTTATGCCTTCAAAAATGATGAAAACTTTGGAGGCCCAAAAATGGAGTTTACAGGCCTCCTAGACCCCTAAAGTCCAGAAAATGTTGGTGGACCAAAAATGGTGTCAGAGAGCTCTGAATGTCCCAAAAGCATCTACAGCCTGAAAGGGGCATTAACCCGCATCCTAGACCACTGAAATTTCCAAAAATATTTTTGCCACGAAAAATGCATCGTATACCCCTGTAAGCTCAGAATATGTTAGCAGCCCAAAGAAGGCCTTAAAATGCATTTTAGGCCTACAAAAATGTTGAAAACTTTGGAAGCCCAAAAAAGGGGTTTATAGGCATCCTAGAGCCCCTAAAGTCCAGAAAATGTTGGTGGACCAAAAACTGTGTCAGAGAGCTCTGAATGTCCCAAAAACATTTGCAGACTTAAAGATGCATTAACCCGCATCCTAGACCACTGAAATTCACAGAAATATTTTTAGCATGAAAAATGCATCCTACACCCCTGAAAGTTCAGAAAATGTTGGCAGCTCAAAAAAGGCATTAAAATGCATTTTAGACCTGCAAAAATGTTGAAAACTTTGGAGGCCCAAAAAAGGGGTTTACAGGCATCGTAGACCCCCTGAAGTCCAGACAATGTTGGTGGACCAAAAACTGTTTCAGATAGCTTTGAATGTCCCAAAACATTTGCAGCCTGAAAGGGGCATTAACCCGCATCCTAGACCACTGAAATTCACAGAAATATTTTTGGCATGAAAAATGCATCCTACACCCCTGAAAGTTCAGAAAATGTTGGCAGCTCAAAACAAATGCCTTCAAATGCATCTTAGGCTTTCAAAAATGTTGAAAACTTTGGAGACCCAAAAAAGGGGTTTACAGGCATCCTAGACCCTCTAAAATCCAGAAAATATTGGTGGACCAAAAACGGTGTCAGAGAGCTTTGAATGTCCCAAAACATTTGCAGCTTGAAAGGGGCATTAACCCACATCCTAGACCACTGAAATTCCCAAAAATATTTTTAGCACAAAAAATGCACCATACACCCCTGAAAGTTCTGAAACTGTTGGCAGCTCAAAAAAAAGGCCTTTAAATGCATCTTAGGCCTTCAAATATGTTGAAAACTTTGGAGGCCCAAAAAAGGGGTTTACAGGCACCCTAGACCCCCTAAAGTCCAGAAAATGTTGGTCGACCAAAAACGGTGTCAGAGAGGTCTGAATGTCCCAAAAACATTTGCAGCCTGAAAGGGGCATTAACCCGCATCCTAGACCACTGAAATTCCCAAAAATATTTTTGGCACGAAAAATGCATCCTACACCCCTGAAAGTTCAGTATATGTTAGCAGCCCAAAAAAGGCCTTAAAATGCATTATAGGCCTGCAAAAATGCAAAAAAAAAACTTTGGAGGCCGTAAAAAGGGGTTTACGGGCATCCTAGACCCCCTAAAGTCCAGAAAATATTGGTGGACCAAAAACTGTGTCAGAGAGGTCTGAATGTCCCAAAAACATTTGCAGCCTGAAAGGGGCATTAACCCGCATCCTAGAACACTGAAATTCCCAAAAAAAATTTTTGCACGGAAAATGCATCCTACACCCCTGAAAGTTCAGAAAATGTTGGCAGCTCAAAACAAATGCCTTAAAATGCATCTTAGGCCTTCAAAAATGTTGAAAACTTTGGAGACCCCAAAAAGGGGTTTACAGGCATCCTAGACCCCCTAAAATCCAGAAAATATTGGTGGACCAAAAACTGTGTCAGAGAGCTTTGAATGTCCCAAAACATTTGCAGCCTGAAAGGGGCATTAACCCGCATCCTAGACCACTGAAATTCCCAAAAATATTTTTGGCACAAAAAATGCACCCTACACCCCTGAAAGTTCAGAAAATGTTGGCAGCTCAAAAAAGGCATTAAAATGCATTTTAGACCTGCAAACATGTTGAAAACTTTGGAGGCCTAAAAAAGGGGTTTACAGGCATCCTAGACCCCCTAAAGTCCAGAAAATATTGGTGGACCAAAAATTGTGTCAGAGAGGTCTGAATGTCCCAAAAACATTTGCAGACTTAAAGATGCATTATCCCGCATCCTAGACCACTGAAATTCCCAGAAATATTTTTGGCACGAAAAATGCATCCTACACCCCTGAAAGTTCAGAAAATGTTGGCCGCTCAAAAAAGGCATTAAAATGCATTTTAGACCTGCAAAAATGTTGAAAAGTTTGGAGGCCCAAAAAAGGGGTTTACAGGCCTCCTAGACCCCTAAAGTCCAGAAAATGTTGGTGGACCAAAAATGGTTTCAGAGAGCTCAGAATGTCCAAAAAACATTTGCAGCCTGAAAGGGGCATTAACACACATCCTAAATCACTGAAACTTCTGAAAATATTTTTCGCACGAAAAATGCATACTACACCCCTGAAAGTTCAGAATATGTTAGCAGCCCAAAGAAGGCCTTAAAATGCATTTTAGGCCTACAAAAATGTTGAAAACTTTGGAAGCCCAAAAAAGGGGTTTATAGGCATCCTAGAGCCCCTAAAGTCCAGAAAATGTTGGTGAACATAAAACTGTCTCAGAGAGCTCTGAATGTCCCAAAAACATTTGCAGACTTAAAGATGCATTAACCCGCATCCTAGACCACTGAAATTCACCGAAATATTTTTGGCATGAAAAATGCATCCTACACCCCTGAAAGTTCAGAAAATGTTGGCAGCTCAAAAAAGGCATTAAAATGTATTTTAGACCTACAAAAATGTTGAAAACTTTGGAGGCCCAAAAAAGGGGTTTACAGGCATCCTAGACCCCCTGAAGTCCAGAGAATGTTGGCGGACCAAATATGGTGTCAGAGAGCACTGAAAGTCCTAAAAACATTAGCAGCATGAAAGGGGCATTAACCTGCATCCTAGACCACTGAAATTCCCAAAAATATTTTTGGCACAGAAAATGCACCATACACCCCTGAAAGTTCTGAAACTGTTGGCAGCTCAAAAAAAGGCCTTAAAATGCATCTTATGCCTTCAAAAATGATGAAAACTTTGGAGGCCCAAAAATGGAGTTTACAGGCCTCCTAGACCCCTAAAGTCCAGAAAATGTTGGTGGACCAAAAATGGTGTCAGAGAGCTCTGAATGTCCCAAAAGCATCTACAGCCTGAAAGGGGCATTAACCCGCATCCTAGACCACTGAAATTTCCAAAAATATTTTTGCCACGAAAAATGCATCGTATACCCCTGTAAGCTCAGAATATGTTAGCAGCCCAAAGAAGGCCTTAAAATGCATTTTAGGCCTACAAAAATGTTGAAAACTTTGGAAGCCCAAAAAAGGGGTTTATAGGCATCCTAGAGCCCCTAAAGTCCAGAAAATGTTGGTGGACCAAAAACTGTGTCAGAGAGCTCTGAATGTCCCAAAAACATTTGCAGACTTAAAGATGCATTAACCCGCATCCTAGACCACTGAAATTCACAGAAATATTTTTAGCATGAAAAATGCATCCTACACCCCTGAAAGTTCAGAAAATGTTGGCAGCTCAAAAAAGGCATTAAAATGCATTTTAGACCTGCAAAAATGTTGAAAACTTTGGAGGCCCAAAAAAGGGGTTTACAGGCATCGTAGACCCCCTGAAGTCCAGACAATGTTGGTGGACCAAAAACTGTTTCAGATAGCTTTGAATGTCCCAAAACATTTGCAGCCTGAAAGGGGCATTAACCCGCATCCTAGACCACTGAAATTCACAGAAATATTTTTG
Organism: Ambystoma mexicanum; assembly: GCF_040938575.1. Classification (NCBI taxonomy): domain Eukaryota; kingdom Metazoa; phylum Chordata; class Amphibia; order Caudata; family Ambystomatidae; genus Ambystoma; species Ambystoma mexicanum. The sequence goes on along the minus strand of NC_090922.1, from coordinate 230,690,304 downwards.
GCATGAAAAATGCATCCTACACCCCTGAAAGTTCAGAAAATGTTGGCAGCTCAAAACAAATGCCTTCAAATGCATCTTAGGCTTTCAAAAATGTTGAAAACTTTGGAGACCCAAAAAAGGGGTTTACAGGCATCCTAGACCCTCTAAAATCCAGAAAATATTGGTGGACCAAAAACGGTGTCAGAGAGCTTTGAATGTCCCAAAACATTTGCAGCTTGAAAGGGGCATTAACCCACATCCTAGACCACTGAAATTCCCAAAAATATTTTTAGCACAAAAAATGCACCATACACCCCTGAAAGTTCTGAAACTGTTGGCAGCTCAAAAAAAAGGCCTTTAAATGCATCTTAGGCCTTCAAATATGTTGAAAACTTTGGAGGCCCAAAAAAGGGGTTTACAGGCACCCTAGACCCCCTAAAGTCCAGAAAATGTTGGTCGACCAAAAACGGTGTCAGAGAGGTCTGAATGTCCCAAAAACATTTGCAGCCTGAAAGGGGCATTAACCCGCATCCTAGACCACTGAAATTCCCAAAAATATTTTTGGCACGAAAAATGCATCCTACACCCCTGAAAGTTCAGTATATGTTAGCAGCCCAAAAAAGGCCTTAAAATGCATTATAGGCCTGCAAAAATGCAAAAAAAAACCTTTGGAGGCCGTAAAAAGGGGTTTACAGGCATCCTAGACCCCCTAAAGTCCAGAAAATATTGGTGGACCAAAAACTGTGTCAGAGAGGTCTGAATGTCCCAAAAACATTTGCAGCCTGAAAGGGGCATTAACCCGCATCCTAGACCACTGAAATTCCCAAAAATATTTTTGGCACAAAAAATGCACCCTACACCCCTGAAAGTTCAGAAAATGTTGGCAGCTCAAAAAAGGCATTAAAATGCATTTTAGACCTGCAAACATGTTGAAAACTTTGGAGGCCTAAAAAAGGGGTTTACAGGCATCCTAGACCCCCTAAAGTCCAGAAAATATTGGTGGACCAAAAATTGTGTCAGAGAGGTCTGAATGTCCCAAAAACATTTGCAGACTTAAAGATGCATTATCCCGCATCCTAGACCACTGAAATTCCCAGAAATATTTTTGGCACGAAAAATGCATCCTACACCCCTGAAAGTTCAGAAAATGTTGGCCGCTCAAAAAAGGCATTAAAATGCATTTTAGACCTGCAAAAATGTTGAAAAGTTTGGAGGCCCAAAAAAGGGGTTTACAGGCCTCCTAGACCCCTAAAGTCCAGAAAATGTTGGTGGACCAAAAATGGTTTCAGAGAGCTCAGAATGTCCAAAAAACATTTGCAGCCTGAAAGGGGCATTAACCTGCATCCTAGACCACTGAAATTCCCAAAAATATTTTTGGCACAGAAAATGCACCATACACCCCTGAAAGTTCTGAAACTGTTGGCAGCTCAAAAAAAGGCCTTAGAATGCATCTTATGCCTTCAAAAATGATGAAAACTTTGGAGGCCCAAAAATGGAGTTTACAGGCCTCCTAGACCCCTAAAGTCCAGAAAATGTTGGTGGACCAAAAATGGTGTCAGAGAGCTCTGAATGTCCCAAAAGCATCTACAGCCTGAAAGGGGCATTAACCCGCATCCTAGACCACTGAAATTTCCAAAAATATTTTTGCCACGAAAAATGCATCGTATACCCCTGTAAGCTCAGAATATGTTAGCAGCCCAAAGAAGGCCTTAAAATGCATTTTAGGCCTACAAAAATGTTGAAAACTTTGGAAGCCCAAAAAAGGGGTTTATAGGAATCCTAGAGCCCCTAAAGTCCAGAAAATGTTGGTGGACCAAAAACTGTGTCAGAGAGCTCTGAATGTCCCAAAAACATTTGCAGACTTAAAGATGCATTAACCCGCATCCTAGACCACTGAAATCCACAGAAATATTTTTAGCATGAAAAATGCATCCTACACCCCTGAAAGTTCAGAAAATGTTGGCAGCTCAAAAAAGGCATTAAAATGCATTTTAGACCTGCAAAAATGTTGAAAACTTTGGAGGCCCAAAAAAGGGGTTTACAGGCATCGTAGACCCCCTGAAGTCCAGACAATGTTGGTGGACCAAAAACTGTTTCAGATAGCTTTGAATGTCCCAAAACATTTGCAGCCTGAAAGGGGCATTAACCCGCATCCTAGACCACTGAAATTCACAGAAATATTTTTGGCATGAAAAATGCATCCTACACCCCTGAAAGTTCAGAAAATGTTGGCAGCTCAAAAAAGGCATTAAAATGCATTTTAGACCTACAAAAATGTTGAAAACTTTGGAAGCCCAAAAAAGGGGTTTATAGGCATCCTAGAGCCCCTAAAGTCCAGAAAATGTTGGTGGACCAAAAACTGTGTCAGAGAGCTCTGAATGTCCCAAAAACATTTGCAGACTTAAAGATGCATTAACCCGCATCCTAGACCACTGAAATTCACAGAAATATTTTTAGCATGAAAAATGCACTCTACACCCCTGAATGTTCTGAAACTGTTGGCAGCTCAAAAAAAGGCCTTAAAATGCATCTTATGCCTTCAAAAATGATGAAAACTCTGGAGGCCCAAAAATGGAGTTTACAGGCCTCCTAGACATCTAAAGTCCAGAAAATGTTGGTGGACCAAAATGGTGTCAGAGAGCTCTGAATGTCCCAAAAACAGCCTGAAACGGGCATTAACCCGCATCCTAGACCACTGAAATTTCCCAAAATATTTTTGGCACGAAAAATGCATCCTATACCCCTGTATGCTCAGAATATGTTAGCAGCCCAAAGAAGGCCTTAAAATGCATCTCAGGCCTTCAAAAATGTTGAAAAATTTGGAGACCCAAAAAAGGGGTTTTGCAGACATCCTAGACCCCCTAAAGTCCAGAAAATATTGGTGGACCAAAAACTGTGTCAGAGAGCTTTGAATGTCCCAAAAACATTTGGATCCTGAAAGGGGCATTAACCCGCATCCTAGACCACTGAAATTTCCCAAAATATTTTTGGCACGAAAAATGCATCCAAAAATGTTGAAAACTTTGGAGACCCAAAAAAGGGGTTTAACAGCATCCTAGACCCCCTAAAGTCCAGAAAATGTTGGTGGACCAAAAAACGGTGTCAGAGAGCTCTGAATGTCCCAAAAACATTTGCAAACTGAAAGTGGCATTAACCCGCATCCTAGACCACTGAAATTCCCAAAAATATTTTTACCACGAAAAATTCATCCTATACCCCTGAAAGCTCAGAATATGTTAGCAGCCCAAAGAAGGCCTCAAAATTAATTTTAGGCCTGCAAAAATGTTGAAAACTTTGGAGGCCCAAAAAAGGGGTTTACGGGTCTCTTAGACCCCTAAAGTCCAGAAAATGTTGGTGGACCAAAAACTGTGTCAGAGAGCTTTGAATGTCCCAAAACATTTGCAGCCTGAAAGGGGCATTAGCCCGCATCCTAGACCACTGAAATTCCCAAAAATATTTTGTCATAAAAAATGCATCCTACACCCCTGAAAGTTCAGAAAATGTTGGAAGCTCAAAACAAATACCTTAAAATTCATTTTAGGCCCACAAAAATGTTGAAAACTTTGGAAGCCCAAAAAAGGGGTTTATAGGCATCCTAGAGCCCCTAAAGTCCAGAAAATGTTGGTGGACCAAAAACTGTGTCAGAGAGCTCTGAATGTCCCAAAAACATTTGCAGACTTAAAGATGCATTAACCCGCATCCTAGACCACTGAAATTCACAGAAATATTTTTAGCACGAAAAATGCATCCTACACCCCTGAAAGTTCAGAAAATGTTGGCAGCTCAAAAAAAGGCATTAAAATGCATTTTAGACCTGCAAAAATGTTGAAAACTTTGGAGGCCCAAAAAAGGGGTTTACAGGCATCCTAGACCCCCTAAAGTCCAGAGAATGTTGGTGGACCAAAAACTGTTTTTGAGAGCTTCGAATGTCCCAAAACATTTGCAGCCTGAAAGGGACATTAACCCACATCCTAGACCACTGAATTTCCCAAAAATATTTTTGGCACAGAAAATGCACCATACACCCCTGAAAGTTCTGAAACTGTTGGCAGCTCAAAAAAAGGCCTTAAAATGCATCTTACGCCTTCAAAAATGATGAAAACCTTGGACGCCCAAAAATGGAGTTTACAGGCATCCTAGAACCCTAAAGTCCAGAAAATGTTGGTGGACCAAAAATGGTGTCAGAGAGCGCTGAATGTCCCAAAAGCATTTACAGCCTGAAAGGGGCATTAACCCGCATCCTAGACCACTGAAATTTCCCAAAATATTTTTGCCACGAAAAATGCATCGTATACCCCTGTAAGCTCAGAATATGTTAGCAGCCCAAAGAAGGCCTTAAAATGCATTTTAGGCCTACAAAAATGTTGAAAACTTTGGAAGCCCAAAAAAGGGGTTTATAGGCATCCTAGAGCCCCTAAAGTCCAGAAAATGTTGGTGGACCAAAAACTGTGTCAGAGAGCTCTGAATGTCCCAAAAACATTTGCAGACTTAAAGATGCATTAACCCGCATCCTAGACCACTGAAATTCACAGAAATATTTTTAGCATGAAAAATGCATCCTACACCCCTGAAAGTTCAGAAAATGTTGGCAGCTCAAAAAAGGCATTAAAATGCATTTTAGACCTGCAAAAATGTTGAAAACTTTGGAGGCCCAAAAAAGGGGTTCACAGGCATCGTAGACCCCCTGAAGTCCAGACAATGTTGGTGGACCAAAAACTGTTTCAGATAGCTTTGAATGTACCAAAACATTTGCAGCCTGAAAGGGGCATTAACCCGCATCCTAGACCACTGAAATTCCCAAAAATATTTTTGGCACAAAAAATGCACTCTACACCCCTGAACGTTCTGAAACTGTTGGCAGCTCAAAAAAAGCCCTTAAAATGCATCTTATGCCTTCAAAAATGATGAAAGCTTTGGAGGCCCAAAAATGGAGTTTACAGGCCTCCTAGACATCTAAAGTCCAGAAAATGTTGGTGGACCAAAATGGTGTCAGAGAGCTCTGAATGTCCCAAAAACAGCCTGAAACGGGCATTAACCCGCATCCTAGACCACTGAAATTCCCAAAAATATTTTTGGCACGGAAAATGCATCCTATACCCCTGGAAACTCAGAATATGTTAACAGCCCAAAGAAGGCCTTAAAATGCATTTTAGGCCTACAAAAATGTTGAAAACTTTGGAAGCCCAAAAAAGGGGTTTATAGGCATCTTAGAGCCCCTAAAGTCCAGAAAATGTTGGTGGACCAAAAACTTGTCAGAGAGCTCTGAATGTCCCAAAAACATTTGCAGACTTAAAGATGCATTAACCCGCATCCTAGACCACTGAAATTCACAGAAATATTTTTAGCACGAAAAATGCATCCTACACCCCTGAAAGTTCAGAAAATGTTGGCAGCTCAAAAAAGACATTAAAATGCATTTTAGACCTGCAAAAATGTTGAAAACTTTGGAGGCCCAAAAAAGGGGTTTACAGGCACCCTAGACCCCCTAAAGTCCAGAAAATGTTGGTGGACCAAAAACGGTGTCAGAGAGGTCTGAATGTCCCAAAAACATTTGCAGCCTGAAAGGGGCATTAACCCGCATCCTAGACCACTGAAATTTCCCAAAATATTTTTGGCACGAAAAATGCATCCTACACCCCTGAAAGTTCAGAAAATGTTGGCAGCTCAAAAAAATGCCTTAAAATGCATCTTAGGCCTTCAAAAATGTTGAAAACTTTGGAGGCCCAAAAACAGGCTTTACAGGCACCCTAGACCCCCTAAAGTCCAGAAAATGTTGGTGGCCAAAAACGGTGGCAGAGAGCTCTGAATGTCCCAAAAACATTTGCAGCCTGAAAGATGCATTAACCCGCATCCTAGACCACTGAAATTCCCAGAAATATTTTTGGCACGAAAAATGCATCCTACACCCCTGAAAGTTCAGAAAATGTTGGCAGCCCAAAAAAGGCATTAAAATGCATTTTAGACCTCCAAAAATGTTGAACACTTTGGAGGCCCAGAAAAGAGGTTTACAGGCATCCTAGACCCCCTAAATTACAGAGAATGTTGGTGGACCAAATATGGTGTCAGAGAGCTCTGAATGTCCCAAAAACATTTGCAGCCTGAAAGGGGCATTAACCCGCATCCTAGACCACTGAAATTCCCAAAAATATTTTTTGCACGGAAAATGCATCCTACACACCTGAAGGTTCAGAATATGTTAGCAGCCCAATAAAGGCATTAAAATGTATTTTAGACCTACAAAAATGTTGAAAACTTTGGAGGCCCAAAAAAGGGGTTTACAGGCATCCTAGACCCCCTAAAGTCCAGAAAATATTGGTGGACCAAAAACTGTGTCAGAGAGCTTTGAATATCCCAAAAACATTTTCAGCCTGAAAGGGGCATTAACCCGCATCCTAGACCACTGAAATTCCCAAAAATATTTTTGGCACGAAAAATGCATCCTACACCCCTGAAAGTTCAGAATATGTTAGCAGCCCAAAAAAGGCCTTAAAATGCATTATAGGCCTGCAAAAATGTAAAAAAAAATCTTTGGAGGCCCAAAAAGGGGGTTATAGGCATCCTAGACCCCCTAAAGTCCAGAAAATATTGGTGGACTAAAACCTGTGTCAGAGAGCTTTGAATGCCCCAAAACATTTGCAGCCTGAAAGGGGCATTAACCCGCATCCTAGACCACTGAAATTTCCCAAAATATTTTTGGCACGAAAAATGCAATCTACACCCCTGAAAGTTCAGAAAATGTTGGCAGCTCAAAAAAATGCCTTAAAATGCATCTAGGCCTTCAAAAATGTTGAAAACCTTGGAGGTCCAAAAAAGGGGTTTACAGGCACCCTAGACCCCCTAAAGTCCAGAAAATGTTGGTGGACCAAAAACGGTGTCAGAGAGCTCTGAATGTCCCAAAAACATTTGCAGCCTGAAAGGGGCATTAACCCGCATCCTAGACCACTGAAATTCCCAAAAATATTTCTGCCACGAAAAATGCATCCTATACCCCTGAAAGCTCAGAATATGTTAGCAGCCCAAAGAAGGCCTTAAAATGCATTTTAGGCCTACAAAAATGTTGAAAACTTTGGAAGCCCAAAAAAGGGGTTTATAGGCATCCAAGAGCCCCTAAAGTCCAGAAAATGTTGGTGGACCAAAAACTGTGTCAGAGAGCTCTGAATGTCCCAAAAACATTTGCAGACTTAAAAATGCATTAACCCGCATCCTAGACCACTGAAATTCCCAGAAATATTTGTGGCACGACAAATGCATCCTACACCCCTGAAAGTTCAGAAAATGTTGGCAGCTCAAAAAAGACATTAAAATGCATTTTAGACCTGCAAAAATGTTGAAAACTTTGGAGGCCCAAAAAAGGGGTTTACAGGCATCCTAGACCCCCTAAAGTCCAGAGAATGTTGGTGGAAAAAATATGGTGTCAGAGAGCCCTGAATGTCCCAAAAACATTTGCAGCCTGAAAGGGGCATTAACCCGCATCCTAGACCACTGAAATTCCCAAAAATATTTCTGCCACGAAAAATGCATCCTATACCCCTGAAAGCTCAGAATATGTTAGCAGCCCAAAGAAGGCCTTAAAATGCAATTTAGGCCTACAAAAATGTTGAAAACTTTGGAAGCCCAAAAAAGGGGTTTATAGGCATCCTAGAGCCCCTAAAGTCCAGAAAATGTTGGTGGACCAAAAACTGTGTCAGAGAGTTTTGAATGTCCCAAAAACATTTTCAGCCTGAAAGGGGCATTAACGCGCATCCTAGACCACTGAAATTCCCAAAAATATTTTTGGCACGAAAAATGCATCCTACACCCCTGAAAGTTCAGAATATGTTAGCAGCCCAAAAAAGGCCTTAAAATGCATTATAGGCCTGCAAAAATGTAAAAAAAAAAATCTTTGGAGGCCCAAAAAAGGGGTTTATAGGCATCCTAGACCCCCTAAAGTCCAGAAAATATTGGTGGACTAAAACCTGTGTCAGAGAGCTTTGAATGCCCCAAAACATTTGCAGCCTGAAAGGGGCATTAACCCGCATCCTAGACCACTGAAATTTCCCAAAATATTTTTGGCACGAGAAATGCATCCTACACCCCTGAAAGTTCAGAAAATGTTGGCAGCTCAAAAAAATGCCTTAAAATGCATCTTAGGCCTTCAAAAATGTTGAAAACTTTGGAGGCCCAAAAACAGGCTTTACAGGCACCCTAGACCCCCTAAAGTCCAGAAAATGTTGGTGGACCAAAAACGGTGGCAGAGAGCTCTGAATGTCCCAAAAACATTTGCAGCCTGAAAGGGGCATTAACCCGCATCCTAGACCACTGAAATTCCCAAAAATATTTCTGCCACGAAAAATGCATCCTATACCCCTGAAAGCTCAGAATATGTTAGCAGCCCAAAGAAGGCCTTAAAATGCATTTTAGGCCTAAAAAAATGTTGAAAACTTTGGACGCCCAAAAAAGGGGTTTATAGGCACCCTAGAGCCCCTACAGTCCAGAAAATGTTGGTGGACCAAAAACTGTGTCAGAGATCTCTGAATGTCCCAAAAACATTTGCAGACTTAAAGATGCATTAACCCGCATCCTAGACCACTGAAATTCCCAGAAATATTTTTAGCACGAAAAATGCATCCTACACCCCTGAAAGTTCAGAAAATGTTGGCAGCTCAAAAAAGGCATTAAAATGCATTTTAGACCTGCAAAAATGTTGAAAACTTTGGAGGCCCAAAAAAGGGGTTTACAGGCATCCTAGACCCCCTGACGTCCAGAGAATGTTGGTGGACCAAAAACTGTTTTTGAGAGCTTCGAATGTCCCAAAACATTTGCAGCCTGAAAGGGACATTAACCCACATCCTAGACCACTGAAATTCCCAAAAATATTTTTGGCACAAAAAATGCACTCTACACCCCTGAAAGTTCTGAAACTGTTGGCAGCTCAAAAAAAGGCCTCAAGATGCATCTTATGCCTTTAAAAATGATGAAAACTTTGGTGCCCAAAAATGGAGTTTACAGGCCTCCTAGACCCCTAAAGTCCAGAAAATGTTGGTGGACCAAAAATGGTGTCAGAGAGCTCTGAATGTCCCAAAACAGCCTGAAAGGGGCATTAACCCGCATCCTAGACCACTGAAATTCCCAAAAATATTTTTGGCACAAAAAATGCACTCTACACCCCTGAAAGTTCTGAAACTGTTGGCAGCTCAAAAAAAGGCCTCAAGATGCATCTTATTCCTTTAGAAATGATGAAAACTTTGGTGCCCAAAAATGGAGTTTACAGGCCTCCTAGACCCCTAAAGTCCAGAAAATGTTGGCGGACCAAATATGGTGTCAGAGAGCTCTGAATGTCCCAAAAACATTTGCAGCCTGAAAGGGGCATTACCCCGCATCCTAGACCACTGAAATTCACAGAAATATTTTTAGCACGAAAAATGCATCCTACACCCCTGAAAGTTCAGAAAATGTTGGCAGCTCAAAAAAGACATTAAAATGCATTTTAGACCTGCAAAAATGTTGAAAACTTTGGAGGCCCAAAAATGGAGTTTACAGGCACCCTAGACCCCCTAAAGTCCAGAAAATGTTGGTGGACCAAAAACGGTGTCAGAGAGGTCTGAATGTCCCAAAAACATTTGCAGCCTGAAAGGGGCATTACCCCGCATCCTAGACCACTGAAATTCCCAAAAATATTTTTGGCACGGAAAATGCATCCTATACCCCTGTAAACTCAGAATATGTTAACAGCCCAAAGAAGGCCTTAAAATGCATTTTAGGCCTTCAAAAATGTTGAAAACTTTGGAGACCCAAAAAAGGGCTTCACAGGCACCCTAGACCCCCTAAAGTCCAGAAAATATTGGTGGACCAAAAACGGTGTCAGAGAGCTCTGAATGTCCCAAAACAGCCTGAAAGGGGCATTAACCCGCATCCTAGACCACTGAAATTCCCAAAAATATTTTTGGCACAAAAAATGCACTCTACACCCCTGAAAGTTCAGAAAATGTTGGCAGCTCAAAACAAATGCCTTAAAATGCATCTTAGGCCTTCAAAAATGTTGAAAACTTTGGAGACCCAAAAAAGGGCTTCACAGGCACCCTAGACCCCCTAAAGTCCAGAAAATATTGGTGGACCAAAAACGGTGTCAGAGAGCTCTGAATGTCCCAAAACAGCCTGAAAGGGGCATTAACCCGCATCCTAGACCACTGAAATTTCCCAAAATATTTTTGGCACGAAAAATGCATTCTACACCCCTGAAAGTTCAGAATATGTTAGCAGCCCAAAAAAGGCCTTAAAATGCATTATAGGCCTGAAATAAATGTTGAAAACTTTGGAGACCCAAAAAAGGGGTTTAACAGGCATCCTAGACCCCCTAAAGTCCAGAGAATATTGGTGGACCAAAAACTGTGTCAGAGAGCTTTGAATGTCCCAAAACATTTGCAGATTGAAAGGGGCATTAACCCGCATCCTAGACCACTGAAATTCCCAAAAATATTTTTGGCACAAAAAATGCACCATACACCCCTGAAAGTTCTGAAACTGTTGGCAGCTCAAAAAAAGGCCTTAAAATGCATTTTATGCCTTCAAAAATGATGAAAACCTTGGAGGCCCAAAAATGGAGTTTACAGGCACCCTAGACTCCCTAAAGTCCAGAAAATGTTGGTGGACCAAAAACGGTGTCAGAGAGGTCTGAATGTCCCAAAAACATTTGCAGCCTGAAAGGGGCATTACCCCGCATCCTAGACCACTGAAATTCCCAAAAATATTTTTGGCACGGAAAATGCATCCTATACCCCTGGAAACTCAGAATATGTTAACAGCCCAAAGAAGGCCTTAAAATGCATTTTAGGCCTACAAAAATGTTGAAAACTTTGGAAGCCCAAAAAAGGGGTTTATAGGCATCTTAGAGCCCCTAAAGTCCAGAAAATGTTGGTGGACCAAAAACTTGTCAGAGAGCTCTGAATGTCCCAAAAACATTTGCAGACTTAAAGATGCATTAACCCGCATCCTAGACCACTGAAATTCACAGAAATATTTTTAGCACGAAAAATGCATCCTACACCCCTGAAAGTTCAGAAAATGTTGGCAGCTCAAAAAAGACATTAAAATGCATTTTAGACCTGCAAAAATGTTGAAAACTTTGGAGGCCCAAAAAAGGGGTTTACAGGCACCCTAGACCCCTTAAAGTCCAGAAAATGTTGGTGGACCAAAAACGGTGTCAGAGAGGTCTGAATGTCCCAAAAACATTTGCAGCCTGAAAGGGGCAATAACCCGCATCCTAGACCACTGAAATTTCCCAAAATATTTTTGGCACGAAAAATGCATCCTACACCCCTGAAAGTTCAGAAAATGTTGGCAGCTCAAAAAAATGCCTTAAAATGCATCTTAGGCCTTCAAAAATGTTGAAAACTTTGGAGGCCCAAAAACAGGCTTTACAGGCACCCTAGACCCCCTAAAGTCCAGAAAATGTTGGTGGACCAAAAACGGTGGCAGAGAGCTCTGAATGTCCCAAAAACATTTGCAGCCTGAAAGATGCATTAACCCGCATCCTAGACCACTGAAATTCCCAGAAATATTTTTGGCACGAAAAATGCATCCTACACCCCTGAAAGTTCAGAAAATGTTGGCAGCCCAAAAAAGGCATTAAAATGCATTTTAGACCTCCAAAAATGTTGAACACTTTGGAGGCCCAGAAAAGAGGTTTACAGGCATCCTAGACCCCCTAAATTACAGAGAATGTTGGTGGACCAAATATGGTGTCAGAGAGCTCTGAATGTCCCAAAAACATTTGCAGCCTGAAAGGGGCATTAACCCGCATCCTAGACCACTGAAATTCCCAAAAATATTTTTTGCACGGAAAATGCATCCTACACACCTGAAGGTTCAGAATATGTTAGCAGCCCAATAAAGGCATTAAAATGTATTTTAGACCTACAAAAATGTTGAAAACTTTGGAGGCCCAAAAAAGGGGTTTACAGGCATCCTAGACCCCGTAAAGTCCAGAGAATGTTGGTGGACCAAATATGGTGTCAGAGAGCTCTGAATGTCCCAAAAACATTTGCAGCCTGAAAGGGGCATTAACCCGCATCCTAGACCACTGAAATTCCCAAAAATATTTTTGGCACGGAAAATGCATCCTACACCCCTGAAAGTTCAGAAAATTTTGGCAGCTCAAAACAAATGCCTTAAAATGCATCTTAGGCCTTCAAAAATGTTGAAAACTTTGGAGACCCAAAAAAGGGGTTTACAGGCATCCTAGACCCCCTAAAGTCCAGAAAATATTGGTGGACCAAAAACTGTGTCAGAGAGCTTTGAATATCCCAAAAACATTTTCAGCCTGAAAGGGGCATTAACCCGCATCCTAGACCACTGAAATTCCCAAAAATATATTTGGCACGAAAAATGCATCCTACACCCCTGAAAGTTCAGAATATGTTAGCAGCCCAAAAAAGGCCTTAAAATGCATTATAGGCCTGCAAAAATGTAAAAAAAAATCTTTGGAGCCCCAAAAAGGGGGTTATAGGCATCCTAGACCCCCTAAAGTCCAGAAAATATTGGTGGACTAAAACCTGTGTCAGAGAGCTTTGAATGCCCCAAAACATTTGCAGCCTGAAAGGGGCATTAACCCGCATCCTAGACCACTGAAATTCCCAGAAATATTTTTGGCACGAAAAATGCATCCTACACCCCTGAAAGTTCAGAAAATGTTGGCAGCTCAAAAAAATGCCTTAAAATGCATCTTAGGCCTTCAAAAATGTTGAAAACTTTGGAGGCCCAAAAACAGGCTTTACAGGCACCCTAGACCCCCTAAAGTCCAGAAAATGTTGGTGGACCAAAAACGGTGGCAGAGAGCTCTGAATGTCCCAAAAACATTTGCAGCCTGAAAGATGCATTAACCCACATCCTAGACCACTGAAATTCCCAGAAATATTTTTGGCACGAAAAATGCATCCTACACCCCTGAAAGTTCAGAAAATGTTGGCAGCCCAAAAAAGGCATTAAAATGCATTTTAGACCTCCAAAAATGTTGAACACTTTGGAGGCCCAGAAAAGAGGTTTACAGGCATCCTAGACCCCCTAAATTACAGAGAATGTTGGTGGACCAAATATGGTGTCAGAGAGCTCTGAATGTCCCAAAAACATTTGCAGCCTGAAAGGGGCATTAACCCGCATCCTAGACCACTGAAATTCCCAAAAATATTTTTTGCACGGAAAATGCATCCTACACACCTGAAGGTTCAGAATATGTTAGCAGCCCAATAAAGGCATTAAAATGTATTTTAGACCTACAAAAATGTTGAAAACTTTGGAGGCCCAAAAAAGGGGTTTACAGGCATCCTAGACCCCCTAAAGTCCAGAAAATATTGGTGGACCAAAAACTGTGTCAGAGAGCTTTGAATATCCCAAAAACATTTTCAGCCTGAAAGGGGCATTAACCCGCATCCTAGACCACTGAAATTCCCAAAAATATTTTTGGCACGAAAAATGCATCCTACACCCCTGAAAGTTCAGAATATGTTAGCAGCCCAAAAAAGGCCTTAAAATGCATTATAGGCCTGCAAAAATGTAAAAAAAAATCTTTGGAGGCCCAAAAAGGGGGTTATAGGCATCCTAGACCCCCTAAAGTCCAGAAAATATTGGTGGACTAAAACCTGTGTCAGAGAGCTTTGAATGCCCCAAAACATTTGCAGCCTGAAAGGGGCATTAACCCGCATCCTAGACCACTGAAATTTCCCAAAATATTTTTGGCACGAAAAATGCAATCTACACCCCTGAAAGTTCAGAAAATGTTGGCAGCTCAAAAAAATGCCTTAAAATGCATCTAGGCCTTCAAAAATGTTGAAAACCTTGGAGGTCCAAAAAAGGGGTTTACAGGCACCCTAGACCCCCTAAAGTCCAGAAAATGTTGGTGGACCAAAAACGGTGTCAGAGAGCTCTGAATGTCCCAAAAACATTTGCAGCCTGAAAGGGGCATTAACCCGCATCCTAGACCACTGAAATTCCCAAAAATATTTCTGCCACGAAAAATGCATCCTATACCCCTGAAAGCTCAGAATATGTTAGCAGCCCAAAGAAGGCCTTAAAATGCATTTTAGGCCTACAAAAATGTTGAAAACTTTGGAAGCCCAAAAAAGGGGTTTATAGGCATCCAAGAGCCCCTAAAGTCCAGAAAATGTTGGTGGACCAAAAACTGTGTCAGAGAGCTCTGAATGTCCCAAAAACATTTGCAGACTTAAAAATGCATTAACCCGCATCCTAGACCACTGAAATTCCCAGAAATATTTGTGGCACGACAAATGCATCCTACACCCCTGAAAGTTCAGAAAATGTTGGCAGCTCAAAAAAGACATTAAAATGCATTTTAGACCTGCAAAAATGTTGAAAACTTTGGAGGCCCAAAAAAGGGGTTTACAGGCATACTAGACCCCCTAAAGTCCAGAGAATGTTGGTGGAAAAAATATGGTGTCAGAGAGCCCTGAATGTCCCAAAAACATTTGCAGCCTGAAAGGGGCATTAACCCGCATCCTAGACCACTGAAATTCCCAAAAATATTTCTGCCACGAAAAATGCATCCTATACCCCTGAAAGCTCAGAATATGTTAGCAGCCCAAAGAAGGCCTTAAAATGCAATTTAGGCCTACAAAAATGTTGAAAACTTTGGAAGCCCAAAAAAGGGGTTTATAGGCATCCTAGAGCCCCTAAAGTCCAGAAAATGTTGGTGGACCAAAAACTGTGTCAGAGAGTTTTGAATGTCCCAAAAACATTTTCAGCCTGAAAGGGGCATTAACGCGCATCCTAGACCACTGAAATTCCCAAAAATATTTTTGGCACGAAAAATGCATCCTACACCCCTGAAAGTTCAGAATATGTTAGCAGCCCAAAAAAGGCCTTAAAATGCATTATAGGCCTGCAAAAATGTAAAAAAAAAAATCTTTGGAGGCCCAAAAAAGGGGTTTATAGGCATCCTAGACCCCCTAAAGTCCAGAAAATATTGGTGGACTAAAACCTGTGTCAGAGAGCTTTGAATGCCCCAAAACATTTGCAGCCTGAAAGGGGCATTAACCCGCATCCTAGACCACTGAAATTTCCCAAAATATTTTTGGCACGAGAAATGCATCCTACACCCCTGAAAGTTCAGAAAATGTTGGCAGCTCAAAAAAATGCCTTAAAATGCATCTTAGGCCTTCAAAAATGTTGAAAACTTTGGAGGCCCAAAAACAGGCTTTACAGGCACCCTAGACCCCCTAAAGTCCAGAAAATGTTGGTGGACCAAAAACGGTGGCAGAGAGCTCTGAATGTCCCAAAAACATTTGCAGCCTGAAAGGGGCATTAACCCGCATCCTAGACCACTGAAATTCCCAAAAATATTTCTGCCACGAAAAATGCATCCTATACCCCTGAAAGCTCAGAATATGTTAGCAGCCCAAAGAAGGCCTTAAAATGCATTTTAGGCCTAAAAAAATGTTGAAAACTTTGGACGCCCAAAAAAGGGGTTTATAGGCACCCTAGAGCCCCTACAGTCCAGAAAATGTTGGTGGACCAAAAACTGTGTCAGAGATCTCTGAATGTCCCAAAAACATTTGCAGACTTAAAGATGCATTAACCCGCATCCTAGACCACTGAAATTCCCAGAAATATTTTTAGCACAAAAAATGCATCCTACACCCCTGAAAGTTCAGAAAATGTTGGCAGCTCAAAAAAGGCATTAAAATGCATTTTAGACCTGCAAAAATGTTGAAAACTTTGGAGGCCCAAAAAAGGGGTTTACAGGCATCCTAGACCCCCTGACGTCCAGAGAATGTTGGTGGACCAAAAACTGTTTTTGAGAGCTTCGAATGTCCCAAAACATTTGCAGCCTGAAAGGGACATTAACCCACATCCTAGACCACTGAAATTCCCAAAAATATTTTTGGCACAAAAAATGCACTCTACACCCCTGAAAGTTCTGAAACTGTTGGCAGCTCAAAAAAAGGCCTCAAGATGCATCTTATGCCTTTAAAAATGATGAAAACTTTGGTGCCCAAAAATGGAGTTTACAGGCCTCCTAGACCCCTAAAGTCCAGAAAATGTTGGTGGACCAAAAATGGTGTCAGAGAGCTCTGAATGTCCCAAAACAGCCTGAAAGGGGCATTAACCCGCATCCTAGACCACTGAAATTCCCAAAAATATTTTTGGCACAAAAAATGCACTCTACACCCCTGAAAGTTCTGAAACTGTTGGCAGCTCAAAAAAAGGCCTCAAGATGCATCTTATTCCTTTAGAAATGATGAAAACTTTGGTGCCCAAAAATGGAGTTTACAGGCCTCCTAGACCCCTAAAGTCCAGAAAATGTTGGCGGACCAAATATGGTGTCAGAGAGCTCTGAATGTCCCAAAAACATTTGCAGCCTGAAAGGGGCATTACCCCGCATCCTAGACCACTGAAATTCACAGAAATATTTTTAGCACGAAAAATGCATCCTACACCCCTGAAAGTTCAGAAAATGTTGGCAGCTCAAAAAAGACATTAAAATGCATTTTAGACCTGCAAAAATGTTGAAAACTTTGGAGGCCCAAAAATGGAGTTTACAGGCACCCTAGACCCCCTAAAGTCCAGAAAATGTTGGTGGACCAAAAACGGTGTCAGAGAGGTCTGAATGTCCCAAAAACATTTGCAGCCTGAAAGGGGCATTACCCCGCATCCTAGACCACTGAAATTCCCAAAAATATTTTTGGCACGGAAAATGCATCCTATACCCCTGTAAACTCAGAATATGTTAACAGCCCAAAGAAGGCCTTAAAATGCATTTTAGGCCTTCAAAAATGTTGAAAACTTTGGAGACCCAAAAAAGGGCTTCACAGGCACCCTAGACCCCCTAAAGTCCAGAAAATATTGGTGGACCAAAAACGGTGTCAGAGAGCTCTGAATGTCCCAAAACAGCCTGAAAGGGGCATTAACCCGCATCCTAGACCACTGAAATTCCCAAAAATATTTTTGGCACAAAAAATGCACTCTACACCCCTGAAAGTTCAGAAAATGTTGGCAGCTCAAAACAAATGCCTTAAAATGCATCTTAGGCCTTCAAAAATGTTGAAAACTTTGGAGACCCAAAAAAGGGCTTCACAGGCATCCTAAACCCCCTAAAATCCAGAAAATATTGGTGGACCAAAAACGGTGTCAGAGAGCTTTGAATGTCCCAAAACATTTGCAGATTGAAAGGGGCATTAACCCGCATCCTAGACCACTGAAATTCCCAAAAATATTTTTGGCACAAAAAATGCACCATACACCCCTGAAAGTTCTGAAACTGTTGGCAGCTCAAAAAAAGGCCTTAAAATGCATTTTATGCCTTCAAAAATGATGAAAACCTTGGAGGCCCAAAAATGGAGTTTACAGGCACCCTAGACTCCCTAAAGTCCAGAAAATGTTGGTGGACCAAAAACGGTGTCAGAGAGGTCTGAATGTCCCAAAAACATTTGCAGCCTGAAAGGGGCATTACCCCGCATCCTAGACCACTGAAATTCCCAAAAATATTTTTGGCACGGAAAATGCATCCTATACCCCTGGAAACTCAGAATATGTTAACAGCCCAAAGAAGGCCTTAAAATGCATTTTAGGCCTACAAAAATGTTGAAAACTTTGGAAGCCCAAAAAAGGGGTTTATAGGCATCTTAGAGCCCCTAAAGTCCAGAAAATGTTGGTGGACCAAAAACTTGTCAGAGAGCTCTGAATGTCCCAAAAACATTTGCAGACTTAAAGATGCATTAACCCGCATCCTAGACCACTGAAATTCACAGAAATATTTTTAGCACGAAAAATGCATCCTACACCCCTGAAAGTTCAGAAAATGTTGGCAGCTCAAAAAAGACATTAAAATGCATTTTAGACCTGCAAAAATGTTGAAAACTTTGGAGGCCCAAAAAAGGGGTTTACAGGCACCCTAGACCCCTTAAAGTCCAGAAAATGTTGGTGGACCAAAAACGGTGTCAGAGAGGTCTGAATGTCCCAAAAACATTTGCAGCCTGAAAGGGGCAATAACCCGCATCCTAGACCACTGAAATTTCCCAAAATATTTTTGGCACGAAAAATGCATCCTACACCCCTGAAAGTTCAGAAAATGTTGGCAGCTCAAAAAAATGCCTTAAAATGCATCTTAGGCCTTCAAAAATGTTGAAAACTTTGGAGGCCCAAAAACAGGCTTTACAGGCACCCTAGACCCCCTAAAGTCCAGAAAATGTTGGTGGACCAAAAACGGTGGCAGAGAGCTCTGAATGTCCCAAAAACATTTGCAGCCTGAAAGATGCATTAACCCGCATCCTAGACCACTGAAATTCCCAGAAATATTTTTGGCACGAAAAATGCATCCTACACCCCTGAAAGTTCAGAAAATGTTGGAAGCCCAAAAAAGGCATTAAAATGCATTTTAGACCTCCAAAAATGTTGAACACTTTGGAGGCCCAGAAAAGAGGTTTACAGGCATCCTAGACCCCCTAAATTACAGAGAATGTTGGTGGACCAAATATGGTGTCAGAGAGCTCTGAATGTCCCAAAAACATTTGCAGCCTGAAAGGGGCATTAACCCGCATCCTAGACCACTGAAATTCCCAAAAATATTTTTTGCACGGAAAATGCATCCTACACACCTGAAGGTTCAGAATATGTTAGCAGCCCAATAAAGACATTAAAATGCATTTTAGACCTGCAAAAATGTTGAAAACTTTGGAGGCCCAAAAAAGGGGTTTACAGGCATACTAGACCCCCTAAAGTCCAGAGAATGTTGGTGGAAAAAATATGGTGTCAGAGAGCCCTGAATGTCCCAAAAACATTTGCAGCCTGAAAGGGGCATTAACCCGCATCCTAGACCACTGAAATTCCCAAAAATATTTCTGCCACGAAAAATGCATCCTATACCCCTGAAAGCTCAGAATATGTTAGCAGCCCAAAGAAGGCCTTAAAATGCAATTTAGGCCTACAAAAATGTTGAAAACTTTGGAAGCCCAAAAAAGGGGTTTATAGGCATCCTAGAGCCCCTAAAGTCCAGAAAATGTTGGTGGACCAAAAACTGTGTCAGAGAGTTTTGAATGTCCCAAAAACATTTTCAGCCTGAAAGGGGCATTAACGCGCATCCTAGACCACTGAAATTCCCAAAAATATTTTTGGCACGAAAAATGCATCCTACACCCCTGAAAGTTCAGAATATGTTAGCAGCCCAAAAAAGGCCTTAAAATGCATTATAGGCCTGCAAAAATGTAAAAAAAAAAATCTTTGGAGGCCCAAAAAAGGGGTTTATAGGCATCCTAGACCCCCTAAAGTCCAGAAAATATTGGTGGACTAAAACCTGTGTCAGAGAGCTTTGAATGCCCCAAAACATTTGCAGCCTGAAAGGGGCATTAACCCGCATCCTAGACCACTGAAATTTCCCAAAATATTTTTGGCACGAGAAATGCATCCTACACCCCTGAAAGTTCAGAAAATGTTGGCAGCTCAAAAAAATGCCTTAAAATGCATCTTAGGCCTTCAAAAATGTTGAAAACTTTGGAGGCCCAAAAACAGGCTTTACAGGCACCCTAGACCCCCTAAAGTCCAGAAAATGTTGGTGGACCAAAAACGGTGGCAGAGAGCTCTGAATGTCCCAAAAACATTTGCAGCCTGAAAGGGGCATTAACCCGCATCCTAGACCACTGAAATTCCCAAAAATATTTCTGCCACGAAAAATGCATCCTATACCCCTGAAAGCTCAGAATATGTTAGCAGCCCAAAGAAGGCCTTAAAATGCATTTTAGGCCTAAAAAAATGTTGAAAACTTTGGACGCCCAAAAAAGGGGTTTATAGGCACCCTAGAGCCCCTACAGTCCAGAAAATGTTGGTGGACCAAAAACTGTGTCAGAGATCTCTGAATGTCCCAAAAACATTTGCAGACTTAAAGATGCATTAACCCGCATCCTAGACCACTGAAATTCCCAGAAATATTTTTAGCACAAAAAATGCATCCTACACCCCTGAAAGTTCAGAAAATGTTGGCAGCTCAAAAAAGGCATTAAAATGCATTTTAGACCTGCAAAAATGTTGAAAACTTTGGAGGCCCAAAAAAGGGGTTTACAGGCATCCTAGACCCCCTGACGTCCAGAGAATGTTGGTGGACCAAAAACTGTTTTTGAGAGCTTCGAATGTCCCAAAACATTTGCAGCCTGAAAGGGACATTAACCCACATCCTAGACCACTGAAATTCCCAAAAATATTTTTGGCACAAAAAATGCACTCTACACCCCTGAAAGTTCTGAAACTGTTGGCAGCTCAAAAAAAGGCCTCAAGATGCATCTTATGCCTTTAAAAATGATGAAAACTTTGGTGCCCAAAAATGGAGTTTACAGGCCTCCTAGACCCCTAAAGTCCAGAAAATGTTGGTGGACCAAAAATGGTGTCAGAGAGCTCTGAATGTCCCAAAACAGCCTGAAAGGGGCATTAACCCGCATCCTAGACCACTGAAATTCCCAAAAATATTTTTGGCACAAAAAATGCACTCTACACCCCTGAAAGTTCTGAAACTGTTGGCAGCTCAAAAAAAGGCCTCAAGATGCATCTTATTCCTTTAGAAATGATGAAAACTTTGGTGCCCAAAAATGGAGTTTACAGGCCTCCTAGACCCCTAAAGTCCAGAAAATGTTGGCGGACCAAATATGGTGTCAGAGAGCTCTGAATGTCCCAAAAACATTTGCAGCCTGAAAGGGGCATTACCCCGCATCCTAGACCACTGAAATTCACAGAAATATTTTTAGCACGAAAAATGCATCCTACACCCCTGAAAGTTCAGAAAATGTTGGCAGCTCAAAAAAGACATTAAAATGCATTTTAGACCTGCAAAAATGTTGAAAACTTTGGAGGCCCAAAAATGGAGTTTACAGGCACCCTAGACCCCCTAAAGTCCAGAAAATGTTGGTGGACCAAAAACGGTGTCAGAGAGGTCTGAATGTCCCAAAAACATTTGCAGCCTGAAAGGGGCATTACCCCGCATCCTAGACCACTGAAATTCCCAAAAATATTTTTGGCACGGAAAATGCATCCTATACCCCTGTAAACTCAGAATATGTTAACAGCCCAAAGAAGGCCTTAAAATGCATTTTAGGCCTTCAAAAATGTTGAAAACTTTGGAGACCCAAAAAAGGGCTTCACAGGCACCCTAGACCCCCTAAAGTCCAGAAAATATTGGTGGACCAAAAACGGTGTCAGAGAGCTCTGAATGTCCCAAAACAGCCTGAAAGGGGCATTAACCCGCATCCTAGACCACTGAAATTCCCAAAAATATTTTTGGCACAAAAAATGCACTCTACACCCCTGAAAGTTCAGAAAATGTTGGCAGCTCAAAACAAATGCCTTAAAATGCATCTTAGGCCTTCAAAAATGTTGAAAACTTTGGAGACCCAAAAAAGGGCTTCACAGGCATCCTAAACCCCCTAAAATCCAGAAAATATTGGTGGACCAAAAACGGTGTCAGAGAGCTTTGAATGTCCCAAAACATTTGCAGATTGAAAGGGGCATTAACCCGCATCCTAGACCACTGAAATTCCCAAAAATATTTTTGGCACAAAAAATGCACCATACACCCCTGAAAGTTCTGAAACTGTTGGCAGCTCAAAAAAAGGCCTTAAAATGCATTTTATGCCTTCAAAAATGATGAAAACCTTGGAGGCCCAAAAATGGAGTTTACAGGCACCCTAGACTCCCTAAAGTCCAGAAAATGTTGGTGGACCAAAAACGGTGTCAGAGAGGTCTGAATGTCCCAAAAACATTTGCAGCCTGAAAGGGGCATTACCCCGCATCCTAGACCACTGAAATTCCCAAAAATATTTTTGGCACGGAAAATGCATCCTATACCCCTGGAAACTCAGAATATGTTAACAGCCCAAAGAAGGCCTTAAAATGCATTTTAGGCCTACAAAAATGTTGAAAACTTTGGAAGCCCAAAAAAGGGGTTTATAGGCATCTTAGAGCCCCTAAAGTCCAGAAAATGTTGGTGGACCAAAAACTTGTCAGAGAGCTCTGAATGTCCCAAAAACATTTGCAGACTTAAAGATGCATTAACCCGCATCCTAGACCACTGAAATTCACAGAAATATTTTTAGCACGAAAAATGCATCCTACACCCCTGAAAGTTCAGAAAATGTTGGCAGCTCAAAAAAGACATTAAAATGCATTTTAGACCTGCAAAAATGTTGAAAACTTTGGAGGCCCAAAAAAGGGGTTTACAGGCACCCTAGACCCCTTAAAGTCCAGAAAATGTTGGTGGACCAAAAACGGTGTCAGAGAGGTCTGAATGTCCCAAAAACATTTGCAGCCTGAAAGGGGCAATAACCCGCATCCTAGACCACTGAAATTTCCCAAAATATTTTTGGCACGAAAAATGCATCCTACACCCCTGAAAGTTCAGAAAATGTTGGCAGCTCAAAAAAATGCCTTAAAATGCATCTTAGGCCTTCAAAAATGTTGAAAACTTTGGAGGCCCAAAAACAGGCTTTACAGGCACCCTAGACCCCCTAAAGTCCAGAAAATGTTGGTGGACCAAAAACGGTGGCAGAGAGCTCTGAATGTCCCAAAAACATTTGCAGCCTGAAAGATGCATTAACCCGCATCCTAGACCACTGAAATTCCCAGAAATATTTTTGGCACGAAAAATGCATCCTACACCCCTGAAAGTTCAGAAAATGTTGGAAGCCCAAAAAAGGCATTAAAATGCATTTTAGACCTCCAAAAATGTTGAACACTTTGGAGGCCCAGAAAAGAGGTTTACAGGCATCCTAGACCCCCTAAATTACAGAGAATGTTGGTGGACCAAATATGGTGTCAGAGAGCTCTGAATGTCCCAAAAACATTTGCAGCCTGAAAGGGGCATTAACCCGCATCCTAGACCACTGAAATTCCCAAAAATATTTTTTGCACGGAAAATGCATCCTACACACCTGAAGGTTCAGAATATGTTAGCAGCCCAATAAAGGCATTAAAATGTATTTTAGACCTACAAAAATGTTGAAAACTTTGGAGGCCCAAAAAAGGGGTTTACAGGCATCCTAGACCCCCTAAAGTCCAGAAAATATTGGTGGACCAAAAACTGTGTCAGAGAGCTTTGAATATCATAAAAACATTTTCAGCCTGAAAGGGGCATTAACCCGCATCCTAGACCACTGAAATTCCCAAAAATATTTTTGGCACGAAAAATGCATCCTACACCCCTGAAAGTTCAGAATATGTTAGCAGCCCAAAAAAGGCCTTAAAATGCATTATAGGCCTGCAAAAATGTAAAAAAAAATCTTTGGAGGCCCAAAAAGGGGGTTATAGGCATCCTAGACCCCCTAAAGTCCAGAAAATATTGGTGGACTAAAACCTGTGTCAGAGAGCTTTGAATGCCCCAAAACATTTGCAGCCTGAAAGGGGCATTAACCCGCATCCTAGACCACTGAAATTTCCCAAAATATTTTTGGCACGAAAAATGCAATCTACACCCCTGAAAGTTCAGAAAATGTTGGCAGCTCAAAAAAATGCCTTAAAATGCATCTAGGCCTTCAAAAATGTTGAAAACCTTGGAGGTCCAAAAAAGGGGTTTACAGGCACCCTAGACCCCCTAAAGTCCAGAAAATGTTGGTGGACCAAAAACGGTGTCAGAGAGCTCTGAATGTCCCAAAAACATTTGCAGCCTGAAAGGGGCATTAACCCGCATCCTAGACCACTGAAATTCCCAAAAATATTTCTGCCACGAAAAATGCATCCTATACCCCTGAAAGCTCAGAATATGTTAGCAGCCCAAAGAAGGCCTTAAAATGCATTTTAGGCCTACAAAAATGTTGAAAACTTTGGAAGCCCAAAAAAGGGGTTTATAGGCATCCAAGAGCCCCTAAAGTCCAGAAAATGTTGGTGGACCAAAAACTGTGTCAGAGAGCTCTGAATGTCCCAAAAACATTTGCAGACTTAAAAATGCATTAACCCGCATCCTAGACCACTGAAATTCCCAGAAATATTTGTGGCACGACAAATGCATCCTACACCCCTGAAAGTTCAGAAAATGTTGGCAGCTCAAAAAAGACATTAAAATGCATTTTAGACCTGCAAAAATGTTGAAAACTTTGGAGGCCCAAAAAAGGGGTTTACAGGCATCCTAGACCCCCTAAAGTCCAGAGAATGTTGGTGGAAAAAATATGGTGTCAGAGAGCCCTGAATGTCCCAAAAACATTTGCAGCCTGAAAGGGGCATTAACCCGCATCCTAGACCACTGAAATTCCCAAAAATATTTCTGCCACGAAAAATGCATCCTATACCCCTGAAAGCTCAGAATATGTTAGCAGCCCAAAGAAGGCCTTAAAATGCAATTTAGGCCTACAAAAATGTTGAAAACTTTGGAAGCCCAAAAAAGGGGTTTATAGGCATCCTAGAGCCCCTAAAGTCCAGAAAATGTTGGTGGACCAAAAACTGTGTCAGAGAGTTTTGAATGTCCCAAAAACATTTTCAGCCTGAAAGGGGCATTAACGCGCATCCTAGACCACTGAAATTCCCAAAAATATTTTTGGCACGAAAAATGCATCCTACACCCCTGAAAGTTCAGAATATGTTAGCAGCCCAAAAAAGGCCTTAAAATGCATTATAGGCCTGCAAAAATGTAAAAAAAAAAATCTTTGGAGGCCCAAAAAAGGGGTTTATAGGCATCCTAGACCCCCTAAAGTCCAGAAAATATTGGTGGACTAAAACCTGTGTCAGAGAGCTTTGAATGCCCCAAAACATTTGCAGCCTGAAAGGGGCATTAACCCGCATCCTAGACCACTGAAATTTCCCAAAATATTTTTGGCACGAGAAATGCATCCTACACCCCTGAAAGTTCAGAAAATGTTGGCAGCTCAAAAAAATGCCTTAAAATGCATCTTAGGCCTTCAAAAATGTTGAAAACTTTGGAGGCCCAAAAACAGGCTTTACAGGCACCCTAGACCCCCTAAAGTCCAGAAAATGTTGGTGGACCAAAAACGGTGGCAGAGAGCTCTGAATGTCCCAAAAACATTTGCAGCCTGAAAGGGGCATTAACCCGCATCCTAGACCACTGAAATTCCCAAAAATATTTCTGCCACGAAAAATGCATCCTATACCCCTGAAAGCTCAGAATATGTTAGCAGCCCAAAGAAGGCCTTAAAATGCATTTTAGGCCTAAAAAAATGTTGAAAACTTTGGACGCCCAAAAAAGGGGTTTATAGGCACCCTAGAGCCCCTACAGTCCAGAAAATGTTGGTGGACCAAAAACTGTGTCAGAGATCTCTGAATGTCCCAAAAACATTTGCAGACTTAAAGATGCATTAACCCGCATCCTAGACCACTGAAATTCCCAGAAATATTTTTAGCACGAAAAATGCATCCTACACCCCTGAAAGTTCAGAAAATGTTGGCA
Source organism: Ambystoma mexicanum (assembly GCF_040938575.1). NCBI lineage: Eukaryota > Metazoa > Chordata > Amphibia > Caudata > Ambystomatidae > Ambystoma > Ambystoma mexicanum. The sequence goes on along the minus strand of NC_090922.1, from coordinate 230,664,968 downwards.
GCTCAAAAAAGGCATTAAAATGCATTTTAGACCTGCAAAAATGTTGAAAACTTTGGAGGCCCAAAAAAGGGGTTTACAGGCATCCTAGACCCCCTGACGTCCAGAGAATGTTGGTGGACCAAAAACTGTTTTTGAGAGCTTCGAATGTCCCAAAACATTTGCAGCCTGAAAGGGACATTAACCCACATCCTAGACCACTGAAATTCCCAAAAATATTTTTGGCACAAAAAATGCACTCTACACCCCTGAAAGTTCTGAAACTGTTGGCAGCTCAAAAAAAGGCCTCAAGATGCATCTTATGCCTTTAAAAATGATGAAAACTTTGGTGCCCAAAAATGGAGTTTACAGGCCTCCTAGACCCCTAAAGTCCAGAAAATGTTGGTGGACCAAAAATGGTGTCAGAGAGCTCTGAATGTCCCAAAACAGCCTGAAAGGGGCATTAACCCGCATCCTAGACCACTGAAATTCCCAAAAATATTTTTGGCACAAAAAATGCACTCTACACCCCTGAAAGTTCTGAAACTGTTGGCAGCTCAAAAAAAGGCCTCAAGATGCATCTTATGCCTTTAAAAATGATGAAAACTTTGGTGCCCAAAAATGGAGTTCACAGGCCTCCTAGACCCCTAAAGTCCAGAAAATGTTGGCGGACCAAATATGGTGTCAGAGAGCTCTGAATGTCCCAAAAACATTTGCAGCCTGAAAGGGGCATTACCCCGCATCCTAGACCACTGAAATTCACAGAAATATTTTTAGCACGAAAAATGCATCCTACACCCCTGAAAGTTCAGAAAATGTTGGCAGCTCAAAAAAGACATTAAAATGCATTTTAGACCTGCAAAAATGTTGAAAACTTTGGAGGCCCAAAAATGGAGTTTACAGGCACCCTAGACCCCCTAAAGTCCAGAAAATGTTGGTGGACCAAAAACGGTGTCAGAGAGGTCTGAATGTCCCAAAAACATTTGCAGCCTGAAAGGGGCATTACCCCGCATCCTAGACCACTGAAATTCCCAAAAATATTTTTGGCACGGAAAATGCATCCTATACCCCTGTAAACTCAGAATATGTTAACAGCCCAAAGAAGGCCTTAAAATGCATTTTAGGCCTTCAAAAATGTTGAAAACTTTGGAGACCCAAAAAAGGGCTTCACAGGCACCCTAGACCCCCTAAAGTCCAGAAAATATTGGTGGACCAAAAACGGTGTCAGAGAGCTCTGAATGTCCCAAAACAGCCTGAAAGGGGCATTAACCCGCATCCTAGACCACTGAAATTCCCAAAAATATTTTTGGCACAAAAAATGCACTCTACACCCCTGAAAGTTCAGAAAATGTTGGCAGCTCAAAACAAATGCCTTAAAATGCATCTTAGGCCTTCAAAAATGTTGAAAACTTTGGAGACCCAAAAAAGGGCTTCACAGGCATCCTAAACCCCCTAAAATCCAGAAAATATTGGTGGACCAAAAACGGTGTCAGAGAGCTTTGAATGTCCCAAAACATTTGCAGATTGAAAGGGGCATTAACCCGCATCCTAGACCACTGAAATTCCCAAAAATATTTTTGGCACAAAAAATGCACCATACACCCCTGAAAGTTCTGAAACTGTTGGCAGCTCAAAAAAAGGCCTTAAAATGCATTTTATGCCTTCAAAAATGATGAAAACCTTGGAGGCCCAAAAATGGAGTTTACAGGCACCCTAGACTCCCTAAAGTCCAGAAAATGTTGGTGGACCAAAAACGGTGTCAGAGAGGTCTGAATGTCCCAAAAACATTTGCAGCCTGAAAGGGGCATTACCCCGCATCCTAGACCACTGAAATTCCCAAAAATATTTTTGGCACGGAAAATGCATCCTATACCCCTGGAAACTCAGAATATGTTAACAGCCCAAAGAAGGCCTTAAAATGCATTTTAGGCCTACAAAAATGTTGAAAACTTTGGAAGCCCAAAAAAGGGGTTTATAGGCATCTTAGAGCCCCTAAAGTCCAGAAAATGTTGGTGGACCAAAAACTTGTCAGAGAGCTCTGAATGTCCCAAAAACATTTGCAGACTTAAAGATGCATTAACCCGCATCCTAGACCACTGAAATTCACAGAAATATTTTTAGCACGAAAAATGCATCCTACACCCCTGAAAGTTCAGAAAATGTTGGCAGCTCAAAAAAGACATTAAAATGCATTTTAGACCTGCAAAAATGTTGAAAACTTTGGAGGCCCAAAAAAGGGGTTTACAGGCACCCTAGACCCCTTAAAGTCCAGAAAATGTTGGTGGACCAAAAACGGTGTCAGAGAGGTCTGAATGTCCCAAAAACATTTGCAGCCTGAAAGGGGCAATAACCCGCATCCTAGACCACTGAAATTTCCCAAAATATTTTTGGCACGAAAAATGCATCCTACACCCCTGAAAGTTCAGAAAATGTTGGCAGCTCAAAAAAATGCCTTAAAATGCATCTTAGGCCTTCAAAAATGTTGAAAACTTTGGAGGCCCAAAAACAGGCTTTACAGGCACCCTAGACCCCCTAAAGTCCAGAAAATGTTGGTGGACCAAAAACGGTGGCAGAGAGCTCTGAATGTCCCAAAAACATTTGCAGCCTGAAAGATGCATTAACCCGCATCCTAGACCACTGAAATTCCCAGAAATATTTTTGGCACGAAAAATGCATCCTACACCCCTGAAAGTTCAGAAAATGTTGGCAGCCCAAAAAAGGCATTAAAATGCATTTTAGACCTCCAAAAATGTTGAACACTTTGGAGGCCCAGAAAAGAGGTTTACAGGCATCCTAGACCCCCTAAATTACAGAGAATGTTGGTGGACCAAATATGGTGTCAGAGAGCTCTGAATGTCCCAAAAACATTTGCAGCCTGAAAGGGGCATTAACCCGCATCCTAGACCACTGAAATTCCCAAAAATATTTTTTGCACGGAAAATGCATCCTACACACCTGAAGGTTCAGAATATGTTAGCAGCCCAATAAAGGCATTAAAATGTATTTTAGACCTACAAAAATGTTGAAAACTTTGGAGGCCCAAAAAAGGGGTTTACAGGCATCCTAGACCCCGTAAAGTCCAGAGAATGTTGGTGGACCAAATATGGTGTCAGAGAGCTCTGAATGTCCCAAAAACATTTGCAGCCTGAAAGGGGCATTAACCCGCATCCTAGACCACTGAAATTCCCAAAAATATTTTTGGCACGGAAAATGCATCCTACACCCCTGAAAGTTCAGAAAATTTTGGCAGCTCAAAACAAATGCCTTAAAATGCATCTTAGGCCTTCAAAAATGTTGAAAACTTTGGAGACCCAAAAAAGGGGTTTACAGGCATCCTAGACCCCCTAAAGTCCAGAAAATATTGGTGGACCAAAAACTGTGTCAGAGAGCTTTGAATATCCCAAAAACATTTTCAGCCTGAAAGGGGCATTAACCCGCATCCTAGACCACTGAAATTCCCAAAAATATATTTGGCACGAAAAATGCATCCTACACCCCTGAAAGTTCAGAATATGTTAGCAGCCCAAAAAAGGCCTTAAAATGCATTATAGGCCTGCAAAAATGTAAAAAAAAATCTTTGGAGGCCCAAAAAGGGGGTTATAGGCATCCTAGACCCCCTAAAGTCCAGAAAATATTGGTGGACTAAAACCTGTGTCAGAGAGCTTTGAATGCCCCAAAACATTTGCAGCCTGAAAGGGGCATTAACCCGCATCCTAGACCACTGAAATTTCCCAAAATATTTTTGGCACGAAAAATGCAATCTACACCCCTGAAAGTTCAGAAAATGTTGGCAGCTCAAAAAAATGCCTTAAAATGCATCTAGGCCTTCAAAAATGTTGAAAACCTTGGAGGTCCAAAAAAGGGGTTTACAGGCACCCTAGACCCCCTAAAGTCCAGAAAATGTTGGTGGACCAAAAACTGTGTCAGAGAGCTCTGAATGTCCCAAAAACATTTGCAGACTTAAAAATGCATTAACCCGCATCCTAGACCACTGAAATTCCCAGAAATATTTGTGGCACGACAAATGCATCCTACACCCCTGAAAGTTCAGAAAATGTTGGCAGCTCAAAAAAGACATTAAAATGCATTTTAGACCTGCAAAAATGTTGAAAACTTTGGAGGCCCAAAAAAGGGGTTTACAGGCATCCTAGACCCCCTAAAGTCCAGAGAATGTTGGTGGAAAAAATATGGTGTCAGAGAGCCCTGAATGTCCCAAAAACATTTGCAGCCTGAAAGGGGCATTAACCCGCATCCTAGACCACTGAAATTCCCAAAAATATTTCTGCCACGAAAAATGCATCCTATACCCCTGAAAGCTCAGAATATGTTAGCAGCCCAAAGAAGGCCTTAAAATGCATTTTAGGCCTACAAAAATGTTGAAAACTTTGGAAGCCCAAAAAAGGGGTTTATAGGCATCCTAGAGCCCCTAAAGTCCAGAAAATGTTGGTGGACCAAAAACTGTGTCAGAGAGTTTTGAATGTCCCAAAAACATTTTCAGCCTGAAAGGGGCATTAACGCGCATCCTAGACCACTGAAATTCCCAAAAATATTTTTGGCACGAAAAATGCATCCTACACCCCTGAAAGTTCAGAATATGTTAGCAGCCCAAAAAAGGCCTTAAAATGCATTATAGGCCTGCAAAAATGTAAAAAAAAAAATCTTTGGAGGCCCAAAAAAGGGGTTTATAGGCATCCTAGACCCCCTAAAGTCCAGAAAATATTGGTGGACTAAAACCTGTGTCAGAGAGCTTTGAATGCCCCAAAACATTTGCAGCCTGAAAGGGGCATTAACCCGCATCCTAGACCACTGAAATTTCCCAAAATATTTTTGGCACGAGAAATGCATCCTACACCCCTGAAAGTTCAGAAAATGTTGGCAGCTCAAAAAAATGCCTTAAAATGCATCTTAGGCCTTCAAAAATGTTGAAAACTTTGGAGGCCCAAAAACAGGCTTTACAGGCACCCTAGACCCCCTAAAGTCCAGAAAATGTTGGTGGACCAAAAACGGTGGCAGAGAGCCCTGAATGTCCCAAAAACATTTGCAGCCTGAAAGGGGCATTAACCCGCATCCTAGACCACTGAAATTCCCAAAAATATTTCTGCCACGAAAAATGCATCCTATACCCCTGAAAGCTCAGAATATGTTAGCAGCCCAAAGAAGGCCTTAAAATGCATTTTAGGCCTAAAAAAATGTTGAAAACTTTGGACGCCCAAAAAAGGGGTTTATAGGCACCCTAGAGCCCCTAAAGTCCAGAAAATGTTGGTGGACCAAAAACTGTGTCAGAGATCTCTGAATGTCCCAAAAACATTTGCAGACTTAAAGATGCATTAACCCGCATCCTAGACCACTGAAATTCCCAGAAATATTTTTGGCACGAAAAATGCATCCTACACCCCTGAAAGTTCAGAAAATGTTGGCAGCCCAAAAAAGGCATTAAAATGCATTTTAGACCTCCAAAAATGTTGAACACTTTGGAGGCCCAGAAAAGAGGTTTACAGGCATCCTAGACCCCCTAAAGTCCAGAGAATGTTGGTGGACCAAATATGGTGTCAGAGAGCTCTGAATGTCCCAAAAACATTTGCAGCCTGAAAGGGGCATTAACCCGCATCCTAGACCACTGAAATTCCCAAAAATATTTTTGGCACGGAAAATGCATCCTACACCCCTGAAAGTTCAGAAAATGTTGGCAGCTCAAAACAAATGCCTTAAAATGCATCTTAGGCCTTCAAAAATGTTGAAAACTTTGGAGACCCAAAAAAGGGGTTTACAGGCATTTTAGACCCCCTAAAGTCCAGAAAATATTGGTGGACCAAAAACTGTGTCAGAGAGCTTTGAATGTCCCAAAAACATTTGCAGCCTGAAAGGGGCATTAACCCGCATCCTAGACCACTGAAATTCCCAGAAATATTTTTGGCATGAAAAATGCATCCTACACCCCTGAAATTTCCGAATATGTTAGCAGCCCAAAAAAGGCATTAAAATGCATTTTAGACCTGCAAAAAATGTTGACAACTTTGGAGGCCCAAAAAAAGGGTTTACAGGCATCCTAGATCCCCTAAAGTCCAGAAAATGTTGGTGGACCAAAAACTGTGTCAGAGAGCTCTGAATGTCCCAAAAACATTTGCAGACTTAAAGGGGAATTAACCCGCATCCAAGACCACTGAAATTCCCAGAAATATTTTTGGCAAAAAATGCATCCTACACCCCTGAAGGTTCAGAATATGTTAGCAGCCCAATAAAGGCATTAAAATGCATTTTAGACCTACAAAAATGTTGAAAACTTTGGAGGCCCAAAAAAAGGGTTTACAGGCATCCTAGACCCCCTAAAGTCCAGAGACTGTTGGTGGACCAAATATGGTGTCAGAGAGCTCTGAATGTCCCAAAAACATTTGCAGCCTGAAAGGGGCATTAACCCGCATCCTAGACCACTGAAATTCCCAAAAATATTTTTGCCACGGAAAATGCATCCTACACCCCTGAAAGTTCAGAAAATTTTGGCAGCTCAAAACAAATGCCTTAAAATGCATCTAAGGCCTTCAAAAATGTTGAAAACTTTGGAGACCCAAAAAAGGGGTTTACAGGCATCCTAGACCCCCTAAAGTCCAGAAAATATTGGTGGACCAAAAACTGTGTCAGAGAGCTTTGAATGTCCCAAAAACATTTTCAGCCTGAAAGGGGCATTAACCCGCATCCTAGACCACTGAAATTCCCAAAAATATTTTTGGCACGAAAAATGCATCCTACACCCCTGAAAGTTCAGAATATGTTAGCAGCCCAAAAAAGGCCTTAAAATGCATTATAGGCCTGCAAAAATGTAAAAACAAATCTTTGGAGGCCCAAAAAAGGGGTTTATAGGCATCCTAGACCCCCTAAAGTCCAGAAAATATTGGTGGACTAAAACCTGTGTCAGAGAGCTTTGAATGCCCCAAAACATTTGCAGCCTGAAAGGGGCATTAACCCGCATCCTAGACCACTGAAATTTTCCAAAATATTTTTGGCACGAAAAATGCATCCTACACCCCTGAAAGTTCAGAAAATGTTGGCAGCTCAAAAAAATGCCTTAAAATGCATCTTAGGCCTTCAAAAATGTTGAAAACTTTGGAGGCCCAAAAACAGGCTTTACAGGCACCCTAGACCCCCTAAAAAAAACGGTGGCAGAGAGCTCTGAATGTCCCAAAAACATTTGCAGCCTGAAAGGGGCATTAACCCGCATCCTAGACCACTGAAATTCTCAAAAATATTTCTGCCACGAAAAATGCATCCTATACCCCTGAAAGCTCAGAATATGTTAGCAGCCCAAAGAAGGCCTTAAAATGCATTTTAGGCCTAAAAAAATGTTGAAAACTTTGGATGCCCAAAAAAGGGGTTTATAGTCATCCTAGAGCCCCTAAAGTCCAGAAAATATTGGTGGACCAAAAACGGTGGCAGAGAGCTTTGAATGCCCCAAAACATCTGCAGCCTGAAAGGGGCATTAACCCGCATCCTAGACCACTGAAATTTCCCAAAATATTTTTGGCACGAAAAATGCATCCTACACCCCTGAAAGTTCAGAAAATGTTGGCAGCTCAAAAAAATGCCTTAAAATGCATCTTAGGCCTTCAAAAATGTTGAAAACTTTGGAGGCCCAAAAACAGGCTTTACAGGCACCCTAGACCCCTAAAGTCCAGAAAATGTTGGTGGACCAAAAACGGTGGCAGAGAGCTCTGAATGTCCCAAAAACATTTTCAGCCTGAAAGGGGCATTAACCCGCATCCTAGACCACTGAAATTACCAAAAATATTTTTGGCACGAAAAATGCATCCTACACCCCTGAAAGTTCAGAATATGTTAGCAGCCCAAAAAAGGCCTTAAAATGCATTATAGGCCTGCAAAAATGTAAAAACAAATCTTTGGAGGCCCAAAAAAGGGGTTTATAGGCATCCTAGACCCCCTAAAGTCCAGAAAATATTGGTGGACTAAAACCTGTGTCAGAGAGCTTTGAATGCCCCAAAACATCTGCAGCCTGAAAGGGGCATTAACCCGCATCCTAGACCACTGAAATTTCCCAAAATATTTTTGGCACGAAAAATGCATCCTACACCCCTGAAAGTTCAGAAAATGTTGGCAGCTCAAAAAAATGCCTTAAAATGCATCTTAGGCCTTCAAAAATGTTGAAAACTTTGGAGGCCCAAAAACAGGCTTTACAGGCACCCTAGACCCCCTAAAGTCCAGAAAATATTGGTGGACTAAAACCTGTGTCAGAGAGCTTTGAATGCCCCAAAACATTTGCAGCCTGAAAGGGGCATTAACCCGCATCCTAGACCACTGAAATTTCCCAAAATATTTTTGGCACGAAAAATGCATCCTACACCCCTGAAAGTTCAGAAAATGTTGGCAGCTCAAAAAAATGCCTTAAAATGCACCTTAGGCCTTCAAAAATGTTGAAAACTTTGGAGGCCCAAAAACAAGCTTTACAGGCACCCTAGACCCCCTAAAGTCCAGAAAATGTTGGTGGACCAAAAACGGTGGCAGAGAGCTCTGAATGTCCCAAAAACATTTGCAGCCTGAAAGGGGCATTAACCCGCATCCTAGACCACTGAAATTCCCAAAAATATTTCTGCCACGAAAAATGCATCCTATACCCCTGAAAGCTCAGAATATGTTAGCAGCCCAAAGAAGGCCTTAAAATGCATTTTAGGCCTAAAAAAATGTTGAAAACTTTGGAAGCCCAAAAAAAGGGTTTATGGTAATCCTAGAGCCCCTAAAGTGCAGAAAATGTTGGTGGACCAAAAACTGTGTCAGAGATCTCTGAATGTCCCAAAAACATTTGCAGACTTTAAGATGCATTAACCCGCATCCTAGACCACTGAAATTCCCAGAAATATTTTTGGCACGAAAAATGCATCCTACACCCCTGAAAGTTCAGAAAATGTTGGCAGCCCAAAAAAGGCATTAAAACGCATTTTAGACCTCCAAAAATGTTGAACACTTTGGAGGCCCAGAAAAGAGGTTTACAGGCATCCTAGACCCCCTAAAGTCCAGAAAGTATTGGTGGACTAAAACCTGTGTCAGAGAGCTTTGAATGCCCCAAAACATTTGCAGCCTGAAAGGGGCATTAACCCGCATCCTAGACCACTGAAATTTCCCAAAATATTTTTGGCACGAAAAATGCATCCTACACCCCTGAAAGTTCAGAAAATGTTGGCAGCTCAAAAAAATGCCTTAAAATGCACCTTAGGCCTTCAAAAATGTTGAAAACTTTGGAGGCCCAAAAACAGGCTTTACAGGCACCCTAGACCCCCTAAAGTCCAGAAAATGTTGGTGGACCAAAAACGGTGGCAGAGAGCTCTGAATGTCCCAAAAACATTTGCAGCCTGAAAGGGGCATTAACCCGCATCCTAGACCACTGAAATTCCCAAAAATATTTCTGCCACGAAAAATGCATCCTATACCCCTGAAAGCTCAGAATATGTAAGCAGCCCAAAGAAGGCCTTAAAATGCATTTTAGGCCTAAAAAAATGTTGAAAACTTTGGATGCCCAAAAAAGGGGTTCATAGGCATCCTAGAGCCCCTAAAGTCCAGAAAATGTTGGTGGACCAAAAACTGTGTCAGAGATCTCTGAATGTCCCAAAAACATTTGCCGACTTAAAGATGCATTAACCCGCATCCTAGACCACTGAAATTCCCAGAAATATTTTTGGCACGAAAAATGCATCCTACACCCCTGAAAGTTCAGAAAATGTTGGCAGCCCAAAAAAGGCATTAAAATGCATTTTAGACCTCCAAAAATGTTGAACACTTTGGAGGCCCAGAAAAGAGGTTAACAGGCATCCTAGACCCCCAAAAAGTCCAGAGAATGTTGGTGGACCAAATATGGTGTCAGAGAGCTCTGAATGTCCCAAAAACATTTGCAGCCTGAAAGGGGCATTAACCCGCATCCTAGAGCACTGAAATTCCCAAAAATATTTTTGGCACGGAAAATGCATCCTACACCCCTGAAAGTTCAGAAAATGTTGGCAGCTCAAAACAAATGCCTTAAAATGCATCTTAGGCCTTCAAAAATGTTGAAAACTTTGGAGACATAAAAAAGGGATTTACAGGCATCCTAGACCCCCTAAAGTCCAGAAAATATTGGTGGACCAAAAACTGTGTCAGAGAACTTTGAATGTCCCAAAAACATTTGCAGCCTGAAAGGGGCATTAACCCGCATCCTAGACCACTGAAATTCCCAGAAATACTTTTGGCACGAAAAATGCATCCTACACCCCTGAAATTTCTGAATATGTTAGCAGCCCAAAAAAGGCATTAAAATGCATTTTAGACCTGCAAAAATTGTTGAAAACTTTGGAGGCCCAAAAAAGGGGTTTACAGGCATCCTAGACCCCCTAAAGTCCAGAACATGTTGGTGGACCAAAAACTGTGTCAGAGAGCTCTGAATGTCCCAAAAACATTTTCAGACTTAAATATGCATTAACCCGCATCCTAGACCACTGAAATTCCCAGAAATATTTTTGGCACGAAAAATGCATCCTATACCCCTGAAAGTTCAGAATATGTTAGCAGCCCAAAAAAGGCATTAAAATGCATTTTAGACCTGCAAAAAATGTTGAAAACTTTGGAGGCCCAAAAAAGGGGTTTACAGGCATCCTAGACCTCCTAAAGTCCAGAGAATGTTGGTGGACCAAATATGGTGTCAGATAGCTCTGAATGTCCCAAAAACATTTGCAGCCTGAAAGGGGCATTAACCCGCATCCTAGACCACTGAAATTCCCAAAAATATTTTTGGCACGGAAAATGCATCCTACACCCCTGAAAGTTCAGAAAATGTTGGCAGCCCAAAACAAATGCCTTAAAATGCATCTTAGGCCTTCAAAAATGTTGAAAACTTTGGAGACCCAAAAAAGGGGTTTACAGGCATCCTAGACCCCCTAAAGTCCACTAAAGTCCAGAAAATATTGGTGGACCAAAAACTGTGTCAGAGAGCTTTGAATGTCCCAAAAACATTTGCAGCCTGAAAGGGGCATTAACCCGCACCCTAGACCACTGAAATTCCCAAAATTATATTTGGCACGAAAAATGCATCCTACACCCGTGAAAGTTCAGAATATGTCAGCAGCCCAAAAAAGGCCTTAAAATGCATTTTAGGCCTACAAAAATGTTGAAAACTTTGGAGACCCAAAAAAGGGGTTTACAGGCATCCTAGACCCCTAAAGTCCAGAAAATATTGGTGGACCAAAAACGGTGTCAGAGAGCTCTGAATGTCCCAAAAACATTTGCAGCCTGAAAGGGGCATTAACCCGCATCCTAGACCACTGAAATTCCCAAAAATATATTTGGCACGAAAAATGCATCCTACACCCCTGAAAGTTCAGAATATGTTAGCAGCCCAAAAAAGGCCTTAAAATGCATTATAGGCCTCAAAAATGTAAACAAATCTTTGGAGGCCCAAAAAAAGGGTTTATAGGCATCCTAGACCCCCTAAAGTCCAGAAAATATTGGTGGACCAAAAACTGTGTCAGAGAGCTTTGAATGCCCCAAAACATTTGCAGCCTGAAAGGGGCATTAACCCGCATCCTAGACCACTGAAATTTCCCAAAATATTTTTGGCACGAAAAATGCAATCTACACCCCTGAAAGTTCAGAAAATGTTGGCAGCTCAAAAAAATGCCTTAAAATGCATCTAGGCCTTCAAAAATGTTGAAAACCTTGGAGGTCCAAAAAAGGGGTTTACAGGCACCGTAGACCCCCTAAAGTCCAGAAAATGTTGGTGGACCAAAAACGGTGTCAGAGAGCTCTGAATGTCCCAAAAACATTTGCAGCCTGAAAGGGGCATTAACCCGCATCCTAGACCACTGAAATTCCCAAAAATATTTCTGCCACGAAAAATGCATCCTATACCCCTGAAAGCTCAGAATATGTTAGCAGCCCAAAGAAGGCCTTAAAATGCATTTTAGGCCTACAAAAATGTTGAAAACTTTGGAAGCCCAAAAAAGGGGTTTATAGGCATCCTAGAGCCCCTAAAGTCCAGAAAATGTTGGTGGACCAAAAACTGTGTCAGAGAGCTCTGAATGTCCCAAAAACATTTGCAGACTTAAAAATGCATTAACCCGCATCCTAGACCACTGCAATTCCCAGAAATATTTGTGGCACGACAAATGCATCCTACACCCCTGAAAGTTCAGAAAATGTTGGCAGCTCAAAAAAGACATTAAAATGCATTTTAGACCTGCAAAAATGTTGAAAACTTTGGAGGCCCAAAAAAGGGGTTTACAGGCATCCTAGACCCCCTAAAGTCCAGAGAATGTTGGTGGAAAAAATATGGTGTCAGAGAGCCCTGAATGTCCCAAAACATTTGCAGCCTGAAAGGGGCATTAACCCGCATCCTAGACCACTGAAATTCCCAAAAATATTTTTGGCACGAAAAATGCATCCTACACCCCTGAAAGTTCAGAAAATGTTGGCAGCTCAAAAAAATGCCTTAAAATGCATCTAGGCCTTCAAAAATGTTGAAAACCTTGGAGGTCCAAAAAAGGGGTTTACAGGCACCCTAGACCCTCTAAAGTCCAGAAAATGTTGGTGGACCAAAAACGGTGTCAGAGAGCTCTGAATGTCCCAAAAACATTTGCAGACTTAAACGGGCATTAACCCGCATCCGAGACCACTGAAATTCCCAGAAATATTTTTGGCACGAAAAATGCATCCTACACCGCTGAAAGCTCAGAATATGTTAGCAGCCCAAAGAAGGCCTTAAAATGCATTTTAGGCCTACAAAAATGTTGAAAACTTTGTAAGCCCAAGAAAGGGGTTTATAGGCATCCTAGAGCCCCTAAAGTCCAGAAAATGTTGGTGGACCAAAAACTGTGTCAGAGAGCTCTGAATGTTCCAAAAACATTTGCAGACTTAAAGATGCATTAACCCGAATCCTAGACCACTGAAATTCCCAGAAATATTTTTGGCACGAAAAATGCATCCTACACCCCTGAAAGTTCAGAAAATGTTGGCAGCTCAAAAAAGGCATTAAAATGCATTTTAGACCTGCAAAAATGTTGAAACCTTTGGAGGCCCAAAACAGGGGTTTACAGGCATCCTAGACCCCCTAAAGTCCAGAGAATGTTGGTGGACCAAATATAGTGTCAGAGAGCTCTGAATGTCCCAAAAACATTTGCAGCCTGAAAGGGGCATTAACCCGCATCCTAGACCACTGAAATTCCCAAAACTATTTTTGTCACGGAAAATGCATCCTACACCCCTGAAAGTTCAGAAAATTTTGGCAGCTCAAAACAAATGCCTTAAAATGCATTTTAGGCCTTCAAAAATGTTGAAAACTTTGGAGACCCAAAAAAGGGTTTTACAGGCATCCTAGACCCCCTAAAGTCCAGAAAATATTGGTGGACCAAAAACTGTGTCAGAGAGCTTTGAATGTCCCAAAAACATTTGCAGCCTGAAAGGGGCATTAACCCGCATCCTAGACCACTGAAATTCCCAGAAATATTTTTGGCACGAAAAATGCATCCTACACCCCTGAAATTTCCGAATATGTTAGCAGCCCAAAAAAGGCATTAAAATGCATTTTAGACCTGCAAAAAATGTTGAAAACTTTGGAGGCCCAAAAAAAGGGTTTACAGGCATCCTAGATCCCCTAAAGTCCAGAAAATGTTGGTGGACCAAAAACTGTGTCAGAGAGCTCTGAATGTCCCAAAAACATTTGCAGACTTAAAGGGGAATTAACCCGCATACAAGACCACTGAAATTCCCAGAAATTTTTTTGGCACGAAAAATGCATCCTACACCCCTGAAGGTTCAGAATATGTTAGCAGCCCAATAAAGGCATTAAAATGCATTTTAGACCTACAAAAATGTTGAAAACTTTGGAGGCCCAAAAAAGGGGTTTACAGGCATCCTAGACCCCCTAAAGTCCAGAGAATGTTGGTGGACCAAATATGGTGTCAGAGAGCTCTGAATGTCCCAAAAACATTTGCAGCCTGAAAGGGGCATTAACCCGCATCCTAGACCACTGAAATTCCCAAAAATATTTTTGCCACGGAAAATGCATCCTACACCCCTGAAAGTTCAGAAAATTTTGGCAGCTCAAAACAAATGCCTTAAAATGCATCTTAGGCCTTCAAAAATGTTGAAAACTTTGGAGACCCAAAAAAGGGGTTTACAGGCATCCTAGACCCCCTAAAGTCCAGAAAATATTGGTGGACCAAAAACTGTGTCAGAGAGCTTTGAATGTCCCAAAAACATTTTCAGCCTGAAAGGGGCATTAACCCGCATCCTAGACCACTGAAATTCCCAAAAATATTTTTGCCATGAAAAATGCCTCCTACACCCCTGAAAGTTCAGAATATGTTAGCAGCCCAAAAAAGACCTTAAAATGCATTATAGGCCTGCAAAAATGTAAAAACAAATCTTTGGAGGCCCAAAAAAGGGGTTTATAGGCATCCTAGACCCCCTAAAGTCCAGAAAATATTGGTGGACTAAAACCTGTGTCAGAGAGCTTTGAATGCCCCAAAACATTTGCAGCCTGAAAGGGGCATTAACCCGCATCCTAGACCACTGAAATTTCCCAAAATATTTTTGGCACGAAAAAATCATCCTACACCCCTGAAAGTTCAGAAAATGTTGGCAGCTCAAAAAAATGCCTTAAAATGCATCTTAGGCCTTCAAAAATGTTGAAAACTTTGGAGGCCCAAAAACAGGCTTTACAGGCACCCTAGACCCCTAAAGTCCAGAAAATGTTGGTGGACCAAAAACGGTGGCAGAGAGCTCTGAATGTCCCAAAAACATTTGCAGCCTGAAAGGGGCATTAACCCGCATCCTAGACCACTGAAATTCCCAAAAATATTTCTGCCACGAAAAATGCATCCTATACCCCTGAAAGCTCAGAATATGTTAGCAGCCCAAAGAAGGCCTTAAAATGCATTTTAGGCCTAAAAAAAAGTTGAAAACTTTGGAAGCCCAAAAAAGAGGTTTATAGGCATCCTAGAGCCCCTAAAGTCCAGAAAATGTTGGTGGACCAAAAACTGTGTCAGAGATCTCTGAATGTCCCAAAAACATTTGCAGACTTAAAGATGCATTAACCCGCATCCTAGACCACTGAAATTCCCAGAAATATTTTTGGCACGAAAAATGCATCCTACACCCCTGAAAGCTCAGAATATGTTAGCAGCCCGAAGAAGGCCTTAAAATGCATTTTAGGCCTGCCTAAAAAAATGTTGAAAACTTTGGACGCCCAAAAAAGGGGTTTATAGGCACCCTAGAGCCCCTAAAGTCCAGAAAATGTTGGTGGACCAAAAACTGTGTCAGAGATCTCTGAATGTCCCAAAAACATTTGCAGACTTAAAGATGCATTAACCCGCATCCTAGACCACTGAAATTCCCAGAAATATTTTTGGCACGAAAAATGCATCCTACACCCCTGAAAGTTCAGAAAATGTTGGCAGCCCAAAAAAGGCATTAAAATGCATTTTAGACCTCCAAAAATGTTGAACACTTTGGAGGCCCAGAAAAGAGGTTTACAAGCATCCTAGACCCCCTAAAGTCCAGAGAATGTTGGTGGACCAAATATGGTGTCAGAGAGCCCTGAATGTCCCAAAACATTTGCAGCCTGAAAGGGGCATTAACCCGCATCCTAGACCCCTGAAATTCCCAAAAATATTTTTGGCACGAAAAATGCATCCTACACCCCTGAAAGTTCTGAAACTGTTGGCAGCTCAAAAAAAAGGCCTTAAAATGCATCTTATGCCTTCAAAAATGATGAAAACTTTGGAGGCCCAAAAATGGAGTTTACAGGCCTCCTAGACCCCTAAAGTCCAGAAAATGATGGTGGACTAAAAATGGTGTCAGAGAGCTCTGAATGTCCCAAAAACATTTGCAGCCTGAAAGGGGCATTAACCCGCATCCTAGACCACTGAAATTTCCCGAAATATTTTTGGCGCGAAAAATGCATCCTACACCCCTGAAAGTTCAGAAAATGTTGGCAGCTCAAAAAAATGCCTTAAAATGCATCTAGGCCTTCAAAAATGTTGAAAACCTTGGAGGTCCAAAAAAGGGGTTTACAGGCACCCTAGACCCCCTAAAGTCCAGAAAATGTTGGTGGACCAAAAACGGTGTCAGAGAGCTCTGAATGTCCCAAAAACATTTGCAGACTTAAACGGGCATTAACCCGCATCCGAGACCACTGAAATTCCCAGAAATATTTTGGCACGAAAAATGCATCCTACACCGCTGAAAGCTCAGAATATGTTAGCAGCCCAAAGAAGGCCTTAAAATGCATTTTAGGCCTACAAAAATGTTGAAAACTTTGTAAGCCCAAAAAAGGGGTTTATAGGCATCCTAGAGCCCCTAAAGTCCAGAAAATGTTGGTGGACCAAAAACTGTGTCAGAGAGCTCTGAATGTTCCAAAAACATTTGCAGACTTAAAGATGCATTAACCCGAATCCTAGACCACTGAAATTCCCAGAAATATTTTTGGCACGAAAAATGCATCCTACACCGCTGAAAGTTCAGAAAATGTTGGCAGCTCAAAAAAGGCATTAAAATGCATTTTAGACCTGCAAAAATGTTGAAAACTTTGGAAGCCCAAAAAAGAGGTTTATAGGCATCCTAGAGCCCCTAAAGTCCAGAGAATGTTGGTGGACCAAATATAGTGTCAGAGAGCTCTGAATGTCCCAAAAACATTTGCAGCCTAAAAGGGGCATTAACCCGCATCCTAGACCACTGAAATTCCCAAAATATTTTTGGCACGAAAAATGCATCCTACACCCCTGAAAGTTCAGAAAATGTTGGCAGCTCAAAAAAATGCCTTAAAATGCATCTTAGGCCTTCAAAAATGTTGAAAACTTTGGAGGCCCAAAAACAGGCTTTACAGGCACCCTAGACCCCCTAAAGTCCAGAAAATGTTGGTGGACCAAAAACGGTGGCAGAGAGCTCTGAATGTCCCAAAAACATTTGCAGCCTGAAAGGGGCATTAACCCGCATCCTAGACCACTGAAATTCCCAAAAATATTTCTGCCACGAAAAATGCATCCTATACCCCTGAAAGCTCAGAATATGTTAGCAGCCCAAAGAAGGCCTTAAAATGCATTTTAGGCCTAAAAAAATGTTGAAAACTTTGGACGCCCAAAAAAGGGGTTTATAGGCACCCTAGAGCCCCTAAAGTACAGAAAATGTTGGTGGACCAAAAACTGTGTCAGAGAGCTCTGAATGTCCCAAAAACATTTGCAGACTTAAAGATGCATTAACCCGAATCCTAGACCACTGAAATTCCCAGAAATATTTTTGGCACGAAAAATGCATCCTACACCCCTGAAAGTTCAGAAAATGTTGGCAGCTCAAAAAAGGCATTAAAATGCATTTTAGACCTGCAAAAATGTTGAAAATTTTGGAGGCCCAAAAAAGGGGTTTACAGGCATCCTAGACCCCCTAAAGTCCAGAGAATGTTGGTGGACCAAATATAGTGTCAGAGAGCTCTGAATGTCCCAAAAACATTTGCAGCCTGAAAGGGGCATTAACCCGCATCCTAGACCACTGAAATTCCCAAAACTATTTTTGTCACGGAAAATGCATCCTACACCCCTGAAAGTTCAGAAAATTTTGGCAGCTCAAAACAAATGCCTTAAAATGCATTTTAGGCCTTCAAAAATGTTGAAAACTTTGGAGACCCAAAAAAGGGGTTTACAGGCATCCTAGACCCTCTAAAGTCCAGAAAATATTGGTGGACCAAAAACTGTGTCAGAGAGTTTTGAATGTCCCAAAAACATTTTCAGCCTGAAAGGGGCATTAACGCGCATCCTAGACCACTGAAATTCCCAAAAATATTTCTGCCACGAAAAATGCATCCTTTACCCCTGAAAGCTCAGAATATGTAAGCAGCCCAAAGAAGGCCTTAAAATGCATTTTAGGCCTAAAAAAATGTTGAAAACTTTGGACGCCCAAAAAAGGGGTTTATAGGCACCCTAGAGCCCCTAAAGTACAGAAAATGTTGGTGGACCAAAAACTGTGTCAGAGAGCTCTGAATGTCCCAAAAACATTTTCAGCCTGAAAGGGGCATTAACCCGCATCCTAGACCACTGAAATTCCCAAAAATATTTTCTGCACGAAAAATGCATCCTACACCCCTGAAAGTTCAGAATATGTTAGCAGCCCAAAAAAGGCCTTAAAATGCATTATAGGCCTGCAAAAATGTAAAAACAAATCTTTGGAGGCCCAAAAAAGGGGTTTATAGGCATCCTAGACCCCCTAAAGTCCAGAAAATATTGGTGGACTAAAACCTGTGTCAGAGAGCTTTGAATGCCCCAAAACATTTGCAGCCTGAAAGGGGCATTAACCCGCATCCTAGACCACTGAAATTTCCCAAAATATTTTTGGCACGAAAAATGCATCCTACACCCCTGAAAGTTCAGAAAATGTTGGCAGCTCAAAAAAATGCCTTAAAATGCATCTTAGGCCTTCAAAAATGTTGAAAACTTTGGAGGCCCAAAAACAGGCTTTACAGGCACCCTAGACCCCCTAAAAAAACGGTGGCAGAGAGCTCTGAATGTCCCAAAAACATTTGCAGCCTGAAAGGGGCATTAACCCGCATCCTAGACCACTGAAATTCTCAAAAATATTTCTGCCACGAAAAATGCATCCTATACCCCTGAAAGCTCAGAATATGTTAGCAGCCCAAAGAAGGCCTTAAAATGCATTTTAGGCCTAAAAAAATGTTGAAAACTTTGGATGCCCAAAAAAGGGGTTTATAGTCATCCTAGAGCCCCTAAAGTCCAGAAAATATTGGTGGACCAAAAACTGTGTCAGAGAGCTTTGAATGTCCCAAAAACATTTTCAGCCTGAAAGGGGCATTAACCCGCATCCTAGACCACTGAAATTCCCAAAAATATTTTTGGCACGAAAAATGCATCCTACACCCCTGAAAGTTCAGAATATGTTAGCAGCCCAAAAAAGGCCTTAAAATGCATTATAGGCCTGCAAAAATGTAAAAACAAATCTTTGGAGGCCCAAAAAAGGGGTTTATAGGCATCCTAGACCCCCTAAAGTCCAGAAAATATTGGTGGACTAAAACCTGTGTCAGAGAGCTTTGAATGCCCCAAAACATCTGCAGCCTGAAAGGGGCATTAACCCGCATCCTAGACCACTGAAATTTCCCAAAATATTTTTGGCACGAAAAATGCATCCTACACCCCTGAAAGTTCAGAAAATGTTGGCAGCTCAAAAAAATGCCTTAAAATGCATCTTAGGCCTTCAAAAATGTTGAAAACTTTGGAGGCCCAAAAACAGGCTTTACAGGCACCCTAGACCCCCTAAAGTCCAGAAAATATTGGTGGACTAAAACCTGTGTCAGAGAGCTTTGAATGCCCCAAAACATTTGCAGCCTGAAAGGGGCATTAACCCGCATCCTAGACCACTGAAATTTCCCAAAATATTTTTGGCACGAAAAATGCATCCTACACCCCTGAAAGTTCAGAAAATGTTGGCAGCTAAAAAAAATGCCTTAAAATGCACCTTAGGCCTTCAAAAATGTTGAAAACTTTGGAGGCCCAAAAACAGGCTTTACAGGCACCCTAGACCCCCTAAAGTCCAGAAAATGTTGGTGGACCAAAAACGGTGGCAGAGAGCTCTGAATGTCCCAAAAACATTTGCAGCCTGAAAGGGGCATTAACCCGCATCCTAGACCACTGAAATTCCCAAAAATATTTCTGCCACGAAAAATGCATCCTATACCCCTGAAAGCTCAGAATATGTTAGCAGCCCAAAGAAGGCCTTAAAATGCATTTTAGGCCTAAAAAAATGTTGAAAACTTTGGAAGCCCAAAAAAGGGGTTTATAGGCATCCTAGAGCCCCTAAAGTCCAGAAAATGTTGGTGGACCAAAAACTGTGTCAGAGATCTCTGAATGTCCCAAAAACATTTGCAGACTTTAAGATGCATTAACCCGCATCCTAGACCACTGAAATTCCCAGAAATATTTTTGGCACGAAAAATGCATCCTACACCCCTGAAAGTTCAGAAAATGTTGGCAGCCCAAAAAAGGCATTAAAACGCATTTTAGACCTCCAAAAATGTTGAACACTTTGGAGGCCCAGAAAAGAGGTTTACAGGCATCCTAGACCCCCTAAAGTCCACAAAATATTGGTGGACTAAAACCTGTGTCAGAGAGCTTTGAATGCCCCAAAACATTTGCAGCCTGAAAGGGGCATTAACCCGCATCCTAGACCACTGAAATTTCCCAAAATATTTTTGGCACGAAAAATGCATCCTACACCCCTGAAAGTTCAGAAAATGTTGGCAGCTCAAAAAAATGCCTTAAAATGCACCTTAGGCCTTCAAAAATGTTGAAAACTTTGGAGGCCCAAAAACAGGCTTTACAGGCACCCTAGACCCCCTAAAGTCCAGAAAATGTTGTTGGACCAAAAACGGTGGCAGAGAGCTCTGAATGTCCCAAAAACATTTGCAGCCTGAAAGGGGCATTAACCCGCATCCTAGACCACTGAAATTCCCAAAAATATTTCTGCCACGAAAAATGCATCCTATACCCCTGAAAGCTCAGAATATGTAAGCAGCCCAAAGAAGGCCTTAAAATGCATTTTAGGCCTAAAAAAATGTTGAAAACTTTGGAAGCCCAAAAAAGAGGTTTATAGGCATCCTAGAGCCCCTAAAGTCCAGAAAATGTTGGTGGACCAAAAACTGTGTCAGAGATCTCTGAATGTCCCAAAAACATTTGCAGACTTAAAGATGCATTAACCCGCATCCTAGACCACTGAAATTCCCAGAAATATTTTTGGCACGAAAAATGCATCCTACACCCCTGAAAGTTCAGAAAATGTTGGCAGCCCAAAAAAGGCATTAAAATGCATTTTAGACCTCCAAAAATGTTGAACACTTTGGAGGCCCAGAAAAGAGGTTTACAGGCATCCTAGACCCCCTAAAGTCCAGAAAATATTGGTGGACTAAAACCTGTGTCAGAGAGCTTTGAATGCCCCAAAACATTTGCAGCCTGAAAGGGGCATTAACCCGCATCCTAGACCCCTGAAATTTCCCAAAATATTTTTGGCACGAAAAATGCATCCTACACCCCTGAAAGTTCAGAAAATGTTGGCAGTTCAAAGAAATGCCTTAAAATGCATGTTAGGCCTTCAAAAATGTTGAAAACTTTGGAGGCCCAAAAACAGGCTTTACAGGCATCCTAGACCCCCTAAAGTCCAGAAAATGTTGGTGGACCAAAAACGGTGGCAGAGAGCTCTGAATGTCCCAAAAACATTTGCAGCCTGAAAGGGGCATTAACCCGCATCCTAGACCACTGAAATTCCCAAAAATATTTCTGCCACGAAAAATGCATCCTATACCCCTCAAAGCTCAGAATATGTTAGCAGCCCAAAGAAGGCCTTAAAATGCATTTTAGGCCTAAAAAAATGTTGAAAACTTTGGAAGCCCAAAAAAGAGGTTTATAGGCATCCTAGAGCCCCTAAAGTCCAGAAAATGTTGGTGGACCAAAAACTGTGTCAGAGATCTCTGAATGTCCCAAAAACATTTGCAGACTTAAAGATGCATTAACCCGCATCCTAGACCACTGAAATTCCCAGAAATATTTTTGGCACGAAAAATGCATCCTACACCCCTGAAAGTTCAGAAAATGTTGGCAGCCCAAAAAAGGCATTAAAATGCATTTTAGACCTCCAAAAATGTTGAACACTTTGGAGGCCCAGAAAAGAGGTTTACAGGCATCCTAGACCCCCTAAAGTCCAGAAAATATTGGTGGACTAAAACCTGTGTCAGAGAGCTTTGAATGCCCCAAAACATTTGCAGCCTGAAAGGGGCATTAACCCGCATCCTAGACCACTGAAATTTCCCAAAATATTTTTGGCACGAAAAATGCATCCTACACCCCGGAAAGTTCAGAAAATGTTGGCAGTTCAAAGAAATGCCTTAAAATGCATGTTAGGCCTTCAAAAATGTTGAAAACTTTGGAGGCCCAAAAACAGGCTTTACAGGCATCCTAGACCCCCTAAAGTCCAGAAAATGTTGGTGGACCAAAAACGGTGGCAGAGAGCTCTGAATGTCCCAAAAACATTTGCAGCCTGAAAGGGGCATTAACCCGCATCCTAGACCACTGAAATTCCCAAAAATATTTCTGCCACGAAAAATGCATCCTATACCCCTCAAAGCTCAGAATATGTTAGCAGCCCAAAGAAGGCCTTAAAATGCATTTTAGGCCTAAAAAAATGTTGAAAACTTTGGATGCCCAAAAAAGGGGTTCATAGGCATCCTAGAGCCCCTAAAGTCCAGAAAATGTTGGTGGACCAAAAACTGTGTCAGAGATCTCTGAATGTCCCAAAAACATTTGCCGACTTAAAGATGCATTAACCCGCATCCTAGACCACTGAAATTCCCAGAAATATTTTTGGCACGGAAAATGCATCCTACACCCCTGAAAGTTCAGAAAATGTTGGCAGCTCAAAACAAATGCCTTAAAATGCATCTTAGGCCTTCAAAAATGTTGAAAACTTTGGAGACATAAAAAAGGGATTTACAGGCATCCTAGACCCCCTAAAGTCCAGAAAATATTGGTGGACCAAAAACTGTGTCAGAGAGCTTTGAATGCCCCAAAACATTTGCAGCCTGAAAGGGGCATTAACCCGCATCCTAGACCACTGAAATTTCCCAAAATATTTTTGGCACGAAAAATGCAATCTACACCCCTGAAAGTTCAGAAAATGTTGGCAGCTCAAAAAAATGCCTTAAAATGCATCTAGGCCTTCAAAAATGTTGAAAACCTTGGAGGTCCAAAAAAGGGGTTTACAGGCACCCTAGACCCCCTAAAGTCCAGAAAATATTGGTGGACCAAAAACTGTGTCAGAGAGCTTTGAATGTCCCAAAAACATTTGCAGCCTGAAAGGGGCATTAACCCGCATCCTAGACCACTGAAATTCCCAGAAATACTTTTGGCACGAAAAATGCATCCTACACCCCTGAAATTTCTGAATATGTTAGCAGCCCAAAAAAGGCATTAAAATGCATTTTAGACCTGCAAAAATTGTTGAAAACTTTGGAGGCCCAAAAAAGGGGTTTACAGGCATCCTAGACCCCCTAAAGTCCAGAAAATGTTGGTGGACCAAAAACTGTGTCAGAGAGCTCTGAATGTCCCAAAAACATTCTCAGACTTAAATATGCATTAACCCGCATCCTAGACCACTGAAATTCCCTGAAATATTTTTGGCACGAAAAATGCATCCTATACCCCTGAAAGTTCAGAATATGTTAGCAGCCCAAAAAAGGCATTAAAATGCATTTTAGACCTGCAAAAAATGTTGAAAACTTTGGAGGCCCAAAAAAGGGGTTTACAGGCATCCTAGACCTCCTAAAGTCCAGAAAATATTGGTGGACTAAAACCTGTGTCAGAGAGCTTTGAATGTCCCAAAAACATTTGCAGCCTGAAAGGGGCATTAACCCGCATCCTAGACCACTGAAATTCCCAAAAATATTTTTGGCACGGAAAATGCATCCTACACCCCTGAAAGTTCAGAAAATGTTGGCAGCCCAAAACAAATGCCTTAAAATGCATCTTAGGCCTTCAAAAATGTTGAAAACTTTGGAGACCCAAAAAAGGGGTTTACAGGCATCCTAGACCCCCTAAAGTCCACTAAAGTCCAGAAAATATTGGTGGACCAAAAACTGTGTCAGAGAGCTTTGAATGTCCCAAAAACATTTGCAGCCTGAAAGGGGCATTAACCCGCACCCTAGACCACTGAAATTCCCAAAATTATATTTGGCACGAAAAATGCATCCTACACCCGTGAAAGTTCAGAATATGTTAGCAGCCCAAAAAAGGCCTTAAAATGCATTTTAGGCCTACAAAAATGTTGAAAACTTTGGAGACCCAAAAAAGGGGTTTACAGGCATCCTAGACCCCTAAAGTCCAGAAAATATTGGTGGACCAAAAACGGTGTCAGAGAGCTCTGAATGTCCCAAAAATATTTGCAGCCTGAAAGGGGCATTAACCCGCATCCTAGACCACTGAAATTCCCAAAAATATATTTGGCACGAAAAATGCATCCTACACCCCTGAAAGTTCAGAATATGTTAGCAGCCCAAAAAAGGCCTTAAAATGCATTATAGGCCTCAAAAATGTAAACAAATCTTTGGAGGCCCAAAAAAAGGGTTTATAGGCATCCTAGACCCCCTAAAGTCCAGAAAATATTGGTGGACCAAAAACTGTGTCAGAGAGCTTTGAATACCCCAAAACATTTGCAGCCTGAAAGGGGCATTAACCCGCATCCTAGACCACTGAAATTTCCCAAAATATTTTTGGCACGAAAAATGCAATCTACACCCCTGAAAGTTCAGAAAATGTTGGCAGCTCAAAAAAATGCCTTAAAATGCATCTAGGCCTTCAAAAATGTTGAAAACCTTGGAGGTCCAAAAAAGGGGTTTACAGGCACCGTAGACCCCCTAAAGTCCAGAAAATGTTGGTGGACCAAAAACGGTGTCAGAGAGCTCTGAATGTCCCAAAAACATTTGCAGCCTGAAAGGGGCATGAACCCGCATCCTAGACCACTGAAATTCCCAAAAATATTTCTGCCACGAAAAATGCATCCTATACCCCTGAAAGCTCAGAATATGTTAGCAGCCCAAAGAAGGCCTTAAAATGCATTTTAGGCCTACAAAAATGTTGAAAACTTTGGAAGCCCAAAAAAGGGGTTAATAGGCATCCTAGAGCCCCTAAAGTCCAGAAAATGTTGGTGGACCAAAAACTGTGTCAGAGAGCTCTGAATGTCCCAAAAACATTTGCAGACTTAAAAATGCATTAACCCGCATCCTAGACCACTGCAATTCCCAGAAATATTTGTGGCACGACAAATGCATCCTACACCCCTGAAAGTTCAGAAAATGTTGGCAGCTCAAAAAAGACATTAAAATGCATTTTAGACCTGCAAAAAAGTTGAAAACTTTGGAGGCCCAAAAAAGGGGTTTACAGGCATCCTAGACCCCCTAAAGTCCAGAGAATGTTGGTGGAAAAAATATGGTGTCAGAGAGCCCTGAATGTCCCAAAACATTTGCAGCCTGAAAGGGGCATTAACCCGCATCCTAGACCACTGAAATTCCCAAAAATATTTTTGGCACGAAAAATGCATCCTACACCCCTGAAAGTTCTGAAACTGTTGGCAGCTCAAAAAAAGGCCTTAAAATGCATCTTATGCCTTCAAAAATGATGAAAACTTTGGAGGCCCAAAAATGGAGTTTACAGGCCTCCTAGACCCCTAAAGTCCAGAAAATGATGGTGGACTAAAAATGGTGTCAGAGAGCTCTGAATGTCCCAAAAACATTTGCAGCCTGAAAGGGGCATTAACCCACATCCTAGACCACTGAAATTTCCCGAAATATTTTTGGCGCGAAAAATGCATCCTACACCCCTGAAAGTTCTGAAAATGTTGGCAGCTCAAAAAAATGCCTTAAAATGCATCTAGGCCTTCAAAAATGTTGAAAACCTTGGAGGTCCAAAAAAGGGGTTTACAGGCACCCTAGACCCCCTAAAGTCCAGAAAATGTTGGTGGACCAAAAACGGTGTCAGAGAGCTCTGAATGTCCCAAAAACATTTGCAGACTTAAACGGGCATTAACCCGCATCCGAGACCACTGAAATTCCCAGAAATATTTTTGGCACGAAAAATGCATCCTACACCGCTGAAAGCTCAGAATATGTTAGCAGCCCAAAGAAGGCCTTAAAATGCATTTTAGGCCTACAAAAATGTTGAAAACTTTGTAAGCCCAAGAAAGGGGTTTATAGGCATCCTAGAGCCCCTAAAGTCCAGAAAATGTTGGTGGACCAAAAACTGTGTCAGAGAGCTCTGAATGTTCCAAAAACATTTGCAGACTTAAAGATGCATTAACCCGAATCCTAGACCACTGAAATTCCCAGAAATATTTTTGGCACGAAAAATGCATCCTACACCCCTGAAAGTTCAGAAAATGTTGGCAGCTCAAAAAAGGCATTAAAATGCATTTTAGACCTGCAAAAATGTTGAAACCTTTGGAGGCCCAAAAAAGGGGTTTACAGGCATCCTAGACCCCCTAAAGTCCAGAGAATGTTGGTGGACCAAATATAGTGTCAGAGAGCTCTGAATGTCCCAAAAACATTTGCAGCCTGAAAGGGGCATTAACCCGCATCCTAGACCACTGAAATTCCCAGAAATATTTTTGGCACGAAAAATGCATCCTACACCCCTGAAATTTCCGAATATGTTAGCAGCCCAAAAAAGGCATTAAAATGCATTTTAGACCTGCAAAAAATGTTGAAAACTTTGGAGGCCCAAAAAAAGGGTTTACAGGCATCCTAGATCCCCTAAAGTCCAGAAAATGTTGGTGGACCAAAAACTGTGTCAGAGAGCTCTGAATGTCCCAAAAACATTTGCAGACTTAAAGGGGAATTAACCCGCATCCAAGACCACTGAAATTCCCAGAAATATTTTTGGCACGAAAAATGCATCCTACACCCCTGAAGGTTCAGAATATGTTAGCAGCCCAATAAAGGCATTAAAATGCATTTTAGACCTACAAAAATGTTGAAAACTTTGGAGGCCCAAAAAAGGGGTTTACAGGCATCCTAGACCCCCTAAAGTCCAGAGAATGTTGGTGGACCAAATATGGTGTCAGAGAGCTCTGAATGTCCCAAAAACATTTGCAGCCTGAAAGGGGCATTAACCCGCATCCTAGACCACTGAAATTCCCAAAAATATTTTTGCCACGGAAAATGCATCCTACACCCCTGAAAGTTCAGAAAATTTTGGCAGCTCAAAACAAATGCCTTAAAATGCATCTTAGGCCTTCAAAAATGTTGAAAACTTTGGAGACCCAAAAAAGGGGTTTACAGGCATCCTAGACCCCCTAAAGTCCAGAAAATATTGGTGGACCAAAAACTGTGTCAGAGAGCTTTGAATGTCCCAAAAACATTTTCAGCCTGAAAGGGGCATTAACCCGCATCCTAGACCACTGAAATTCCCAAAAATATTTTTGGCACGAAAAATGCATCCTACACCCCTGAAAGTTCAGAATATGTTAGCAGCCCAAAAAAGGCCTTAAAATGCATTATAGGCCTGCAAAAATGTAAAAACAAATCTTTGGAGGCCCAAAAAAGGGGTTTATAGGCATCCTAGACCCCCTAAAGTCCAGAAAATATTGGTGGACTAAAACCTGTGTCAGAGAGCTTTGAATGCCCCAAAACATTTGCAGCCTGAAAGGGGCATTAACCCGCATCCTAGACCACTGAAATTTCCCAAAATATTTTTGGCACGAAAAAATCATCCTACACCCCTGAAAGTTCAGAAAATGTTGGCAGCTCAAAAAAATGCCTTAAAATGCATCTTAGGCCTTCAAAAATGTTGAAAACTTTGGAGGCCCAAAAACAGGCTTTACAGGCACCCTAGACCCCTAAAGTCCAGAAAATGTTGGTGGACCAAAAACGGTGGCAGAGAGCTCTGAATGTCCCAAAAACATTTGCAGCCTGAAAGGGGCATTAACCCGCATCCTAGACCACTGAAATTCCCAAAAATATTTCTGCCACGAAAAATGCATCCTATACCCCTGAAAGCTCAGAATATGTTAGCAGCCCAAAGAAGGCCTTAAAATGCATTTTAGGCCTAAAAAAATGTTGAAAACTTTGGAAGCCCATAAAAGAGGTTCATAGGCATCCTAGAGCCCCTAAAGTCCAGAAAATGTTGGTGGACCAAAAACTGTGTCAGAGATCTCTGAATGTCCCAAAAACATTTGCAGACTTAAAGATGCATTAACCCGCATCCTAGACCACTGAAATTCCCAGAAATATTTTTGGCACGAAAAAATGCATCCTACACCCCTGAAAGCTCAGAATATGTTAGCAGCCCGAAGAAGGCCTTAAAATGCATTTTAGGCCTGCCTAAAAAAATGTTGAAAACTTTGGACGCCCAAAAAAGGGGTTTATAGGCACCCTAGAGCCCCTAATGTCCAGAAAATGTTGGTGGACCAAAAACTGTGTCAGAGATCTCTGAATGTCCCAAAAACATTTGCAGACTTAAAGATGCATTAACCCGCATCCTAGACCACTGAAATTCCCAGAAATATTTTTGGCACGAAAAATGCATCCTACACCCCTGAAAGTTCAGAAAATGTTGGCAGCCCAAAAAAGGCATTAAAATGCATTTTAGACCTCCAAAAATGTTGAACACTTTGGAGGCCCAGAAAAGAGGTTTACAAGCATCCTAGACCCCCTAAAGTCCAGAGAATGTTGGTGGACCAAATATGGTGTCAGAGAGCCCTGAATGTCCCAAAACATTTGCAGCCTGAAAGGGGCATTAACCCGCATCCTAGACCCCTGAAATTCCCAAAAATATTTTTGGCACGAAAAATGCATCCTACACCCCTGAAAGTTCTGAAACTGTTGGCAGCTCAAAAAAAAGGCCTTAAAATGCATCTTATGCCTTCAAAAATGATGAAAACTTTGGAGGCCCAAAAATGGAGTTTACAGGCCTCCTAGACCCCTAAAGTCCAGAAAATGATGGTGGACTAAAAATGGTGTCAGAGAGCTCTGAATGTCCCAAAAACATTTGCAGCCTGAAAGGGGCATTAACCCGCATCCTAGACCACTGAAATTTCCCGAAATATTTTTGGCGCGAAAAATGCATCCTACACCCCTGAAAGTTCAGAAAATGTTGGCAGCTCAAAAAAATGCCTTAAAATGCATCTAGGCCTTCAAAAATGTTGAAAACCTTGGAGGTCCAAAAAAGGGGTTTACAGGCACCCTAGACCCCCTAAAGTCCAGAAAATGTTGGTGGACCAAAAACGGTGTCAGAGAGCTCTGAATGTCCCAAAAACATTTGCAGACTTAAACGGGCATTAACCCGCATCCGAGACCACTGAAATTCCCAGAAATATTTTGGCACGAAAAATGCATCCTACACCGCTGAAAGCTCAGAATATGTTAGCAGCCCAAAGAAGGCCTTAAAATGCATTTTAGGCCTACAAAAATGTTGAAAACTTTGTAAGCCCAAAAAAGGGGTTTATAGGCATCCTAGAGCCCCTAAAGTCCAGAAAATGTTGGTGGACCAAAAACTGTGTCAGAGAGCTCTGAATGTTCCAAAAACATTTGCAGACTTAAAGATGCATTAACCCGAATCCTAGACCACTGAAATTCCCAGAAATATTTTTGGCACGAAAAATGCATCCTACACCGCTGAAAGTTCAGAAAATGTTGGCAGCTCAAAAAAGGCATTAAAATGCATTTTAGACCTGCAAAAATGTTGAAAACTTTGGAAGCCCAAAAAAGAGGTTTATAGGCATCCTAGAGCCCCTAAAGTCCAGAGAATGTTGGTGGACCAAATATAGTGTCAGAGAGCTCTGAATGTCCCAAAAACATTTGCAGCCTAAAAGGGGCATTAACCCGCATCCTAGACCACTGAAATTCCCAAAATATTTTTGGCACGAAAAATGCATCCTACACCCCTGAAAGTTCAGAAAATGTTGGCAGCTCAAAAAAATGCCTTAAAATGCATCTTAGGCCTTCAAAAATGTTGAAAACTTTGGAGGCCCAAAAACAGGCTTTACAGGCACCCTAGACCCCCTAAAGTCCAGAAAATGTTGGTGGACCAAAAACGGTGGCAGAGAGCTCTGAATGTCCCAAAAACATTTGCAGCCTGAAAGGGGCATTAACCCGCATCCTAGACCACTGAAATTCCCAAAAATATTTCTGCCACGAAAAATGCATCCTATACCCCTGAAAGCTCAGAATATGTTAGCAGCCCAAAGAAGGCCTTAAAATGCATTTTAGGCCTAAAAAAATGTTGAAAACTTTGGACGCCCAAAAAAGGGGTTTATAGGCACCCTAGAGCCCCTAAAGTACAGAAAATGTTGGTGGACCAAAAACTGTGTCAGAGAGCTCTGAATGTCCCAAAAACATTTGCAGACTTAAAGATGCATTAACCCGAATCCTAGACCACTGAAATTCCCAGAAATATTTTTGGCACGAAAAATGCATCCTACACCCCTGAAAGTTCAGAAAATGTTGGCAGCTCAAAAAAGGCATTAAAATGCATTTTAGACCTGCAAAAATGTTGAAAATTTTGGAGGCCCAAAAAAGGGGTTTACAGGCATCCTAGACCCCCTAAAGTCCAGAGAATGTTGGTGGACCAAATATAGTGTCAGAGAGCTCTGAATGTCCCAAAAACATTTGCAGCCTGAAAGGGGCATTAACCCGCATCCTAGACCACTGAAATTCCCAAAACTATTTTTGTCACGGAAAATGCATCCTACACCCCTGAAAGTTCAGAAAATTTTGGCAGCTCAAAACAAATGCCTTAAAATGCATTTTAGGCCTTCAAAAATGTTGAAAACTTTGGAGACCCAAAAAAGGGGTTTACAGGCATCCTAGACCCTCTAAAGTCCAGAAAATATTGGTGGACCAAAAACTGTGTCAGAGAGTTTTGAATGTCCCAAAAACATTTTCAGCCTGAAAGGGGCATTAACGCGCATCCTAGACCACTGAAATTCCCAAAAATATTTTTGGCACGAAAAATGCATCCTACACCCCTGAAAGTTCAGAATATGTTAGCAGCCCAAAAAAGGCCTTAAAATGCATTATAGGCCTGCAAAAATGTAAAAAAAAAATCTTTGGAGGCCCAAAAAAGGGGTTTATAGGCATCCTAGACCCCCTAAAGTCCAGAAAATATTGGTGGACTAAAACCTGTGTCAGAGAGCTTTGAATGCCCCAAAACATTTGCAGCCTGAAAGGGGCATTAACCCGCATCCTAGACCACTGAAATTTCCCAAAATATTTTTGGCACGAAAAATGCATCCTACACCCCTGAAAGTTCAGAAAATGTTGGCAGCTCAAACAAATGCCTTAAAATGCATCTTAGGCCTTCAAAAATGTTGAAAACTTTGGAGGTCCAAAAACAGGCTTTACAGGCACCCTAGACCCCCTAAAGTCCAGAAAATGTTGGTGGACCAAAAACGGTGGCAGAGAGCTCTGAATGTCCCAAAAACATTTGCAGCCTGAAAGGGGCATTAACCCGCATCCTAGACCACTGAAATTCCCAAAAGTATTTCTGCCACGAAAAATGCATCCTATACCCCTGAAAGCTCAGAATATGTTAGCAGCCCAAAGAAGGCCTTAAAATGCATTTTAGGCCTAAAAAAATGTTGAAAACTTTGGACGCCCAAAAAAGGGGTTTATAGGCACCCTAGAGCCCCTAAAGTCCAGAAAATGTTGGTGGACCAAAAACTGTGTCAGAGATCTCTGAATGTCCCAAAAACATTTGCAGACTTAAAGATGCATTAACCCGCATCCTAGACCACTGAAATTCCCAGAAATATTTTTGGCACGAAAAATGCATCCTACACCCCTGAAAGTTCAGAAAATGTTGGCAGCCCAAAAAAGGCATTAAAATGCATTTTAGACCTCCAAAAATGTTGAACACTTTGGAGGCCCAGAAAAGAGGTTTACAGGCATCCTAGACCCCCTAAAGTCCAGAGAATGTTGGTGGACCAAAAACTGTGTCAGAGATCTCTGAATGTCCCAAAAACATTTGCAGACTTAAAGATGCATTAACCCGCATCCTAGACCACTGAAATTCCCAAAAATATTTTTGGCACGGAAAATGCATCCTACACCCCTGAAAGTTCAGAAAATGTTGGCAGCTCAAAACAAATGCCTTAAAATGCATCTTAGGCCTTCAAAATTGTTGAAAACTTTGGAGACCCAAAAAAGGGGTTTACAGGCATCCTAGACCCCCTAAAGTCCAGAAAATATTGGTGGACCAAAAACTGTGTCAGAGAGCTTTGAATGTCCCAAAACATGTGCAGCCTGAAAGGGGCATTAACCCGCATCCTAGACCACTGAAATTCCCAGAAATATTTTTGGCACGAAAAATGCATCCTACACCCCTGAAATTTCCGAATATGTTAGCAGCCCAAAAAAGGCATTAAAATGCATTTTAGACCTGCAAAAAATGTTGAAAACTTTGGAGGCCCAAAAAAAGGGTTTACAGGCATCCTAGATCCCCTAAAGTCCAGAAAATGTTGGTGGACCAAAAACTGTGTCAGAGAGCTCTGAATGTCCCAAAAACATTTGCAGACTTAAAGGGGAATTAACCCGCATCCAAGACCACTGAAATTCCCAGAAATATTTTTGGCACGAAAAATGCATCCTACACCCCTGAAGGTTCAGAATATGTTAGCAGCCCAATAAAGGCATTAAAATGCATTTTAGACCTACAAAAATGTTGAAAACTTTGGAGGCCCAAAAAAGGGGTTTACAGGCATCCTAGACCCCCTAAAGTCCAGAGACTGTTGGTGGACCAAATATGGTGTCAGAGAGCTCTGAATGTCCCAAAAACATTTGCAGCCTGAAAGGGGCATTAAGCCGCATCCTAGACCACTGAAATTCCCAAAAATATTTTTGCCACGGAAAATGCATCCTACACCCCTGAAAGTTCAGAATATGTTAGCAGCCCAAAAGAGGCCTTAAAATGCATTATAGGCCTGCAAAAATGTAAAAACAAATCTTTGGAGGCCCAAAAAAGGGGTTTATAGGCATCCTAGACCCCCTAAAGTCCAGAAAATATTGGTGGACTAAAACCTGTGTCAGAGAGCTTTGAATGCCCCAAAACATTTGCAGCCTGAAAGGGGCATTAACCCGCATCCTAGACCACTGAAATTTCCCAAAATATTTTTGGCACAAAAAATGCATCCTACACCCCTGAAAGTTCAGAAAATGTTGGCAGCTCAAAAAAATGCCTTAAAATGCATCTTAGGCCTTCAAAAATGTTGAAAACTTTGGAGGCCCAAAAACAGGCTTTACAGGCACCCTAGACCCCCTAAAAAAACGGTGGCGGAGAGCTCTGAATGTCCCAAAAAAATTTGCAGCCTGAAAGGGGCATTAACCCGCATCCTAGACCACTGAAATTCTCAAAAATATTTCTGCCACGAAAAATGCATCCTATACCCCTGAAAGCTCAGAATATGTTAGCAGCCCAAAGAAGGCCTTAAAATGCATTTTAGGCCTAAAAAAATGTTGAAAACTTTGGAAGCCCAAAAAAGGGGTTTATAGGCATCCTAGAGCCCCTAAAGTCCAGAAAATGTTGGTGGACCAAAAACTGTGTCAGAGATCTCTGAATGTCCCAAAAACATTTGCAGACTTTAAGATGCATTAACCCGCATCCTAGACCACTGAAATTCCCAGAAATATTTTTGGCACGAAAAATGCATCCTACACCCCTGAAAGTTCAGAAAATGTTGGCAGCCCAAAAAAGGCATTAAAACGCATTTTAGACCTCCAAAAATGTTGAACACTTTGGAGGCCCAGAAAAG
The DNA here is from genome assembly GCF_040938575.1 of Ambystoma mexicanum. Taxonomy (NCBI): domain Eukaryota; kingdom Metazoa; phylum Chordata; class Amphibia; order Caudata; family Ambystomatidae; genus Ambystoma; species Ambystoma mexicanum. The sequence continues at coordinate 230,631,680 of NC_090922.1, read as the reverse complement.
AGGTTTACAGGCATCCTAGACCCCCTAAAGTCCAGAAAATATTGGTGGACTAAAACCTGTGTCAGAGAGCTTTGAATGCCCCAAAACATTTGCAGCCTGAAAGGGGCATTAACCCGCATCCTAGACCACTGAAATTTCCCAAAATATTTTTGGCACGAAAAATGCATCCTACACCCCTGAAAGTTCAGAAAATGTTGGCAGTTCAAAGAAATGCCTTAAAATGCATGTTAGGCCTTCAAAAATGTTGAAAACTTTGGAGGCCCAAAAACAGGCTTTACAGGCATCCTAGACCCCCTAAAGTCCAGAAAATGTTGGTGGACCAAAAACGGTGGCAGAGAGCTCTGAATGTCCCAAAAACATTTGCAGCCTGAAAGGGGCATTAACCCGCATCCTAGACCACTGAAATTCCCAAAAATATTTCTGCCACGAAAAATGCATCCTATACCCCTGAAAGCTCAGAATATGTTAGCAGCCCAAAGAAGGCCTTAAAATGCATTTTAGGCCTAAAAAAATGTTGAAAACTTTGGATGCCCAAAAAAGGGGTTCATAGGCATCCTAGAGCCCCTAAAGTCCAGAAAATGTTGGTGGACCAAAAACTGTGTCAGAGATCTCTGAATGTCCCAAAAACATTTGCCGACTTAAAGATGCATTAACCCGCATCCTAGACCACTGAAATTCCCAGAAATATTTTTGGCACGAAAAATGCATCCTACACCCCTGAAAGTTCAGAAAATGTTGGCAGCCCAAAAAAGGCATTAAAATGCATTTTAGACCTCCAAAAATGTTGAACACTTTGGAGGCCCAGAAAAGAGGTTAACAGGCATCCTAGACCCCCTAAAGTCCAGAGAATGTTGGTGGACCAAATATGGTGTCAGAGAGCTCTGAATGTCCCAAAAACATTTGCAGCCTGAAAGGGGCATTAACCCGCATCCTAGACCACTGAAATTCCCAAAAATATTTTTGGCACGGAAAATGCATCCTACACCCCTGAAAGTTCAGAAAATGTTGGCAGCTCAAAACAAATGCCTTAAAATGCATCTTAGGCCTTCAAAAATGTTGAAAACTTTGGAGACATAAAAAAGGGATTTACAGGCATCCTAGACCCCCTAAAGTCCAGAAAATATTGGTGGACCAAAAACTGTGTCAGAGAGCTTTGAATGTCCCAAAAACATTTGCAGCCTGAAAGGGGCATTAACCCGCATCCTAGACCACTGAAATTCCCAGAAATACTTTTGGCACGAAAAATGCATCCTACACCCCTGAAATTTCTGAATATGTTAGCAGCCCAAAAAAGGCATTAAAATGCATTTTAGACCTTTAAAAATTGTTGAAAACTTTGGAGGCCCAAAAAAGGGGTTTACAGGCATCCTAGACCCCCTAAAGTCCAGAAAATGTTGGTGGACCAAAAACTGTGTCAGAGAGCTCTGAATGTCCCAAAAACATTTTCAGACTTAAATATGCATTAACCCGCATCCTAGACCACTGAAATTCCCAGAAATATTTTTGGCACGAAAAATGCATCCTATACCCCTGAAAGTTCAGAATATGTTAGCAGCCCAAAAAAGGCATTAAAATGCATTTTAGACCTGCAAAAAATGTTGAAAACTTTGGAGGCCCAAAAAAGGGGTTTACAGGCATCCTAGACCTCCTAAAGTCCAGAGAATGTTGGTGGACCAAATATGGTGTCAGATAGCTCTGAATGTCCCAAAAACATTTGCAGCCTGAAAGGGGCATTAACCCGCATCCTAGACCACTGAAATTCCCAAAAATATTTTTGGCACGGAAAATGCATCCTACACCCCTGAAAGTTCAGAAAATGTTGGCAGCCCAAAACAAATGCGTTAAAATGCATCTTAGGCCTTCAAAAATGTTGAAAACTTTGGAGACCCAAAAAAAGGGGTTTACAGGCATCCTAGACCCCCTAAAGTCCACTAAAGTCCAGAAAATATTGGTGGACCAAAAACTGTGTCAGAGAGCTTTGAATGTCCCAAAAACATTTGCAGCCTGAAAGGGGCATTAACCCGCACCCTAGACCACTGAAATTCCCAAAATTATATTTTTCACGAAAAATGCATCCTACACCCGTGAAAGTTCAGAATATGTTAGCAGCCCAAAAAAGGCCTTAAAATGCATTTTAGGCCCACAAAAATGTTGAAAACTTTGGAGACCCAAAAAAGGGGTTTACAGGCATCCTAGACCCCCTAAAGTCCAGAAAATATTGGTGGACCAAAAACGGTGTCAGAGAGCTCTGAATGTCCCAAAAACATTTGCAGCCTGAAAGGGGCATTAACCCGCATCCTAGACCAGTGAAATTCCCAAAAATATATTTGGCACGAAAAATGCATCCTACACCCCTGAAAGTTCAGAATATGTTAGCAGCCCAAAAAAGGCCTTAAAATGCATTATAGGCCTCAAAAATGTAAACAAATCTTTGGAGGCCCAAAAAAAGGGTTTATAGGCATCCTAGACCCCCTAAAGTCCAGAAAATATTGGTGGACCAAAAACTGTGTCAGAGAGCTTTGAATGCCCCAAAACATTTGCAGCCTGAAAGGGGCATTAACCCGCATCCTAGACCACTGAAATTTCCCAAAATATTTTTGGCACGAAAAATGCAATCTACACCCCTGAAAGTTCAGAAAATGTTGGCAGCTCAAAAAAATGCCTTAAAATGCATCTAGGCCTTCAAAAATGTTGAAAACCTTGGAGGTCCAAAAAAGGGGTTTACAGGCACCCTAGACCCCCTAAAGTCCAGAAAATGTTGGTGGACCAAAAACGGTGTCAGAGAGCTCTGAATGTCCCAAAAACATTTGCAGCCTGAAAGGGGCATTAACCCGCATCCTAGACCACTGAAATTCCCAGAAATATTTGTGGCACGACAAATGCATCCTACACCCCTGAAAGTTCAGAAAATGTTGGCAGCTCAAAAAAGACATTAAAATGCATTTTAGACCTGCAAAAATGTTGAAAACTTTGGAGGCCCAAAAAAGGGGTTTACAGGCATCCTAGACCCCCTAAAGTCCAGAGAATGTTGGTGGAAAAAATATGGTGTCAGAGAGCCCTGAATGTCCCAAAACATGTGCAGCCTGAAAGGGGCATTAACCCGCATCCTAGACCACTGAAATTCCCAAAAATATTTTTGGCACGAAAAATGCATCCTACACCCCTGAAAGTTCTGAAACTGTTGGCAGCTCAAAAAAAGGCCTTAAAATGCATCTTATGCCTTCAAAAATGATGAAAACTTTGGAGGCCCAAAAATGGAGTTTACAGGCCTCCTAGACCCCTAAAGTCCAGAAAATGACGGTGGACTAAAAATGGTGTCAGAGAGCTCTGAATGTCCCAAAAACATTTGCAGCCTGAAAGGGGCATTAACCCGCATCCTAGACCACTGAAATTTCCCGAAATATTTTTGGCGCGAAAAATGCATCCTACACCCCTGAAAGTTCAGAAAATGTTAGCAGCCCAAAAAAGGCCTTAAAATGCATTATAGGCCTGCAAAAATGTTAAAAAAAAATCTTTGGAGGCCCAAAAAAGGGTTTTATAGGCATCCTAGACCCCCTAAAGTCCAGAAAATATTGGTGGACTAAAACCTGTGTCAGAGAGCTTTGAATGCCCCAAAACATTTGCAGCCTGAAAGGGGCATTAACCCGCATCCTAGACCACTGAAATTTCCCAAAATATTTTTGGCACGAAAAATGCATCCTACACCCCTGAAAGTTCAGAAAATGTTGGCAGCTCAAAAAAAGGCCTTAAAATGCATCTTAGGCCTTCAAAAATGTTGAAAACTTTGGAGGCCCAAAAACAGGCTTTACAGGCACCCTAGACCCCCTAAAGTCCAGAAAATGTTGGTGGACCAAAAACGGTGGCAGAGAGCTCTGAATGTCCCAAAAACATTTGCAGCCTGAAAGGGGCATTAACCCGCATCCTAGACCACTGAAATTCCCAAAAATATTTCTGCCACGAAAAATGCATCCTATACCCCTGAAAGCTCAGAATATGTTAGCAGCCCAAAGAAGGCCTTAAAATGCATTTTAGGCCTAAAAAAATGTTGAAAACTTTGAACGCCCAAAAAAGGGGTTTATAGGCACCCTAGAGCCCCTAAAGTCCAGAAAATGTTGGTGGACCAAAAACTGTGTCAGAGATCTCTGAATGTCCCAAAAACATTTGCAGACTTAAAGATGCATTAACCCGCATCCTAGACCACTGAAATTCCCAGAAATATTTTTGGCACGAAAAATGCATCCTACACCCCTGAAAGTTCAGAAAATGTTGGCAGCCCAAAAAAGGCATTAAAATGCATTTTAGACCTCCAAAAATGTTGAACACTTTGGAGGCCCAGAAAAGAGGTTTACAGGCATCCTAGACCCCCTAAAGTCCAGAGAATGTTGGTGGACCAAATATGGTGTCAGAGAGCTCTGAATGTCCCAAAAACATTTGCAGCCTGAAAGGGGCATTAACCCGCATCCTAGACCACTGAAATTCCCAAAAATATTTTTGGCACGAAAAATGCATCCTACACCCCTGAAAGTTCAGAATATGTTAGCAGCCCAAAAAAGGCCTTAAAATGCATTATAGGCCTCAAAAATGTAAACAAATCTTTGGAGGCCCAAAAAAAGGGTTTATAGGCATCCTAGACCCCCTAAAGTCCAGAAAATATTGGTGGACCAAAAACTGTGTCAGAGAGCTTTGAATGCCCCAAAACATTTGCAGCCTGAAAGGGGCATTAACCCGCATCCTAGACCACTGAAATTTCCCAAAATATTTTTGGCACGAAAAATGCAATCTACACCCCTGAAAGTTCAGAAAATGTTGGCAGCTCAAAAAAATGCCTTAAAATGCATCTAGGCCTTCAAAAATGTTGAAAACCTTGGAGGTCCAAAAAAGGGGTTTACAGGCACCCTAGACCCCCTAAAGTCCAGAAAATGTTGGTGGACCAAAAACGGTGTCAGAGAGCTCTGAATGTCCCAAAAACATTTGCAGCCTGAAAGGGGCATTAACCCGCATCCTAGACCACTGAAATTCCCAAAAATATTTCTGCCACGAAAAATGCATCCTACACCCCTGAAAGTTCAGAAAATGTTGGCAGCTCAAAAAAGACATTAAAATGCATTTTAGACCTGCAAAAATGTTGAAAACTTTGGAGGCCCAAAAAAGGGGTTTACAGGCATCCTAGACCCCCTAAAGTCCAGAGAATGTTGGTGGACCAAAAACTGTGTCAGAGAGCTCTGAATGTCCCAAAAACATTTGCAGACTTAAAAATGCATTAACCCGCATCCTAGACCATTGCAATTCCCAGAAATATTTGTGGCACGACAAATGCATCCTACACCCCTGAAAGTTCAGAAAATGTTGGCAGCTCAAAAAAGACATTAAAATGCATTTTAGACCTGCAAAAATGTTGAAAACTTTGGAGGCCCAAAAAAGGGGTTTACAGGCATCCTAGACCCCCTAAAGTCCAGAGAATGTTGGTGGAAAAAATATGGTGTCAGAGAGCCCTGAATGTCCCAAAACATGTGCAGCCTGAAAGGGGCATTAACCCGCATCCTAGACCACTGAAATTCCCAAAAATATTTTTGGCACGAAAAATGCATCCTACACCCCTGAAAGTTCTGAAACTGTTGGCAGCTCAAAAAAAGGCCTTAAAATGCATCTTATGCCTTCAAAAATGATGAAAACTTTGGAGGCCCAAAAATGGAGTTTACAGGCCTCCTAGACCCCTAAAGTCCAGAAAATGATGGTGGACTAAAAATGGTGTCAGAGAGCTCTGAATGTCCCAAAAACATTTGCAGCCTGAAAGGGGCATTAACCCGCATCCTAGACCACTGAAATTTCCCGAAATATTTTTGGCGCGAAAAATGCATCCTACACCCCTGAAAGTTCAGAAAATGTTAGCAGCCCAAAAAAGGCCTTAAAATGCATTATAGGCCTGCAAAAATGTTAAAAAAAAATCTTTGGAGGCCCAAAAAAGGGTTTTATAGGCATCCTAGACCCCCTAAAGTCCAGAAAATATTGGTGGACTAAAACCTGTGTCAGAGAGCTTTGAATGCCCCAAAACATTTGCAGCCTGAAAGGGGCATTAACCCGCATCCTAGACCACTGAAATTTCCCAAAATATTTTTGGCACGAAAAATGCATCCTACACCCCTGAAAGTTCAGAAAATGTTGGCAGCTCAAAAAAAGGCCTTAAAATGCATCTTAGGCCTTCAAAAATGTTGAAAACTTTGGAGGCCCAAAAACAGGCTTTACAGGCACCCTAGACCCCCTAAAGTCCAGAAAATGTTGGTGGACCAAAAACGGTGGCAGAGAGCTCTGAATGTCCCAAAAACATTTGCAGCCTGAAAGGGGCATTAACCCGCATCCTAGACCACTGAAATTCCCAAAAATATTTCTGCCACGAAAAATGCATCCTATACCCCTGAAAGCTCAGAATATGTTAGCAGCCCAAAGAAGGCCTTAAAATGCATTTTAGGCCTAAAAAAATGTTGAAAACTTTGAACGCCCAAAAAAGGGGTTTATAGGCACCCTAGAGCCCCTAAAGTCCAGAAAATGTTGGTGGACCAAAAACTGTGTCAGAGATCTCTGAATGTCCCAAAAACATTTGCAGACTTAAAGATGCATTAACCCGCATCCTAGACCACTGAAATTCCCAGAAATATTTTTGGCACGAAAAATGCATCCTACACCCCTGAAAGTTCAGAAAATGTTGGCAGCCCAAAAAAGGCATTAAAATGCATTTTAGACCTCCAAAAATGTTGAACACTTTGGAGGCCCAGAAAAGAGGTTTACAGGCATCCTAGACCCCCTAAAGTCCAGAGAATGTTGGTGGACCAAATATGGTGTCAGAGAGCTCTGAATGTCCCAAAAACATTTGCAGCCTGAAAGGGGCATTAACCCGCATCCTAGACCACTGAAATTCCCAAAAATATTTTTGGCACGGAAAATGCATCCTACACCCCTGAAAGTTCAGAAAATGTTGGCAGCCCAAAACAAATGCCTTAAAATGCATCTTAGGCCTTCAAAAATGTTGAAAACTTTGGAGACCCAAAAAAGGGGTTTACAGGCATCCTAGACCCCCTAAAGTCCACTAAAGTCCAGAAAATATTGGTGGACCAAAAACTGTGTCAGAGAGCTTTGAATGTCCCAAAAACATTTGCAGCCTGAAAGGGGCATTAACCCGCACCCTAGACCACTGAAATTCCCAAAATTATATTTTTCACGAAAAATGCATCCTACACCCGTGAAAGTTCAGAATATGTTAGCAGCCCAAAAAAGGCCTTAAAATGCATTTTAGGCCTACAAAAATGTTGAAAACTTTGGAGACCCAAAAAAGGGGTTTACAGGCATCCTAGACCCCCTAAAGTCCAGAAAATATTGGTGGACCAAAAACGGTGTCAGAGAGCTCTGAATGTCCCAAAAACATTTGCAGCCTGAAAGGGGCATTAACCCGCACCCTAGACCACTGAAATTCCCAAAAATATATTTGGCACGAAAAATGCATCCTACACCCCTGAAAGTTCAGAATATGTTAGCAGCCCAAAAAAGGCCTTAAAATGCATTATAGGCCTCAAAAATGTAAACAAATCTTTGGAGGCCCAAAAAAAGGGTTTATAGGCATCCTAGACCCCCTAAAGTCCAGAAAATATTGGTTGACCAAAAACTGTGTCAGAGAGCTTTGAATGCCCCAAAACATTTGCAGCCTGAAAGGGGCATTAACCCGCATCCTAGACCACTGAAATTTCCCAAAATATTTTTGGCACGAAAAATGCAATCTACACCCCTGAAAGTTCAGAAAATGTTGGCAGCTCAAAAAAATGCCTTAAAATGCATCTAGGCCTTCAAAAATGTTGAAAACCTTGGAGGTCCAAAAAAGGGGTTTACAGGCACCCTAGACCCCCTAAAGTCCAGAAAATGTTGGTGGACCAAAAACGGTGTCAGAGAGCTCTGAATGTCCCGAAAACATTTGCAGACTTAAAAATGCATTAACCCGCATCCTAGACCACTGCAATTCCCAGAAATATTTGTGGCACGACAAATGCATCCTACACCCCTGAAAGTTCAGAAAATGTTGGCAGCTCAAAAAAGACATTAAAATGCATTTTAGACCTGCAAAAATGTTGAAAACTTTGGAGGCCCAAAAAAGGGGTTTACAGGCATCCTAGACCCCCTAAAGTCCAGAGAATGTTGGTGGAAAAAATATGGTGTCAGAGAGCCCTGAATGTCCCAAAACATTTGCAGCCTGAAAGGGGCATTAACCCGCATCCTAGACCACTGAAATTCCCAAAAATATTTTTGGCACGAAAAATGCATCCTACACCCCTGAAAGTTCTGAAACTGTTGGCAGCTCAAAAAAAGGCCTTAAAATGCATCTTATGCCTTCAAAAATGATGAAAACTTTGGAGGCCCAAAAATGGAGTTTACAGGCCTCCTAGACCCCTAAAGTCCAGAAAATGATGGTGGACTAAAAATGGTGTCAGAGAGCTCTGAATGTCCCAAAAACATTTGCAGCCTGAAAGGGGCATTAACCCGCATCCTAGACCACTGAAATTCCCAAAAATATTTTTGGCACGGAAAATGCATCCTACACCCCTGAAAGTTCAGAAAATGTTGGCAGCCCAAAACAAATGCCTTAAAATGCATCTTAGGCCTTCAAAAATGTTGAAAACTTTGAACGCCCAAAAAAGGGGTTTATAGGCACCCTAGAGCCCCTAAAGTCCAGAAAATGTTGGTGGACCAAAAACTGTGTCAGAGATCTCTGAATGTCCCAAAAACATTTGCAGACTTAAAGATGCATTAACCCGCATCCTAGACCACTGAAATTCCCAGAAATATTTTTGGCACGAAAAATGCATCCTACACCCCTGAAAGTTCAGAAAATGTTGGCAGCCCAAAAAAGGCATTAAAATGCATTTTAGACCTCCAAAAATGTTGAACACTTTGGAGGCCCAGAAAAGAGGTTTACAGGCATCCTAGACCCCCTAAAGTCCAGAGAATGTTGGTGGACCAAATATGGTGTCAGAGAGCTCTGAATGTCCCAAAAACATTTGCAGCCTGAAAGGGGCATTAACCCGCATCCTAGACCACTGAAATTCCCAAAAATATTTTTGGCACGGAAAATGCATCCTACACCCCTGAAAGTTCAGAAAATGTTGGCAGCCCAAAACAAATGCCTTAAAATGCATCTTAGGCCTTCAAAAATGTTGAAAACTTTGGAGACCCAAAAAAGGGGTTTACAGGCATCCTAGACCCCCTAAAGTCCACTAAAGTCCAGAAAATATTGGTGGACCAAAAACTGTGTCAGAGAGCTTTGAATGTCCCAAAAACATTTGCAGCCTGAAAGGGGCATTAACCCGCACCCTAGACCACTGAAATTCCCAAAATTATATTTTTCACGAAAAATGCATCCTACACCCGTGAAAGTTCAGAATATGTTAGCAGCCCAAAAAAGGCCTTAAAATGCATTTTAGGCCTACAAAAATGTTGAAAACTTTGGAGACCCAAAAAAGGGGTTTACAGGCATCCTAGACCCCCTAAAGTCCAGAAAATATTGGTGGACCAAAAACGGTGTCAGAGAGCTCTGAATGTCCCAAAAACATTTTCAGCCTGAAAGGGGCATTAACCCGCATCCTAGACCACTGAAATTCCCAAAAATATTTTTGGCACGAAAAATGCATCCTACACCCCTGAAAGTTCAGAATATGTTAGCAGCCCAAAAAAGGCCTTAAAATGCATTATAGGCCTGCAAAAATGTAAAAACAAATCTTTGGAGGCCCAAAAAAGGGGTTTATAGGCATCCTAGACCCCCTAAAGTCCAGAAAATATTGGTGGACTAAAACCTGTGTCAGAGAGCTTTGAATGCCCCAAAACATTTGCAGCCTGAAAGGGGCATTAACCCGCATCCTAGACCACTGAAATTTCCCAAAATATTTTTGGCACGAAAAAATCATCCTACACCCCTGAAAGTTCAGAAAATGTTGGCAGCTCAAAAAAATGCCTTAAAATGCATCTTAGGCCTTCAAAAATGTTGAAAACTTTGGAGGCCCAAAAACAGGCTTTACAGGCACCCTAGACCCCTAAAGTCCAGAAAATGTTGGTGGACCAAAAACGGTGGCAGAGAGCTCTGAATGTCCCAAAAACATTTGCAGCCTGAAAGGGGCATTAACCCGCATCCTAGACCACTGAAATTCCCAAAAATATTTCTGCCACGAAAAATGCATCCTATACCCCTGAAAGCTCAGAATATGTTAGCAGCCCAAAGAAGGCCTTAAAATGCATTTTAGGCCTAAAAAAATGTTGAAAACTTTGGAAGCCCAAAAAAGAGGTTCATAGGCATCCTAGAGCCCCTAAAGTCCAGAAAATGTTGGTGGACCAAAAACTGTGTCAGAGATCTCTGAATGTCCCAAAAACATTTGCAGACTTAAAGATGCATTAACCCGCATCCTAGACCACTGAAATTCCCAGAAATATTTTTGGCACGAAAAAATGCATCCTACACCCCTGAAAGCTCAGAATATGTTAGCAGCCCGAAGAAGGCCTTAAAATGCATTTTAGGCCTAAAAAAATGTTGAAAACTTTGGACGCCCAAAAAAGGGGTTTATAGGCACCCTAGAGCCCCTAAAGTCCAGAAAATGTTGGTGGACCAAAAACTGTGTCAGAGATCTCTGAATGTCCCAAAAACATGTGCAGACTTAAAGATGCATTAACCCGCATCCTAGACCACTGAAATTCCCAGAAATATTTTTGGCACGAAAAATGCATCCTACACCCCTGAAAGTTCAGAAAATGTTGGCAGCCCAAAAAAGGCATTAAAATGCATTTTAGACCTCCAAAAATGTTGAACACTTTGGAGGCCCAGAAAAGAGGTTTACAAGCATCCTAGACCCCCTAAAGTCCAGAGAATGTTGGTGGACCAAATATGGTGTCAGAGAGCCCTGAATGTCCCAAAACATTTGCAGCCTGAAAGGGGCATTAACCCGCATCCTAGACCCCTGAAATTCCCAAAAATATTTTTGGCACGAAAAATGCATCCTACACCCCTGAAAGTTCTGAAACTGTTGGCAGCTCAAAAAAAAGGCCTTAAAATGCATCTTATGCCTTCAAAAATGATGAAAACTTTGGAGGCCCAAAAATGGAGTTTACAGGCCTCCTAGACCCCTAAAGTCCAGAAAATGATGGTGGACTAAAAATGGTGTCAGAGAGCTCTGAATGTCCCAAAAACATTTGCAGCCTGAAAGGGGCATTAACCCGCATCCTAGACCACTGAAATTTCCCGAAATATTTTTGGCGCGAAAAATGCATCCTACACCCCTGAAAGTTCAGAAAATGTTGGCAGCTCAAAAAAATGCCTTAAAATGCATCTAGGCCTTCAAAAATGTTGAAAACCTTGGAGGTCCAAAAAAGGGGTTTACAGGCACCCTAGACCCCCTAAAGTCCAGAAAATGTTGGTGGACCAAAAACGGTGTCAGAGAGCTCTGAATGTCCCAAAAACATTTGCAGACTTAAACGGGCATTAACCCGCATCCGAGACCACTGAAATTCCCAGAAATATTTTGGCACGAAAAATGCATCCTACACCGCTGAAAGCTCAGAATATGTTAGCAGCCCAAAGAAGGCCTTAAAATGCATTTTAGGCCTACAAAAATGTTGAAAACTTTGTAAGCCCAAAAAAGGGGTTTATAGGCATCCTAGAGCCCCTAAAGTCCAGAAAATGTTGGTGGACCAAAAACTGTGTCAGAGAGCTCTGAATGTTCCAAAAACATTTGCAGACTTAAAGATGCATTAACCCGAATCCTAGACCACTGAAATTCCCAGAAATATTTTTGGCACGAAAAATGCATCCTACACCGCTGAAAGTTCAGAAAATGTTGGCAGCTCAAAAAAGGCATTAAAATGCATTTTAGACCTGCAAAAATGTTGAAAACTTTGGAAGCCCAAAAAAGAGGTTTATAGGCATCCTAGAGCCCCTAAAGTCCAGAGAATGTTGGTGGACCAAATATAGTGTCAGAGAGCTCTGAATGTCCCAAAAACATTTGCAGCCTAAAAGGGGCATTAACCCGCATCCTAGACCACTGAAATTCCCAAAATATTTTTGGCACGAAAAATGCATCCTACACCCCTGAAAGTTCAGAAAATGTTGGCAGCTCAAAAAAATGCCTTAAAATGCATCTTAGGCCTTCAAAAATGTTGAAAACTTTGGAGGCCCAAAAACAGGCTTTACAGGCACCCTAGACCCCCTAAAGTCCAGAAAATGTTGGTGGACCAAAAACGGTGGCAGAGAGCTCTGAATGTCCCAAAAACATTTGCAGCCTGAAAGGGGCATTAACCCGCATCCTAGACCACTGAAATTCCCAAAAATATTTCTGCCACGAAAAATGCATCCTATACCCCTGAAAGCTCAGAATATGTTAGCAGCCCAAAGAAGGCCTTAAAATGCATTTTAGGCCTAAAAAAATGTTGAAAACTTTGGACGCCCAAAAAAGGGGTTTATAGGCACCCTAGAGCCCCTAAAGTACAGAAAATGTTGGTGGACCAAAAACTGTGTCAGAGAGCTCTGAATGTCCCAAAAACATTTGCAGACTTAAAGATGCATTAACCCGAATCCTAGACCACTGAAATTCCCAGAAATATTTTTGGCACGAAAAATGCATCCTACACCCCTGAAAGTTCAGAAAATGTTGGCAGCTCAAAAAAGGCATTAAAATGCATTTTAGACCTGCAAAAATGTTGAAAATTTTGGAGGCCCAAAAAAGGGGTTTACAGGCATCCTAGACCCCCTAAAGTCCAGAGAATGTTGGTGGACCAAATATAGTGTCAGAGAGCTCTGAATGTCCCAAAAACATTTGCAGCCTGAAAGGGGCATTAACCCGCATCCTAGACCACTGAAATTCCCAAAACTATTTTTGTCACGGAAAATGCATCCTACACCCCTGAAAGTTCAGAAAATTTTGGCAGCTCAAAACAAATGCCTTAAAATGCATTTTAGGCCTTCAAAAATGTTGAAAACTTTGGAGACCCAAAAAAGGGGTTTACAGGCATCCTAGACCCTCTAAAGTCCAGAAAATATTGGTGGACCAAAAACTGTGTCAGAGAGTTTTGAATGTCCCAAAAACATTTTCAGCCTGAAAGGGGTATTAACGCGCATCCTAGACCGCTGAAATTCCCAAAAATATTTTTGGCACGAAAAATGCATCCTACACCCCTGAAAGTTCAGAATATGTTAGCAGCCCAAAAAAGGCCTTAAAATGCATTATAGGCCTGCAAAAATGTAAAAAAAAAATCTTTGGAGGCCCAAAAAAGGGGTTTATAGGCATCCTAGACCCCCTAAAGTCCAGAAAATATTGGTGGACTAAAACCTGTGTCAGAGAGCTTTGAATGCCCCAAAACATTTGCAGCCTGAAAGGGGCATTAACCCGCATCCTAGACCACTGAAATTTCCCAAAATATTTTTGGCACGAAAAATGCATCCTACACCCCTGAAAGTTCAGAAAATGTTGGCAGCTCAAACAAATGCCTTAAAATGCATCTTAGGCCTTCAAAAATGTTGAAAACTTTGGAGGCCCAAAAACAGGCTTTACAGGCACCCTAGACCCCCTAAAGTCCAGAAAATGTTGGTGGACCAAAAACGGTGGCAGAGAGCTCTGAATGTCCCAAAAACATTTGCAGCCTGAAAGGGGCATTAACCCGCATCCTAGACCACTGAAATTCCCAAAAGTATTTCTGCCACGAAAAATGCATCCTATACCCCTGAAAGCTCAGAATATGTTAGCAGCCCAAAGAAGGCCTTAAAATGCATTTTAGGCCTAAAAAAATGTTGAAAACTTTGGACGCCCAAAAAAGGGGTTTATAGGCACCCTAGAGCCCCTAAAGTCCAGAAAATGTTGGTGGACCAAAAACTGTGTCAGAGATCTCTGAATGTCCCAAAAACATTTGCAGACTTAAAGATGCATTAACCCGCATCCTAGACCACTGAAATTCCCAGAAATATTTTTGGCACGAAAAATGCATCCTACACCCCTGAAAGTTCAGAAAATGTTGGCAGCCCAAAAAAGGCATTAAAATGCATTTTAGACCTCCAAAAATGTTGAACACTTTGGAGGCCCAGAAAAGAGGTTTACAGGCATCCTAGACCCCCTAAAGTCCAGAGAATGTTGGTGGACCAAAAACTGTGTCAGAGATCTCTGAATGTCCCAAAAACATTTGCAGACTTAAAGATGCATTAACCCGCATCCTAGACCACTGAAATTCCCAAAAATATTTTTGGCACGGAAAATGCATCCTACACCCCTGAAAGTTCAGAAAATGTTGGCAGCTCAAAACAAATGCCTTAAAATGCATCTTAGGCCTTCAAAATTGTTGAAAACTTTGGAGACCCAAAAAAGGGGTTTACAGGCATCCTAGACCCCCTAAAGTCCAGAAAATATTGGTGGACCAAAAACTGTGTCAGAGAGCTTTGAATGTCCCAAAACATGTGCAGCCTGAAAGGGGCATTAACCCGCATCCTAGACCACTGAAATTCCCAGAAATATTTTTGGCACGAAAAATGCATCCTACACCCCTGAAATTTCCGAATATGTTAGCAGCCCAAAAAAGGCATTAAAATGCATTTTAGACCTGCAAAAAATGTTGAAAACTTTGGAGGCCCAAAAAAAGGGTTTACAGGCATCCTAGATCCCCTAAAGTCCAGAAAATGTTGGTGGACCAAAAACTGTGTCAGAGAGCTCTGAATGTCCCAAAAACATTTGCAGACTTGAAGGGGAATTAACCCGCATCCAAGACCACTGAAATTCCCAGAAATATTTTTGGCACGAAAAATGCATCCTACACCCCTGAAGGTTCAGAATATGTTAGCAGCCCAATAAAGGCATTAAAATGCATTTTAGACCTACAAAAATGTTGAAAACTTTGGAGGCCCAAAAAAGGGGTTTACAGGCATCCTAGACCCCCTAAAGTCCAGAGACTGTTGGTGGACCAAATATGGTGTCAGAGAGCTCTGAATGTCCCAAAAACATTTGCAGCCTGAAAGGGGCATTAACCCGCATCCTAGACCACTGAAATTCCCAAAAATATTTTTGCCACGGAAAATGCATCCTACACCCCTGAAAGTTCAGAATATGTTAGCAGCCCAAAAGAGGCCTTAAAATGCATTATAGGCCTGCAAAAATGTAAAAACAAATCTTTGGAGGCCCAAAAAAGGGGTTTATAGGCATCCTAGACCCCCTAAAGTCCAGAAAATATTGGTGGACTAAAACCTGTGTCAGAGAGCTTTGAATGCCCCAAAACATTTGCAGCCTGAAAGGGGCATTAACCCGCATCCTAGACCACTGAAATTTCCCAAAATATTTTTGGCACAAAAAATGCATCCTACACCCCTGAAAGTTCAGAAAATGTTGGCAGCTCAAAAAAATGCCTTAAAATGCATCTTAGGCCTTCAAAAATGTTGAAAACTTTGGAGGCCCAAAAACAGGCTTTACAGGCACCCTAGACCCCCTAAAAAAACGGTGGCGGAGAGCTCTGAATGTCCCAAAAAAATTTGCAGCCTGAAAGGGGCATTAACCCGCATCCTAGACCACTGAAATTCTCAAAAATATTTCTGCCACGAAAAATGCATCCTATACCCCTGAAAGCTCAGAATATGTTAGCAGCCCAAAGAAGGCCTTAAAATGCATTTTAGGCCTAAAAAAATGTTGAAAACTTTGGAAGCCCAAAAAAGGGGTTTATAGGCATCCTAGAGCCCCTAAAGTCCAGAAAATGTTGGTGGACCAAAAACTGTGTCAGAGATCTCTGAATGTCCCAAAAACATTTGCAGACTTTAAGATGCATTAACCCGCATCCTAGACCACTGAAATTCCCAGAAATATTTTTGGCACGAAAAATGCATCCTACACCCCTGAAAGTTCAGAAAATGTTGGCAGCCCAAAAAAGGCATTAAAACGCATTTTAGACCTCCAAAAATGTTGAACACTTTGGAGGCCCAGAAAAGAGGTTTACAGGCATCCTAGACCCCCTAAAGTCCAGAAAATATTGGTGGACTAAAACCTGTGTCAGATAGCTTTGAATGCCCCAAAACATTTGCAGCCTGAAAGGGGCATTAACCCGCATCCTAGACCACTGAAATTTCCCAAAATATTTTTGGCACGAAAAATGCATCCTACACCCCTGAAAGTTCAGAAAATGTTGGCAGTTCAAAGAAATGCCTTAAAATGCATGTTAGGCCTTCAAAAATGTTGAAAACTTTGGAGGCCCAAAAACAGGCTTTACAGGCATCCTAGACCCCCTAAAGTCCAGAAAATGTTGGTGGACCAAAAACGGTGGCAGAGAGCTCTGAATGTCCCAAAAACATTTGCAGCCTGAAAGGGGCATTAACCCGCATCCTAGACCACTGAAATTCCCAAAAATATTTCTGCCACGAAAAATGCATCCTATACCCCTGAAAGCTCAGAATATGTTAGCAGCCCAAAGAAGGCCTTAAAATGCATTTTAGGCCTAAAAAAATGTTGAAAACTTTGGATGCCCAAAAAAGGGGTTCATAGGCATCCTAGAGCCCCTAAAGTCCAGAAAATGTTGGTGGACCAAAAACTGTGTCAGAGATCTCTGAATGTCCCAAAAACATTTGCCGACTTAAAGATGCATTAACCCGCATCCTAGACCACTGAAATTCCCAGAAATATTTTTGGCACGAAAAATGCATCCTACACCCCTGAAAGTTCAGAAAATGTTGGCAGCCCAAAAAAGGCATTAAAATGCATTTTAGACCTCCAAAAATGTTGAACACTTTGGAGGCCCAGAAAAGAGGTTAACAGGCATCCTAGACCCCCTAAAGTCCAGAGAATGTTGGTGGACCAAATATGGTGTCAGAGAGATCTGAATGTCCCAAAAACATTTGCAGCCTGAAAGGGGCATTAACCCGCATCCTAGACCACTGAAATTCCCAAAAATATTTTTGGCACGGAAAATGCATCCTACACCCCTGAAAGTTCAGAAAATGTTGGCAGCTCAAAACAAATGCCTTAAAATGCATCTTAGGCCTTCAAAAATGTTGAAAACTTTGGAGACATAAAAAAGGGATTTACAGGCATCCTAGACCCCCTAAAGTCCAGAAAATATTGGTGGACCAAAAACTGTGTCAGAGAGCTTTGAATGTCCCAAAAACATTTGCAGCCTGAAAGGGGCATTAACCCGCATCCTAGACCACTGAAATTCCCAGAAATACTTTTGGCACGAAAAATGCATCCTACACCCCTGAAATTTCTGAATATGTTAGCAGCCCAAAAAAGGCATTAAAATGCATTTTAGACCTTTAAAAATTGTTGAAAACTTCGGAGGCCCAAAAAAGGGGTTTACAGGCATCCTAGACCCCCTAAAGTCCAGAAAATGTTGGTGGACCAAAAACTGTGTCAGAGAGCTCTGAATGTCCCAAAAACATTTTCAGACTTAAATATGCATTAACCCGCATCCTAGACCACTGAAATTCCCAGAAATATTTTTGGCACGAAAAATGCATCCTATACCCCTGAAAGTTCAGAATATGTTAGCAGCCCAAAAAAGGCATTAAAATGCATTTTAGACCTGCAAAAAATGTTGAAAACTTTGGAGGCCCAAAAAAGGGGTTTACAGGCATCCTAGACCTCCTAAAGTCCAGAGAATGTTGGTGGACCAAATATGGTGTCAGATAGCTCTGAATGTCCCAAAAACATTTGCAGCCTGAAAGGGGCATTAACCCGCATCCTAGACCACTGAAATTCCCAAAAATATTTTTGGCACGGAAAATGCATCCTACACCCCTGAAAGTTCAGAAAATGTTGGCAGCCCAAAACAAATGCGTTAAAATGCATCTTAGGCCTTCAAAAATGTTGAAAACTTTGGAGACCCAAAAAAAGGGGTTTACAGGCATCCTAGACCCCCTAAAGTCCACTAAAGTCCAGAAAATATTGGTGGACCAAAAACTGTGTCAGAGAGCTTTGAATGTCCCAAAAACATTTGCAGCCTGAAAGGGGCATTAACCCGCACCCTAGACCACTGAAATTCCCAAAATTATATTTTTCACGAAAAATGCATCCTACACCCGTGAAAGTTCAGAATATGTTAGCAGCCCAAAAAAGGCCTTAAAATGCATTTTAGGCCCACAAAAATGTTGAAAACTTTGGAGACCCAAAAAAGGGGTTTACAGGCATCCTAGACCCCCTAAAGTCCAGAAAATATTGGTGGACCAAAAACGGTGTCAGAGAGCTCTGAATGTCCCAAAAACATTTGCAGCCTGAAAGGGGCATTAACCCGCATCCTAGACCAGTGAAATTCCCAAAAATATATTTGGCACGAAAAATGCATCCTACACCCCTGAAAGTTCAGAATATGTTAGCAGCCCAAAAAAGGCCTTAAAATGCATTATAGGCCTCAAAAATGTAAGCAAATCTTTGGAGGCCCAAAAAAAGGGTTTATAGGCATCCTAGACCCCCTAAAGTCCAGAAAATATTGGTGGACCAAAAACTGTGTCAGAGAGCTTTGAATGCCCCAAAACATTTGCAGCCTGAAAGGGGCATTAACCCGCATCCTAGACCACTGAAATTTCCCAAAATATTTTTGGCACGAAAAATGCAATCTACACCCCTGAAAGTTCAGAAAATGTTGGCAGCTCAAAAAAATGCCTTAAAATGCATCTAGGCCTTCAAAAATGTTGAAAACATTGGAGGTCCAAAAAAGGGGTTTACAGGCACCCTAGACCCCCTAAAGTCCAGAAAATGTTGGTGGACCAAAAACGGTGTCAGAGAGCTCTGAATGTCCCAAAAACATTTGCAGCCTGAAAGGGGCATTAACCCGCATCCTAGACCACTGAAATTCCCAGAAATATTTGTGGCACGACAAATGCATCCTACACCCCTGAAAGTTCAGAAAATGTTGGCAGCTCAAAAAAGACATTAAAATGCATTTTAGACCTGCAAAAATGTTGAAAACTTTGGAGGCCCAAAAAAGGGGTTTACAGGCATCCTAGACCCCCTAAAGTCCAGAGAATGTTGGTGGAAAAAATATGGTGTCAGAGAGCCCTGAATGTCCCAAAACATGTGCAGCCTGAAAGGGGCATTAACCCGCATCCTAGACCACTGAAATTCCCAAAAATATTTTTGGCACGAAAAATGCATCCTACACCCCTGAAAGTTCTGAAACTGTTGGCAGCTCAAAAAAAGGCCTTAAAATGCATCTTATGCCTTCAAAAATGATGAAAACTTTGGAGGCCCAAAAATGGAGTTTACAGGCCTCCTAGACCCCTAAAGTCCAGAAAATGATGGTGGACTAAAAATGGTGTCAGAGAGCTCTGAATGTCCCAAAAACATTTGCAGCCTGAAAGGGGCATTAACCCGCATCCTAGACCACTGAAATTTCCCGAAATATTTTTGGCGCGAAAAATGCATCCTACACCCCTGAAAGTTCAGAAAATGTTAGCAGCCCAAAAAAGGCCTTAAAATGCATTATAGGCCTGCAAAAATGTTAAAAAAAAATCTTTGGAGGCCCAAAAAAGGGTTTTATAGGCATCCTAGACCCCCTAAAGTCCAGAAAATATTGGTGGACTAAAACCTGTGTCAGAGAGCTTTGAATGCCCCAAAACATTTGCAGCCTGAAAGGGGCATTAACCCGCATCCTAGACCACTGAAATTTCCCAAAATATTTTTGGCACGAAAAATGCATCCTACACCCCTGAAAGTTCAGAAAATGTTGGCAGCTCAAAAAAAGGCCTTAAAATGCATCTTAGGCCTTCAAAAATGTTGAAAACTTTGGAGGCCCAAAAACAGGCTTTACAGGCACCCTAGACCCCCTAAAGTCCAGAAAATGTTGGTGGACCAAAAACGGTGGCAGAGAGCTCTGAATGTCCCAAAAACATTTGCAGCCTGAAAGGGGCATTAACCCGCATCCTAGACCACTGAAATTCCCAAAAATATTTCTGCCACGAAAAATGCATCCTATACCCCTGAAAGCTCAGAATATGTTAGCAGCCCAAAGAAGGCCTTAAAATGCATTTTAGGCCTAAAAAAATGTTGAAAACTTTGAACGCCCAAAAAAGGGGTTTATAGGCACCCTAGAGCCCCTAAAGTCCAGAAAATGTTGGTGGACCAAAAACTGTGTCAGAGATCTCTGAATGTCCCAAAAACATTTGCAGACTTAAAGATGCATTAACCCGCATCCTAGACCACTGAAATTCCCAGAAATATTTTTGGCACGAAAAATGCATCCTACACCCCTGAAAGTTCAGAAAATGTTGGCAGCCCAAAAAAGGCATTAAAATGCATTTTAGACCTCCAAAAATGTTGAACACTTTGGAGGCCCAGAAAAGAGGTTTACAGGCATCCTAGACCCCCTAAAGTCCAGAGAATGTTGGTGGACCAAATATGGTGTCAGAGAGCTCTGAATGTCCCAAAAACATTTGCAGCCTGAAAGGGGCATTAACCCGCATCCTAGACCACTGAAATTCCCCAAAATATTTTTGGCACGAAAAATGCATCCTACACCCCTGAAAGTTCAGAATATGTTAGCAGCCCAAAAAAGGCCTTAAAATGCATTATAGGCCTCAAAAATGTAAACAAATCTTTGGAGGCCCAACAAAAGGGTTTATAGGCATCCTAGACCCCCTAAAGTCCAGAAAATATTGGTGGACCAAAAACTGTGTCAGAGAGCTTTGAATGCCCCAAAACATTTGCAGCCTGAAAGGGGCATTAACCCGCATCCTAGACCACTGAAATTTCCCAAAATATTTTTGGCACGAAAAATGCAATCTACACCCCTGAAAGTTCAGAAAATGTTGGCAGCTCAAAAAAATGCCTTAAAATGCATCTAGGCCTTCAAAAATGTTGAAAACCTTGGAGGTCCAAAAAAGGGGTTTACAGGCACCCTAGACCCCCTAAAGTCCAGAAAATGTTGGTGGACCAAAAACGGTGTCAGAGAGCTCTGAATGTCCCAAAAACATTTGCAGCCTGAAAGGGGCATTAACCCGCATCCTAGACCACTGAAATTCCCAAAAATATTTCTGCCACGAAAAATGCATCCTACACCCCTGAAAGTTCAGAAAATGTTGGCAGCTCAAAAAAGACATTAAAATGCATTTTAGACCTGCAAAAATGTTGAAAACTTTGGAGGCCCAAAAAAGGGGTTTACAGGCATCCTAGACCCCCTAAAGTCCAGAGAATGTTGGTGGACCAAAAACTGTGTCAGAGAGCTCTGAATGTCCCAAAAACATTTGCAGACTTAAAAATGCATTAACCCGCATCCTAGACCATTGCAATTCCCAGAAATATTTGTGGCACGACAAATGCATCCTACACCCCTGAAAGTTCAGAAAATGTTGGCAGCTCAAAAAAGACATTAAAATGCATTTTAGACCTGCAAAAATGTTGAAAACTTTGGAGGCCCAAAAAAGGGGTTTACAGGCATCCTAGACCCCCTAAAGTCCAGAGAATGTTGGTGGAAAAAATATGGTGTCAGAGAGCCCTGAATGTCCCAAAACATGTGCAGCCTGAAAGGGGCATTAACCCGCATCCTAGACCACTGAAATTCCCAAAAATATTTTTGGCACGAAAAATGCATCCTACACCCCTGAAAGTTCTGAAACTGTTGGCAGCTCAAAAAAAGGCCTTAAAA
The DNA here is from genome assembly GCF_040938575.1 of Ambystoma mexicanum. Classification (NCBI taxonomy): domain Eukaryota; kingdom Metazoa; phylum Chordata; class Amphibia; order Caudata; family Ambystomatidae; genus Ambystoma; species Ambystoma mexicanum. The sequence goes on along the minus strand of NC_090922.1, from coordinate 230,610,065 downwards.
TGCATCTTATGCCTTCAAAAATGATGAAAACTTTGGAGGCCCAAAAATGGAGTTTACAGGCCTCCTAGACCCCTAAAGTCCAGAAAATGATGGTGGACTAAAAATGGTGTCAGAGAGCTCTGAATGTCCCAAAAACATTTGCAGCCTGAAAGGGGCATTAACCCGCATCCTAGACCACTGAAATTTCCCGAAATATTTTTGGCGCGAAAAATGCATCCTACACCCCTGAAAGTTCAGAAAATGTTAGCAGCCCAAAAAAGGCCTTAAAATGCATTATAGGCCTGCAAAAATGTTAAAAAAAAATCTTTGGAGGCCCAAAAAAGGGTTTTATAGGCATCCTAGACCCCCTAAAGTCCAGAAAATATTGGTGGACTAAAACCTGTGTCAGAGAGCTTTGAATGCCCCAAAACATTTGCAGCCTGAAAGGGGCATTAACCCGCATCCTAGACCACTGAAATTTCCCAAAATATTTTTGGCACGAAAAATGCATCCTACACCCCTGAAAGTTCAGAAAATGTTGGCAGCTCAAAAAAAGGCCTTAAAATGCATCTTAGGCCTTCAAAAATGTTGAAAACTTTGGAGGCCCAAAAACAGGCTTTACAGGCACCCTAGACCCCCTAAAGTCCAGAAAATGTTGGTGGACCAAAAACGGTGGCAGAGAGCTCTGAATGTCCCAAAAACATTTGCAGCCTGAAAGGGGCATTAACCCGCATCCTAGACCACTGAAATTCCCAAAAATATTTCTGCCACGAAAAATGCATCCTATACCCCTGAAAGCTCAGAATATGTTAGCAGCCCAAAGAAGGCCTTAAAATGCATTTTAGGCCTAAAAAAATGTTGAAAACTTTGAACGCCCAAAAAAGGGGTTTATAGGCACCCTAGAGCCCCTAAAGTCCAGAAAATGTTGGTGGACCAAAAACTGTGTCAGAGATCTCTGAATGTCCCAAAAACATTTGCAGACTTAAAGATGCATTAACCCGCATCCTAGACCACTGAAATTCCCAGAAATATTTTTGGCACGAAAAATGCATCCTACACCCCTGAAAGTTCAGAAAATGTTGGCAGCCCAAAAAAGGCATTAAAATGCATTTTAGACCTCCAAAAATGTTGAACACTTTGGAGGCCCAGAAAAGAGGTTTACAGGCATCCTAGACCCCCTAAAGTCCAGAGAATGTTGGTGGACCAAATATGGTGTCAGAGAGCTCTGAATGTCCCAAAAACATTTGCAGCCTGAAAGGGGCATTAACCCGCATCCTAGACCACTGAAATTCCCAAAAATATTTTTGGCACGGAAAATGCATCCTACACCCCTGAAAGTTCAGAAAATGTTGGCAGCCCAAAACAAATGCCTTAAAATGCATCTTAGGCCTTCAAAAATGTTGAAAACTTTGGAGACCCAAAAAAGGGGTTTACAGGCATCCTAGACCCCCTAAAGTCCACTAAAGTCCAGAAAATATTGGTGGACCAAAAACTGTGTCAGAGAGCTTTGAATGTCCCAAAAACATTTGCAGCCTGAAAGGGGCATTAACCCGCACCCTAGACCACTGAAATTCCCAAAATTATATTTTTCACGAAAAATGCATCCTACACCCGTGAAAGTTCAGAATATGTTAGCAGCCCAAAAAAGGCCTTAAAATGCATTTTAGGCCTACAAAAATGTTGAAAACTTTGGAGACCCAAAAAAGGGGTTTACAGGCATCCTAGACCCCCTAAAGTCCAGAAAATATTGGTGGACCAAAAACGGTGTCAGAGAGCTCTGAATGTCCCAAAAACATTTGCAGCCTGAAAGGGGCATTAACCCGCACCCTAGACCACTGAAATTCCCAAAAATATATTTGGCACGAAAAATGCATCCTACACCCCTGAAAGTTCAGAATATGTTAGCAGCCCAAAAAAGGCCTTAAAATGCATTATAGGCCTCAAAAATGTAAACAAATCTTTGGAGGCCCAAAAAAAGGGTTTATAGGCATCCTAGACCCCCTAAAGTCCAGAAAATATTGGTGGACCAAAAACTGTGTCAGAGAGCTTTGAATGCCCCAAAACATTTGCAGCCTGAAAGGGGCATTAACCCGCATCCTAGACCACTGAAATTTCCCAAAATATTTTTGGCACGAAAAATGCAATCTACACCCCTGAAAGTTCAGAAAATGTTGGCAGCTCAAAAAAATGCCTTAAAATGCATCTAGGCCTTCAAAAATGTTGAAAACCTTGGAGGTCCAAAAAAGGGGTTTACAGGCACCCTAGACCCCCTAAAGTCCAGAAAATGTTGGTGGACCAAAAACGGTGTCAGAGAGCTCTGAATGTCCCGAAAACATTTGCAGACTTAAAAATGCATTAACCCGCATCCTAGACCACTGCAATTCCCAGAAATATTTGTGGCACGACAAATGCATCCTACACCCCTGAAAGTTCAGAAAATGTTGGCAGCTCAAAAAAGACATTAAAATGCATTTTAGACCTGCAAAAATGTTGAAAACTTTGGAGGCCCAAAAAAGGGGTTTACAGGCATCCTAGACCCCCTAAAGTCCAGAGAATGTTGGTGGAAAAAATATGGTGTCAGAGAGCCCTGAATGTCCCAAAACATTTGCAGCCTGAAAGGGGCATTAACCCGCATCCTAGACCACTGAAATTCCCAAAAATATTTTTGGCACGAAAAATGCATCCTACACCCCTGAAAGTTCTGAAACTGTTGGCAGCTCAAAAAAAGGCCTTAAAATGCATCTTATGCCTTCAAAAATGATGAAAACTTTGGAGGCCCAAAAATGGAGTTTACAGGCCTCCTAGACCCCTAAAGTCCAGAAAATGATGGTGGACTAAAAATGGTGTCAGAGAGCTCTGAATGTCCCAAAAACATTTGCAGCCTGAAAGGGGCATTAACCCGCATCCTAGACCACTGAAATTCCCAAAAATATTTTTGGCACGGAAAATGCATCCTACACCCCTCAAAGTTCAGAAAATGTTGGCAGCCCAAAACAAATGCCTTAAAATGCATCTTAGGCCTTCAAAAATGTTGAAAACTTTGAACGCCCAAAAAAGGGGTTTATAGGCACCCTAGAGCCCCTAAAGTCCAGAAAATGTTGGTGGACCAAAAACTGTGTCAGAGATCTCTGAATGTCCCAAAAACATTTGCAGACTTAAAGATGCATTAACCCGCATCCTAGACCACTGAAATTCCCAGAAATATTTTTGGCACGAAAAATGCATCCTACACCCCTGAAAGTTCAGAAAATGTTGGCAGCCCAAAAAAGGCATTAAAATGCATTTTAGACCTCCAAAAATGTTGAACACTTTGGAGGCCCAGAAAAGAGGTTTACAGGCATCCTAGACCCCCTAAAGTCCAGAGAATGTTGGTGGACCAAATATGGTGTCAGAGAGCTCTGAATGTCCCAAAAACATTTGCAGCCTGAAAGGGGCATTAACCCGCATCCTAGACCACTGAAATTCCCAAAAATATTTTTGGCACGGAAAATGCATCCTACACCCCTGAAAGTTCAGAAAATGTTGGCAGCCCAAAACAAATGCCTTAAAATGCATCTTAGGCCTTCAAAAATGTTGAAAACTTTGGAGACCCAAAAAAGGGGTTTACAGGCATCCTAGACCCCCTAAAGTCCACTAAAGTCCAGAAAATATTGGTGGACCAAAAACTGTGTCAGAGAGCTTTGAATGTCCCAAAAACATTTGCAGCCTGAAAGGGGCATTAACCCGCACCCTAGACCACTGAAATTCCCAAAATTATATTTTTCACGAAAAATGCATCCTACACCCGTGAAAGTTCAGAATATGTTAGCAGCCCGAAAAAGGCCTTAAAATGCATTTTAGGCCTACAAAAATGTTGAAAACTTTGGAGACCCAAAAAAGGGGTTTACAGGCATCCTAGACCCCCTAAAGTCCAGAAAATATTGGTGGACCAAAAACGGTGTCAGAGAGCTCTGAATGTCCCAAAAACATTTGCAGCCTGAAAGGGGCATTAACCCGCACCCTAGACCACTGAAATTCCCAAAAATATTTTTGGCACGAAAAATGCATCCTACACCCCTGAAAGTTCAGAATATGTTAGCAGCCCAAAAAAGGCCTTAAAATGCATTATAGGCCTCAAAAATGTAAACAAATCTTTGGAGGCCCAAAAAAAGGGTTTATAGGCATCCTAGACCCCCTAAAGTCCAGAAAATATTGGTGGACCAAAAACTGTGTCAGAGAGCTTTGAATGCCCCAAAACATTTGCAGCCTGAAAGGGGCATTAACCCGCATCCTAGACCACTGAAATTTCCCAAAATATTTTTGGCACGAAAAATGCAATCTACACCCCTGAAAGTTCAGAAAATGTTGGCAGCTCAAAAAAGACATTAAAATGCATTTTAGACCTGCAAAAATGTTGAAAACTTTGGAGGCCCAAAAAAGGGGTTTACAGGCATCCTAGACCCCCTAAAGTCCAGAGAATGTTGGTGGAAAAAATATGGTGTCAGAGAGCCCTGAATGTCCCAAAACATTTGCAGCCTGAAAGGGGCATTAACCCGCATCCTAGACCACTGAAATTCCCAAAAATGTTTCTGCCACGAAAAATGCATCCTATACCCCTGAAAGCTCAGAATATGTTAGCAGCCCAAAGAAGGCCTTAAAATGCATTTTAGGCCTAAAAAAATGTTGAAAACTTTGGACGCCCAAAAAAGGGGTTTATAGGCACCCTAGAGCCCCTAAAGTCCAGAAAATGTTGGTGGACCAAAAACTGTGTCAGAGATCTCTGAATGTCCCAAAAACATTTGCAGACTTAAAGATGCATTAACCCGCATCCTAGACCACTGAAATTCCCAGAAATATTTTTGGCACGAAAAATGCATCCTACACCCCTGAAAGTTCAGAAAATGTTGGCAGCCCAAAAAAGGCATTAAAATGCATTTTAGACCTCCAAAAATGTTGAACACTTTGGAGGCCCAGAAAAGAGGTTTACAGGCATCCTAGACCCCCTAAAGTCCAGAGAATGTTGGTGGACCAAATATGGTGTCAGAGAGCTCTGAATGTCCCAAAAACATTTGCAGCCTGAAAGGGGCATTAACCCGCATCCTAGACCACTGAAATTCCCAAAAATATTTTTGGCACGGAAAATGCATCCTACACCCCTGAAAGTTCAGAAAATGTTGGCAGCCCAAAACAAATGCCTTAAAATGCATCTTAGGCCTTCAAAAATGTTGAAAACTTTGGAGACCCAAAAAAGGGGTTTACAGGCATCCTAGACCCCCTAAAGTCCACTAAAGTCCAGAAAATATTGGTGGACCAAAAACTGTGTCAGAGAGCTTTGAATGTCCCAAAAACATTTGCAGCCTGAAAGGGGCATTAACCCGCACCCTAGACCACTGAAATTCCCAAAATTATATTTTTCACGAAAAATGCATCCTACACCCGTGAAAGTTCAGAATATGTTAGCAGCCCAAAAAAGGCCTTAAAATGCATTTTAGGCCTACAAAAATGTTGAAAACTTTGGAGACCCAAAAAAGGGGTTTACAGGCATCCTAGACCCCCTAAAGTCCAGAAAATATTGGTGGACCAAAAACGGTGTCAGAGAGCTCTGAATGTCCCAAAAACATTTGCAGCCTGAAAGGGGCATTAACCCGCACCCTAGACCACTGAAATTCCCAAAAATATATTTGGCACGAAAAATGCATCCTACACCCCTGAAAGTTCAGAATATGTTAGCAGCCCAAAAAAGGCCTTAAAATGCATTATAGGCCTCAAAAATGTAAACAAATCTTTGGAGGCCCAAAAAAAGGGTTTATAGGCATCCTAGACCCCCTAAAGTCCAGAAAATATTGGTGGACCAAAAACTGTGTCAGAGAGCTTTGAATGCCCCAAAACATTTGCAGCCTGAAAGGGGCATTAACCCGCATCCTAGACCACTGAAATTTCCCAAAATATTTTTGGCACGAAAAATGCAATCTACACCCCTGAAAGTTCAGAAAATGTTGGCAGCTCAAAAAAATGCCTTAAAATGCATCTAGGCCTTCAAAAATGTTGAAAACCTTGGAGGTCCAAAAAAGGGGTTTACAGGCACCCTAGACCCCCTAAAGTCCAGAAAATGTTGGTGGACCAAAAACGGTGTCAGAGAGCTCTGAATGTCCCGAAAACATTTGCAGACTTAAAAATGCATTAACCCGCATCCTAGACCACTGCAATTCCCAGAAATATTTGTGGCACGACAAATGCATCCTACACCCCTGAAAGTTCAGAAAATGTTGGCAGCTCAAAAAAGACATTAAAATGCATTTTAGACCTGCAAAAATGTTGAAAACTTTGGAGGCCCAAAAAAGGGGTTTACAGGCATCCTAGACCCCCTAAAGTCCAGAGAATGTTGGTGGAAAAAATATGGTGTCAGAGAGCCCTGAATGTCCCAAAACATTTGCAGCCTGAAAGGGGCATTAACCCGCATCCTAGACCACTGAAATTCCCAAAAATATTTTTGGCACGAAAAATGCATCCTACACCCCTGAAAGTTCTGAAACTGTTGGCAGCTCAAAAAAAGGCCTTAAAATGCATCTTATGCCTTCAAAAATGATGAAAACTTTGGAGGCCCAAAAATGGAGTTTACAGGCCTCCTAGACCCCTAAAGTCCAGAAAATGATGGTGGACTAAAAATGGTGTCAGAGAGCTCTGAATGTCCCAAAAACATTTGCAGCCTGAAAGGGGCATTAACCCGCATCCTAGACCACTGAAATTCCCAAAAATATTTTTGGCACGGAAAATGCATCCTACACCCCTCAAAGTTCAGAAAATGTTGGCAGCCCAAAACAAATGCCTTAAAATGCATCTTAGGCCTTCAAAAATGTTGAAAACTTTGAACGCCCAAAAAAGGGGTTTATAGGCACCCTAGAGCCCCTAAAGTCCAGAAAATGTTGGTGGACCAAAAACTGTGTCAGAGATCTCTGAATGTCCCAAAAACATTTGCAGACTTAAAGATGCATTAACCCGCATCCTAGACCACTGAAATTCCCAGAAATATTTTTGGCACGAAAAATGCATCCTACACCCCTGAAAGTTCAGAAAATGTTGGCAGCCCAAAAAAGGCATTAAAATGCATTTTAGACCTCCAAAAATGTTGAACACTTTGGAGGCCCAGAAAAGAGGTTTACAGGCATCCTAGACCCCCTAAAGTCCAGAGAATGTTGGTGGACCAAATATGGTGTCAGAGAGCTCTGAATGTCCCAAAAACATTTGCAGCCTGAAAGGGGCATTAACCCGCATCCTAGACCACTGAAATTCCCAAAAATATTTTTGGCACGGAAAATGCATCCTACACCCCTGAAAGTTCAGAAAATGTTGGCAGCCCAAAACAAATGCCTTAAAATGCATCTTAGGCCTTCAAAAATGTTGAAAACTTTGGAGACCCAAAAAAGGGGTTTACAGGCATCCTAGACCCCCTAAAGTCCACTAAAGTCCAGAAAATATTGGTGGACCAAAAACTGTGTCAGAGAGCTTTGAATGTCCCAAAAACATTTGCAGCCTGAAAGGGGCATTAACCCGCACCCTAGACCACTGAAATTCCCAAAATTATATTTTTCACGAAAAATGCATCCTACACCCGTGAAAGTTCAGAATATGTTAGCAGCCCGAAAAAGGCCTTAAAATGCATTTTAGGCCTACAAAAATGTTGAAAACTTTGGAGACCCAAAAAAGGGGTTTACAGGCATCCTAGACCCCCTAAAGTCCAGAAAATATTGGTGGACCAAAAACGGTGTCAGAGAGCTCTGAATGTCCCAAAAACATTTGCAGCCTGAAAGGGGCATTAACCCGCACCCTAGACCACTGAAATTCCCAAAAATATTTTTGGCACGAAAAATGCATCCTACACCCCTGAAAGTTCAGAATATGTTAGCAGCCCAAAAAAGGCCTTAAAATGCATTATAGGCCTCAAAAATGTAAACAAATCTTTGGAGGCCCAAAAAAAGGGTTTATAGGCATCCTAGACCCCCTAAAGTCCAGAAAATATTGGTGGACCAAAAACTGTGTCAGAGAGCTTTGAATGCCCCAAAACATTTGCAGCCTGAAAGGGGCATTAACCCGCATCCTAGACCACTGAAATTTCCCAAAATATTTTTGGCACGAAAAATGCAATCTACACCCCTGAAAGTTCAGAAAATGTTGGCAGCTCAAAAAAGACATTAAAATGCATTTTAGACCTGCAAAAATGTTGAAAACTTTGGAGGCCCAAAAAAGGGGTTTACAGGCATCCTAGACCCCCTAAAGTCCAGAGAATGTTGGTGGAAAAAATATGGTGTCAGAGAGCCCTGAATGTCCCAAAACATTTGCAGCCTGAAAGGGGCATTAACCCGCATCCTAGACCACTGAAATTCCCAAAAATGTTTCTGCCACGAAAAATGCATCCTATACCCCTGAAAGCTCAGAATATGTTAGCAGCCCAAAGAAGGCCTTAAAATGCATTTTAGGCCTAAAAAAATGTTGAAAACTTTGGACGCCCAAAAAAGGGGTTTATAGGCACCCTAGAGCCCCTAAAGTCCAGAAAATGTTGGTGGACCAAAAACTGTGTCAGAGATCTCTGAATGTCCCAAAAACATTTGCCGACTTAAAGATGCATTAACCCGCATCCTAGACCACTGAAATTCCCAGAAATATTTTTGGCACGAAAAATGCATCCTACACCCCTGAAATTTCTAAATATGTTAGCAGCCCAATAAAGGCATTAAAATGCATTTTAGACCTACAAAAATGTTGAAAACTTTGGAGGCCCAAAAAAGGGGTTTACAGGCATCCTAGACCCCCTAAAGTCCAGAGAATGTTGGTGGACCAAATATGGTGTCAGAGAGCTCTGAATGTCCCAAAAACATTTGCAGACTTAAAGGGGAATTAACCCGCATCCTAGACCACTGAAATTCCCAGAAATATTTTTGGCACGAAAAATGCATCCTACACCCCTGAAGGTTCAGAATATGTTAGCAGCCCAATAAAGGCATTAAAATGCATTTTAGACCTACAAAAATGTTGAAAACTTTGGAGGCCCAAAAAAGGGGTTTACAGGCATCCTAGACCCCCTAAAGTCCAGAGAATGTTGGTGGACCAAATATGGTGTCAGAGAGCTCTGAATGTCCCAAAACATTTGCAGCCTGAAAGGGGTATTAACCCGCATCCTAGACTACTGAAATTCCCAAAAATATTTTTGGCACGGATAATGCATCCTACACCCCTGAAAGTTCTGAAACTGTTGGCAGCACAAAAAAGGCCTTAAAATGCATCTTATGCCTTCAAAAATGATGAAAACTTTGGAGACATAAAAAAGGGATTTACAGGCATCCTAGACCCCCTAAAGTCCAGAAAATATTGGTGGACCAAAAACTGTGTCAGAGAGCTTTGAATGTCCCAAAAACATTTGCAGCCTGAAAGGGGCATTAACCCGCATCCTAGACCACTGAAATTCCCAGAAATACTTTTGGCACGAAAAATGCATCCTACACCCCTGAAATTTCTGAATATGTTAGCAGCCCAAAAAAGGCATTAAAATGCATTTTAGACCTTTAAAAATTGTTGAAAACTTTGGAGGCCCAAAAAAGGGGTTTACAGGCATCCTAGACCCCCTAAAGTCCAGAAAATGTTGGTGGACCAAAAACTGTGTCAGAGAGCTCTGAATGTCCCAAAAACATTTTCAGACTTAAATATGCATTAACCCGCATCCTAGACCACTGAAATTCCCAGAAATATTTTTGGCACGAAAAATGCATCCTATACCCCTGAAAGTTCAGAATATGTTAGCAGCCCAAAAAAGGCATTAAAATGCATTTTAGACCTGCAAAAAATGTTGAAAACTTTGGAGGCCCAAAAAAGGGGTTTACAGGCATCCTAGACCTCCTAAAGTCCAGAGAATGTTGGTGGACCAAATATGGTGTCAGATAGCTCTGAATGTCCCAAAAACATTTGCAGCCTGAAAGGGGCATTAACCCGCATCCTAGACCACTGAAATTCCCAAAAATATTTTTGGCACGGAAAATGCATCCTACACCCCTGAAAGTTCAGAAAATGTTGGCAGCCCAAAACAAATGCGTTAAAATGCATCTTAGGCCTTCAAAAATGTTGAAAACTTTGGAGACCCAAAAAAGGGGTTTACAGGCATCCTAGACCCCCTAAAGTCCACTAAAGTCCAGAAAATATTGGTGGACCAAAAACTGTGTCAGAGAGCTTTGAATGTCCCAAAAACATTTGCAGCCTGAAAGGGGCATTAACCCGCACCCTAGACCACTGAAATTCCCAAAATTATATTTTTCACGAAAAATGCATCCTACACCCGTGAAAGTTCAGAATATGTTAGCAGCCCAAAAAAGGCCTTAAAATGCATTTTAGGCCCACAAAAATGTTGAAAACTTTGGAGACCCAAAAAAGGGGTTTACAGGCATCCTAGACCCCCTAAAGTCCAGAAAATATTGGTGGACCAAAAACGGTGTCAGAGAGCTCTGAATGTCCCAAAAACATTTGCAGCCTGAAAGGGGCATTAACCCGCATCCTAGACCACTGAAATTCCCAAAAATATATTTGGCACGAAAAATGCATCCTACACCCCTGAAAGTTCAGAATATGTTAGCAGCCCAAAAAAGGCCTTAAAATGCATTATAGGCCTCAAAAATGTAAACAAATCTTTGGAGGCCCAAAAAAAGGGTTTATAGGCATCCTAGACCCCCTAAAGTCCAGAAAATATTGGTGGACCAAAAACTGTGTCAGAGAGCTTTGAATGCCCCAAAACATTTGCAGCCTGAAAGGGGCATTAACCCGCATCCTAGACCACTGAAATTTCCCAAAATATTTTTGGCACGAAAAATGCAATCTACACCCCTGAAAGTTCAGAAAATGTTGGCAGCTCAAAAAAATGCCTTAAAATGCATCTAGGCCTTCAAAAATGTTGAAAACCTTGGAGGTCCAAAAAAGGGGTTTACAGGCACCCTAGACCCCCTAAAGTCCAGAAAATGTTGGTGGACCAAAAACGGTGTCAGAGAGCTCTGAATGTCCCAAAAACATTTGCAGCCTGAAAGGGGCATTAACCCGCATCCTAGACCACTGAAATTCCCAAAAATATTTCTGCCACGAAAAATGCATCCTACACCCCTGAAAGTTCAGAAAATGTTGGCAGCTCAAAAAAGACATTAAAATGCATTTTAGACCTGCAAAAATGTTGAAAACTTTGGAGGCCCAAGAAAGGGGTTTACAGGCATCCTAGACCCCCTAAAGTCCAGAGAATGTTGGTGGACCAAAAACTGTGTCAGAGAGCTCTGAATGTCCCAAAAACATTTGCAGACTTAAAAATGCATTAACCCGCATCCTAGACCACTGCAATTCCCAGAAATATTTGTGGCACGACAAATGCATCCTACACCCCTGAAAGTTCAGAAAATGTTGGCAGCTCAAAAAAGACATTAAAATGCATTTTAGACCTGCAAAAATGTTGAAAACTTTGGAGGCCCAAAAAAGGGGTTTACAGGCATCCTAGACCCCCTAAAGTCCAGAGAATGTTGGTGGAAAAAATATGGTGTCAGAGAGCCCTGAATGTCCCAAAACATTTGCAGCCTGAAAGGGGCATTAACCCGCATCCTAGACCACTGAAATTCCCAAAAATATTTTTGGCACGAAAAATGCATCCTACACCCCTGAAAGTTCTGAAACTGCTGGCAGCTCAAAAAAAGGCCTTAAAATGCATCTTATGCCTTCAAAAATGATGAAAACTTTGGAGGCCCAAAAATGGAGTTTACAGGCCTCCTAGACCCCTAAAGTCCAGAAAATGATGGTGGACTAAAAATGGTGTCAGAGAGCTCTGAATGTCCCAAAAACATTTGCAGCCTGAAAGGGGCATTAACCCGCATCCTAGACCACTGAAATTTCCCGAAATATTTTTGGCGCGTAAAATGCATCCTACACCCCTGAAAGTTCAGAAATGTTTAGCAGCCCAAAAAAGGCCTTAAAATGCATTATAGGCCTGCAAAAATGTTAAAAAAAAATCTTTGGAGGCCCAAAAAAGGGTTTTATAGGCATCCTAGACCCCCTAAAGTCCAGAAAATATTGGTGGACTAAAACCTGTGTCAGAGAGCTTTGAATGCCCCAAAACATTTGCAGCCTGAAAGGGGCATTAACCCGCATCCTAGACCACTGAAATTTCCCAAAATATTTTTGGCACGAAAAATGCATCCTACACCCCTGAAAGTTCAGAAAATGTTGGCAGCTCAAAAAAAGGCCTTAAAATGCATCTTAGGCCTTCAAAAATGTTGAAAACTTTGGAGGCCCAAAAACAGGCTTTACAGGCACCCTAGACCCCCTAAAGTCCAGAAAATGTTGGTGGACCAAAAACGGTGGCAGAGAGCTCTGAATGTCCCAAAAACATTTGCAGCCTGAAAGGGGCATTAACCCGCATCCTAGACCACTGAAATTCCCAAAAATATTTCTGCCACGAAAAATGCATCCTATACCCCTGAAAGCTCAGAATATGTTAGCAGCCCAAAGAAGGCCTTAAAATGCATTTTAGGCCTAAAAAAATGTTGAAAACTTTGAACGCCCAAAAAAGGGGTTTATAGGCACCCTAGAGCCCCTAAAGTCCAGAAAATGTTGGTGGACCAAAAACTGTGTCAGAGATCTCTGAATGTCCCAAAAACATTTGCAGACTTAAAGATGCATTAACCCGCATCCTAGACCACTGAAATTCCCAGAAATATTTTTGGCACGAAAAATGCATCCTACACCCCTGAAAGTTCAGAAAATGTTGGCAGCCCAAAAAAGGCATTAAAATGCATTTAAGACCTCCAAAAATGTTGAACACTTTGGAGGCCCAGAAAAGAGGTTTACAGGCATCCTAGACCCCCTAAAGTCCAGAGAATGTTGGTGGACCAAATATGGTGTCAGAGAGCTCTGAATGTCCCAAAAACATTTGCAGCCTGAAAGGGGCATTAACCCGCATCCTAGACCACTGAAATTCCCAAAAATATTTTTGGCACGGAAAATGCATCCTACACCCCTGAAAGTTCAGAAAATGTTGGCAGCCCAAAACAAATGCCTTAAAATGCATCTTAGGCCTTCAAAAATGTTGAAAACTTTGGAGACCCAAAAAAGGGGTTTACAGGCATCCTAGACCCCCTAAAGTCCACTAAAGTCCAGAAAATATTGGTGGACCAAAAACTGTGTCAGAGAGCTTTGAATGTCCCAAAAACATTTGCAGCCTGAAAGGGGCATTAACCCGCACCCTAGACCACTGAAATTCCCAAAATTATATTTTTCACGAAAAATGCATCCTACACCCGTGAAAGTTCAGAATATGTTAGCAGCCCAAAAAAGGCCTTAAAATGCATTTTAGGCCTACAAAAATGTTGAAAACTTTGGAGACCCAAAAAAGGGGTTTACAGGCATCCTAGACCCCCTAAAGTCCAGAAAATATTGGTGGACCAAAAACGGTGTCAGAGAGCTCTGAATGTCCCAAAAACATTTGCAGCCTGAAAGGGGCATTAACCCGCACCCTAGACCACTGAAATTCCCAAAAATATATTTGGCACGAAAAATGCATCCTACACCCCTGAAAGTTCAGAATATGTTAGCAGCCCAAAAAAGGCCTTAAAATGCATTATAGGCCTCAAAAATGTAAACAAATCTTTGGAGGCCCAAAAAAAGGGTTTATAGGCATCCTAGACCCCCTAAAGTCCAGAAAATATTGGTGGACCAAAAACTGTGTCAGAGAGCTTTGAATGCCCCAAAACATTTGCAGCCTGAAAGGGGCATTAACCCGCATCCTAGACCACTGAAATTTCCCAAAATATTTTTGGCACGAAAAATGCAATCTACACCCCTGAAAGTTCAGAAAATGTTGGCAGCTCAAAAAAATGCCTTAAAATGCATCTAGGCCTTCAAAAATGTTGAAAACCTTGGAGGTCCAAAAAAGGGGTTTACAGGCACCCTAGACCCCCTAAAGTCCAGAAAATGTTGGTGGACCAAAAACGGTGTCAGAGAGCTCTGAATGTCCCAAAAACATTTGCAGCCTGAAAGGGGCATTAACCCGCATCCTAGACCACTGAAATTCCCAAAAATATTTCTGCCACGAAAAATGCATCCTATACCCCTGAAAGCTCAGAATATGTTAGCAGCCCAAAGAAGGCCTTAAAATGCATTTTAGGCCTACAAAAATGTTGAAAACTTTGGAAGCCCAAAAAAGGGGTTTATAGGCATCCTAGAGCCCCTAAAGTCCAGAAAATGTTGGTGGACCAAAAACTGTGTCAGAGAGCTCTAAATGTCCCAAAAACATTTGCAGACTTAAAAATGCATTAACCCGCATCCTAGACCACTGCAATTCCCAGAAATATTTGTGGCACGACAAATGCATCCTACACCCCTGAAAGTTCAGAAAATGTTGGCAGCTCAAAAAAGACATTAAAATGCATTTTAGACCTGCAAAAATGTTGAAAACTTTGGAGGCCCAAAAAAGGGGTTTACAGGCATCCTAGACCCCCTAAAGTCCAGAGAATGTTGGTGGAAAAAATATGGTGTCAGAGAGCCCTGAATGTCCCAAAACATTTGCAGCCTGAAAGGGGCATTAACCCGCATCCTAGACCACTGAAATTCCCAAAAATATTTTTGGCACGAAAAATGCATCCTACACCCCTGAAAGTTCTGAAACTGTTGGCAGCTCAAAAAAAGGCCTTAAAATGCATCTTATGCCTTCAAAAATGATGAAAACTTTGGAGGCCCAAAAATGGAGTTTACAGGCCTCCTAGACCCCTAAAGTCCAGAAAATGATGGTGGACTAAAAATGGTGTCAGAGAGCTCTGAATGTCCCAAAAACATTTGCAGCCTGAAAGGGGCATTAACCCGCATCCTAGACCACTGTAATTTCCCGAAATATTTTTGGCGCGAAAAATGCATCCTACACCCCTGAAAGTTCAGAAAATGTTAGCAGCCCAAAAAAGGCCTTAAAATGCATTATAGGCCTGCAAAAATGTTAAAAAAAAATCTTTGGAGGCCCAAAAACAGGCTTTACAGGCACCCTAGACCCCCTAACGTCCAGAAAATGTTGGTGGACCAAAAACGGTGGCAGAGAGCTCTGAATGTCCCAAAAACATTTGCAGCCTGAAAGGGGCATTAACCCGCATCCTAGACCACTGAAATTCCCAAAAATGTTTCTGCCACGAAAAATGCATCCTATACCCCTGAAAGCTCAGAATATGTTAGCAGCCCAAAGAAGGCCTTAAAATGCATTTTAGGCCTAAAAAAATGTTGAAAACTTTGGACGCCCAAAAAAGGGGTTTATAGGCACCCTAGAGCCCCTAAAGTCCAGAAAATGTTGGTGGACCAAAAACTGTGTCAGAGATCTCTGAATGTCCCAAAAACATTTGCAGACTTAAAGATGCATTAACCCGTATCCTAGACCACTGAAATTCCCAGAAATATTTTTGGCACGAAAAATGCATCCTACACCCCTGAAAGTTCAGAAAATGTTGGCAGCCCAAAAAAGGCATTAAAATGCATTTTAGACCTCCAAAAATGTTGAACACTTTGGAGGCCCAGAAAAGAGGTTTACAGGCATCCTAGACCCCCTAAAGTCCAGAGAATGTTGGTGGACCAAATATGGTGTCAGAGAGCTCTGAATGTCCCAAAAACATTTGCAGCCTGAAAGGGGCATTAACCCGCATCCTAAACCACTGAAATTCCCAAAAATATTTTTGGCACGGAAAATGCATCCTACACCCCTGAAAGTTCAGAAAATGTTGGCAGCTCAAAACAAATGCCTTAAAATGCATCTTAGGCCTTCAAAAAATGTTGAAAACTTTGGAGACCCAAAAAAGGGGTTTACAGGCATCCTAGACCCCCTTAAGTCCAGAAAATATTGGTGGACCAAAAACTGTGTCAGAGAGCTTTGAATGTCCCAAAAACATTTGCAGCCTGAAAGGGGCATTAACCCGCATCCTAGACCACTGAAATTCCCAGAAATATTTTTGGCACGAAAAATGCATCCTACACCCCTGAAGGTTCAGAATATGTTAGCAGCCCAATAAAGGCATTAAAATGCATCTTAGGCCTTCAAAAATGTTGAAAACTTTGGAGACCCAAAAAAGGGGTTTACAGGCATCCTAGACCCCCTAAAGTCCAGAAAATATTGGTGGACCAAAAACTGTGTCAGAGAGCTTTGAATGTCCCAAAAACATTTTCAGCCTGAAAGGGGCATTAACCCGCATCCTAGACCACTGAAATTCCCAAAAATATTTTTGCCACGGAAAATGCATCCTACACCCCTGAAAGTTCAGAATATGTTAGCAGCCCAAAAAAGGCCTTAAAATGCATTATAGGCCTGCAAAAATGTAAAAACAAATCTTTGGAGGCCCAAAAAAGGGGTTTATAGGCATCCTAGACCCCCTAAAGTCCAGAAAATATTGGTGGACTAAAACCTGTGTCAGAGAGCTTTGAATGCCCCAAAACATTTGCAGCCTGAAAGGGGCATTAACCCGCATCCTAGACCACTGAAATTTCCCAAAATATTTTTGGCACGAAAAATGCATCCTACACCCCTGAAAGTTCAGAAAATGTTGGCAGCTCAAAAAAATGCCTTAAAATGCATCTTAGGCCTTCAAAAATGTTGAAAACTTTGGAGGCCCAAAAACAGGCTTTACAGGCACCCTAGACCCCTAAAGTCCAGAAAATGTTGGTGGACCAAAAACGGTGGCAGAGAGCTCTGAATGTCCCAAAAACATTTGCAGCCTGAAAGGGGCATTAACCCGCATCCTAGACCACTGAAATTCCCAAAAATATTTCTGCCACGAAAAATGCATCCTATACCCCTGAAAGCTCAGAATATGTTAGCAGCCCAAAGAAGGCCTTAAAATGCATTTTAGGCCTAAAAAAATGTTGAAAACTTTGGAAGCCCAAAAAAGAGGTTTATAGGCATCCTAGAGCCCCTAAAGTCCAGAAAATGTTGGTGGACCAAAAACTGTGTCAGAGATCTCTGAATGTCCCAAAAACATTTGCAGACTTAAAGATGCATTAACCCGCATCCTAGACCACTGAAATTCCCAGAAATATTTTTGGCACGAAAAATGCATCCTACACCCCTGAAAGTTCAGAAAATGTTGGCAGCCCAAAAAAGGCATTAAAATGCATTTTAGACCTCCAAAAATGTTGAACACTTTGGAGGCCCAGAAAAGAGGTTTACAGGCATCCTAGACCCCCTAAAGTCCAGAGAATGTTGGTGGACCAAATATGGTGTCAGAGAGCTCTGAATGTCCCAAAAACATTTGCAGCCTGAAAGGGGCATTAACCCGCATCCTAGACCACTGAAATTCCCAAAAATATTTTTGGCACGGAAAATGCATCCTACACCCCTGAAAGTTCAGAAAATGTTGGCAGCCCAAAACAAATGCCTTAAAATGCATCTTAGGCCTTCAAAAATGTTGAAAACTTTGGAGACCCAAAAAAGGGGTTTACAGGCATCCTAGACCCCCTTAAGTCCACTAAAGTCCAGAAAATATTGGTGGACCAAAAACTGTGTCAGAGAGCTTTGAATGTCCCAAAAACATTTGCAGCCTGAAAGGGGCATTAACCCGCACCCTAGACCACTGAAATTCCCAAAATTATATTTTTCATGAAAAATGCATCCTACACCCGTGAAAGTTCAGAATATGTTAGCAGCCCAAAAAAGGCCTTAAAATGCATTTTAGGCCTACAAAAATGTTGAAAACTTTGGAGACCCAAAAAAGGGGTTTACAGGCATCCTAGACCCCCTAAAGTCCAGAAAATATTGGTGGACCAAAAACGGTGTCAGAGAGCTCTGAATGTCCCAAAAACATTTGCAGCCTGAAAGGGGCATTAACCGGCACCCTAGACCACTGAAATTCCCAAAAATATATTTGGCACGAAAAATGCATCCTACACCCCTGAAAGTTCAGAATATGTTAGCAGCCCAAAAAAGGCCTTAAAATGCATTATAGGCCTCAAAAATGTAAACAAATCTTTGGAGGCCCAAAAAAAGGGTTTATAGGCATCCTAGACCCCCTAAAGTCCAGAAAATATTGGTGGACCAAAAACTGTGTCAGAGAGCTTTGAATGCCCCAAAACATTTGCAGCCTGAAAGGGGCATTAACCCGCATCCTAGACCACTGAAATTTCCCAAAATATTTTTGGCACGAAAAATGCAATCTACACCCCTGAAAGTTCAGAAAATGTTGGCAGCTCAAAAAAATGCCTTAAAATGCATCTAGGCCTTCAAAAATGTTGAAAACCTTGGAGGTCCAAAAAAGGGGTTTACAGGCACCCTAGACCCCCTAAAGTCCAGAAAATGTTGGTGGACCAAAAACGGTGTCAGAGAGCTCTGAATGTCCCAAAAACATTTGCAGCCTGAAAGGGGCATTAACCCGCATCCTAGACCACTGAAATTCCCAAAAATATTTCTGCCACGAAAAATGCATCCTATACCCCTGAAAGCTCAGAATATGTTAGCAGCCCAAAGAAGGCCTTAAAATGCATTTTAGGCCTACAAAAATGTTGAAAACTTTGGAAGCCCAAAAAAGGGGTTTATAGGCATCCTAGAGCCCCTAAAGTCCAGAAAATGTTGGTGGACCAAAAACTGTGTCAGAGAGCTCTGAATGTCCCAAAAACATTTGCAGACTTAAAAATGCATTAACCCGCATCCTAGACCACTGCAATTCCCAGAAATATTTGTAGCACGACAAATGCATCCTACACCCCTGAAAGTTCAGAAAATGTTGGCAGCTCAAAAAAGACATTAAAATGCATTTTAGACCTGCAAAAATGTTGAAAACTTTGGAGGCCCAAAAAAGGGGTTTACAGGCATCCTAGACCCCCTAAAGTCCAGAGAATGTTGGTGGAAAAAATATGGTGTCAGAGAGCCCTGAATGTCCCAAAACATTTGCAGCCTGAAAGGGGCATTAACCCGCATCCTAGACCACTGAAATTCCCAAAAATATTTTTGGCACGAAAAATGCATCCTACACCCCTGAAAGTTCTGAAACTGTTGGCAGCTCAAAAAAAGGCCTTAAAATGCATCTTATGCCTTCAAAAATGATGAAAACTTTGGAGGCCCAAAAATGGAGTTTACAGGCCTCCTAGACCCCTAAAGTCCAGAAAATGATGGTGGACTAAAAATGGTGTCAGAGAGCTCTGAATGTCCCAAAAACATTTGCAGCCTGAAAGGGGCATTAACCCGCATCCTAGACCACTGAAATTTCCCGAAATATTTTTGGCGCGAAAAATGCATCCTACACCCCTGAAAGTTCAGAAAATGTTAGCAGCCCAAAAAAGGCCTTAAAATGCATTATAGGCCTGCAAAAATGTTAAAAAAAAATCTTTGGAGGCCCAAAAAAGGGTTTTATAGGCATCCTAGACCCCCTAAAGTCCAGAAAATATTGGTGGACTAAAACCTGTGTCAGAGAGCTTTGAATGCCCCAAAACATTTGCAGCCTGAAAGGGGCATTAACCCGCATCCTAGACCACTGAAATTTCCCAAAAAATGTTTGGCACGAAAAATGCATCCTACACCCCTGAAAGTTCAGAAAATGTTGGCAGCTCAAAAAAATGCCTTAAAATGCATCTTAGGCCTTCAAAAATGTTGAAAACTTGGAGGCCCAAAAACAGGCTTTACAGGCACCCTAGACCCCCTAAAGTCCAGAAAATGTTGGTGGACCAAAAACGGTGGCAGAGAGCTCTGAATGTCCCAAAAACATTTGCAGCCTGAAAGGGGCATTAACCCGCATCCTAGACCACTGAAATTCCCAAAAATGTTTCTGCCACGAAAAATGCATCCTATACCCCTGAAAGCTCAGAATATGTTAGCAGCCCAAAGAAGGCCTTAAAATGCATTTTAGGCCTAAAAAAATGTTGAAAACTTTGGACGCCCAAAAAAGGGGTTTATAGGCACCCTAGAGCCCCTAAAGTCCAGAAAATGTTGGTGGACCAAAAACTGTGTCAGAGATCTCTGAATGTCCCAAAAACATTTGCAGACTTAAAGATGCATTAACCCGCATCCTAGACCACTGAAATTCCCAGAAATATTTTTGGCACGAAAAATGCATCCTACACCCCTGAAAGTTCAGAAAATGTTGGCAGCCCAAAAAAGGCATTAAAATGCATTTTAGACCTCCAAAAATGTTGAACACTTTGGAGGCCCAGAAAAGAGGTTTACAGGCATCCTAGACCCCCTAAAGTCCAGAAAATGTTGGTGGACCAAAAACGGTGGCAGAGAGCTCTGAATGTCCCAAAAACATTTGCAGCCTGAAAGGGGCATTAACCCGCATCCTAGACCACTGAAATTCCCAAAAATGTTTCTGCCACGAAAAATGCATCCTATACCCCTGAAAGCTCAGAATATGTTAGCAGCCCAAAGAAGGCCTTAAAATGCATTTTAGGCCTAAAAAAATGTTGAAAACTTTGGACGCCCAAAAAAGGGGTTTATAGGCACCCTAGAGCCCCTAAAGTCCAGAAAATGTTGGTGGACCAAAAACTGTGTCAGAGATCTCTGAATGTCCCAAAAACATTTGCAGACTTAAAGATGCATTAACCCGCATCCTAGACCACTGAAATTCCCAGAAATATTTTTGGCACGAAAAATGCATCCTACACCCCTGAAAGTTCAGAAAATGTTGGCAGCCCAAAAAAGGCATTAAAATGCATTTTAGACCTCCAAAAATGTTGAACACTTTGGAGGCCCAGAAAAGAGGTTTACAGGCATCCTAGACCCCCTAAAGTCCAGAGAATGTTGGTGGACCAAATATGGTGTCAGAGAGCTCTGAATGTCCCAAAAACATTTGCAGCCTGAAAGGGGCATTAACCCGCATCCTAGACCACTGAAATTCCCAAAAATATTTTTGGCACGGAAAATGCATCCTACACCCCTGAAAGTTCTGAAACTGTTGGCAGCTCAAAAAAAGGCCTTAAAATGCATCTTATGCCTTCAAAAATGATGAAAACTTTGGAGGCCCAAAAATGGAGTTTACAGGCCTCCTAGACCCCTAAAGTCCAGAAAATGATGGTGGACTAAAAATGGTGTCAGAGAGCTCTGAATGTCCCAAAAACATTTGCAGCCTGAAAGGGGCATTAACCCGCATCCTAGACCACTGAAATTTCCCGAAATATTTTTGGCGCGAAAAATGCATCCTACACCCCTGAAAGTTCAGAAAATGTTGGCAGCTCAAAAAAATGCCTTAAAATGCATTTTAGGCCTACAAAAATGTTGAAAACTTTGTAAGCCCAAAAAAGGGGTTTATATGCATCCTAGAGCCCCTAAAGTCCAGAAAATGTTGGTGGACCAAAAACTGTGTCAGAGAGCTCTGAATGTTCCAAAAACATTTGCAGACTTAAAGATGCATTAACCCGAATCCTAGACCACTGAAATTCCCAGAAATATTTTTGGCACGAAAAATGCATCCTACACCCCTGAAAGTTCAGAAAATGTTGGCAGCTCAAAAAAGGCATTAAAATGCATTTTAGACCTGCAAAAATGTTGAAAACTTTGGAGGCCCAAAAAAGGGGTTTACAGGCATCCTAGACCCCCTAAAGTCCAGAGAATGTTGGTGGACCAAATATAGTGTCAGAGAGCTCTGAATGTCCCAAAAACATTTGCAGCCTGAAAGGGGCATTAACCCGCATCCTAGACCACTGAAATTCCCAAAATATTTTTCGGCACGAAAAATGCATCCTACACCCCTGAAAGTTCAGAAAATGTTGGCAGCTCAAAAAAATGCCTTAAAATGCATCTTAGGCCTTCAAAAATGTTGAAAACTTTGGAGGCCCAAAAACAGGCTTAACAGGCACCCTAGACCCCCTAAAGTCCAGAAAATGTTGGTGGACCAAAAACGGTGGCAGAGAGCTCTGAATGTCCCAAAAACATTTGCAGCCTGAAAGGGGCATTAACCCGCATCCTAGACCACTGAAATTCCCAAAAGTATTTCTGCCACGAAAAATGCATCCTATACCCCTGAAAGCTCAGAATATGTTAGCAGCCCAAAGAAGGCCTTAAAATGCATTTTAGGCCTAAAAAAATGTTGAAAACTTTGGACGCCCAAAAAAGGGGTTTATAGGCACCCTAGAGCCCCTAAAGTCCAGAAAATGTTGGTGGACCAAAAACTGTGTCAGAGAGCTCTGAATGTCCCAAAAACATTTGCAGACTTAAAGATGCATTAACCCGAATCCTAGACCACTGAAATTCCCAGAAATATTTTTGGCACGAAAAATGCATCCTACACCCCTGAAAGTTCAGAAAATGTTGGCAGCTCAAAAAAGGCATTAAAATGCATTTTAGACCTGCAAAAATGTTGAAAACTTTGGAGGCCCAAAAAAGGGGTTTACAGGCATCCTAGACCCCCTAAAGTCCAGAGAATGTTGGTGGACCAAATATAGTGTCAGAGAGCTCTGAATGTCCCAAAAACATTTGCAGCCTGAAAGGGGCATTAACCCGCATCCTAGACCACTGAAATTCCCAAAACTATTTTTGTCACGGAAAATGCATCCTACACCCCTGAAAGTTCAGAAAATTTTGGCAGCTCAAAACAAATGCCTTAAAATGCATTTTAGGCCTTCAAAAATGTTGAAAACTTTGGAGACCCAAAAAAGGGGTTTACAGGCATCCTAGACCCTCTAAAGTCCAGAAAATATTGGTGGACCAAAAACTGTGTCAGAGTTTTGAATGTCCCAAAAACATTTTCAGCCTGAAAGGGGCATTAACGCGCATCCTAGACCACTGAAATTCCCAAAAATATTTTTGGCACGAAAAATGCATCCTACACCCCTGAAAGTTCAGAATATGTTAGCAGCCCAAAAAAGGCCTTAAAATGCATTATAGGCCTGCAAAAATGTAAAAAAAAAATCTTTGGAGGCCCAAAAAAGGGGTTTATAGGCATCCTAGACCCCCTAAAGTCCAGAAAATATTGGTGGACTAAAACCTGTGTCAGAGAGCTTTGAATGCCCCAAAACATTTGCAGACTGAAAGGGGCATTAACCCGCATCCTAGACCACTGAAATTTCCCAAAATATTTTTGGCACGAAAAATGCATCCTACACCCCTGAAAGTTCAGAAAATGTTGGCAGCTCAAAAAAATGCCTTAAAATGCATCTTAGGCCTTCAGAAATGTTGAAAACTTTGGAGGCCCAAAAACAGGCTTTACAGGCACCCTAGACCCCCTAAAGTCCAGAAAATGTTGGTGGACCAAAAACGGTGGCAGAGAGCTCTGAATGTCCCAAAAACATTTGCAGCCTGAAAGGGGCATTAACCCGCATCCTAGACCACTGAAATTCCCAAAAATATTTCTGCCACGAAAAATGCATCCTATACCCCTGAAAGCTCAGAATATGTTAGCAGCCCAAAGAAGGCCTTAAAATGCATTTTAGGCCTAAAAAAATGTTGAAAACTTTGGACGCCCAAAAAAGGGGTTTATAGGCACCCTAGAGCCCCTAAAGTCCAGAAAATGTTGGTGGACCAAAAACTGTGTCAGAGATCTCTGAATGTCCCAAAAACATTTGCAGACTTAAAGATGCATTAACCCGCATCCTAGACCACTGAAATTCCCAGAAATATTTTTGGCACGAAAAATGCATCCTACACCCCTGAAAGTTCAGAAAATGTTGGCAGCCCAAAAAAGGCATTAAAATGCATTTTAGACCTCCAAAAATGTTGAACACTTTGGAGGCCCAGAAAAGAGGTTTACAGGCATCCTAGACCCCCTAAAGTCCAGAGAATGTTGGTGGACCAAATATGGTGTCAGAGAGCTCCGAATGTCCCAAAAACATTTGCAGCCTGAAAGGGGCATTAACCCGCATCCTAGACCACTGAAATTCCCAAAAATATTTTTGGCACGGAAAATGCATCCTACACCCCTGAAAGTTCAGAAAATGTTGGCAGCTCAAAACAAATGCCTTAAAATGCATTTTAGGCCTTCAAAAATGTTGAAAACTTTGGAGACCCAAAAAAGGGGTTTACAGGCATCCTAGACCCCCTAAAGTCCAGAAAATATTGGTGGACCAAAAACTGTGTCAGAGAGCTTTGAATGTCCCAAAAACATTTGCAGCCTGAAAGGGGCATTAACCCGCATCCTAGACCACTGAAATTCCCAGAAATATTTTTGGCACGAAAAATGCATCCTACACCCCTGAAATTTCCGAATATGTTAGCAGCCCAAAAAAGGCATTAAAATGCATTTTAGACCTGCAAAAAATGTTGAAAACTTTGGAGGCCCAAAAAAAGGGTTTACAGGCATCCTAGATCCCCTAAAGTCCAGAAAATGTTGGTGGACCAAAAACTGTGTCAGAGAGCTCTGAATGTCCCAAAAACATTTGCAGACTTAAAGGGGAATTAACCCGCATCCAAGACCACTGAAATTCCCAGAAATATTTTTGGCACGAAAAATGCATCCTACACCCCTGAAGGTTCAGAATATGTTAGCAGCCCAATAAAGGCATTAAAATGCATTTTAGACCTACAAAAAAGTTGAAAACTTTGGAGGCCCAAAAAAGGGGTTTACAGGCATCCTAGACCCCCTAAAGTCCAGAGACTGTTGGTGGACCAAATATGGTGTCAGAGAGCTCTGAATGTCCCAAAAACATTTGCAGCCTGAAAGGGGCATTAACCCGCATCCTAGACCACTGAAATTTCCCAAAATATTTTTGGCACGAAAAATGCATCCTACACCCCTGAAAGTTCAGAAAATGTTGGCAGCTCAAAAAAATGCCTTAAAATGCATCTTAGGCCTTCAAAAATGTTGAAAACTTTGGAGGCCCAAAAACAGGCTTTACAGGCACCCTAGACCCCCTAAAAAAAACGGTGGCAGAGAGCTCTGAATGTCCCAAAAACATTTGCAGCCTGAAAGGGGCATTAACCCGCATCCTAGACCACTGAAATTCCCAAAAATATTTTTGCCACGGAAAATGCATCCTACACCCCTGAAAGTTCAGAAAATTTTGGCAGCTCAAAACAAATGCCTTAAAATGCATCTTAGGCCTTCAAAAATGTTGAAAACTTTGGAGACCCAAAAAAGGGGTTTACAGGCATCCTAGACCCCCTAAAGTCCAGAAAATATTGGTGGACCAAAAACTGTGTCAGAGAGCTTTGAATGTCCCAAAAACATTTTCAGCCTGAAAGGGGCATTAACCCGCATCCTAGACCACTGAAATTCCCAAAAATATTTTTGGCACGAAAAATGCATCCTACACCCCTGAAAGTTCAGAATATGTTAGCAGCCCAAAAAAGGCCTTAAAATGCATTATAGGCCTGCAAAAATGTAAAAACAAATCTTTGGAGGCCCAAAAAAGGGGTTTATAGGCATCCTAGACCCCCTAAAGTCCAGAAAATATTGGTGGACTAAAACCTGTGTCAGAGAGCTTTGAATGCCCCAAAACATTTGCAGCCTGAAAGGGGCATTAACCCGCATCCTAGACCACTGAAATTTCCCAAAATATTTTTGGCACGAAAAATGCATCCTACACCCCTGAAAGTTCAGAAAATGTTGGCAGCTCAAAAAAATGCCTTAAAATGCATCTTAGGCCTTCAAAAATGTTGAAAACTTTGGAGGCCCAAAAACAGGCTTTACAGGCACCCTAGACCCCCTAAAAAAAACGGTGGCAGAGAGCTCTGAATGTCCCAAAAACATTTGCAGCCTGAAAGGGGCATTAACCCGCATCCTAGACCACTGAAATTCTCAAAAATATTTCTGCCACGAAAAATGCATCCTATACCCCTGAAAGCTCAGAATATGTTAGCAGCCCAAAGAAGGCCTTAAAATGCATTTTAGGCCTAAAAAAATGTTGAAAACTTTGGAAGCCCAAAAAAGGGGTTTATAGGCATCCTAGAGCCCCTAAAGTCCAGAAAATGTTGGTGGACCAAAAACTGTGTCAGAGATCTCTGAATGTCCCAAAAACATTTGCAGACTTTAAGATGCATTAACCCGCATCCTAGACCACTGAAATTCCCAGAAATATTTTTGGCACGAAAAATGCATCCTACACCCCTGAAAGTTCAGAAAATGTTGGCAGCTCAAAAAAATGCCTTAAAATGCACCTTAGGCCTTCAAAAATGTTGAAAACTTTGGAAGCCCAAAAAAGGGGTTTATAGGCATCCTAGAGCCCCTAAAGTCCAGAAAATGTTGGTGGACCAAAAACTGTGTCAGAGATCTCTGAATGTCCCAAAAACATTTGCAGACTTTAAGATGCATTAACCCGCATCCTAGACCACTGAAATTCTCAGAAATATTTTTGGCACGAAAAATGCATCCTATACCCCTGAAAGCTCAGAATATGTTAGCAGCCCAAAGAAGGCCTTAAAATGCATTTTAGGCCTAAAAAAATGTTGAAAACTTTGGAAGCCCAAAAAAGGGGTTTATAGGCATCCTAGAGCCCCTAAAGTCCAGAAAATGTTGGTGGACCAAAAACTGTGTCAGAGATCTCTGAATGTCCCAAAAACATTTGCAGACTTAAAGATGCATTAACCCGCATCCTAGACCACTGAAATTCCCAGAAATATTTTTGGCACGAAAAATGCATCCTACACCCCTGAAAGTTCAGAAAATGTTGGCAGCCCAATAAAGGCATTAAAATGCATTTTAGACCTACAAAAATGTTGAAAACTTTGGAGGCCCAAAAAAGGGGTTTACAGGCATCCTAGACCCCCTAAAGTCCAGAGAATGTTGGTGGACCAAATATGGTGTCAGAGAGCTCTGAATGTCCCAAAAACATTTGCAGCCTGAAAGGGGCATTAACCCGCATCCTAGACCACTGAAATTCCCAAAAATATTTTTGCCACGGAAAATGCATCCTACACCCCTAAAAGTTCAGAAAATTTTGGCAGCTCAAAACAAATGCCTTAAAATGCATCTTAGGCCTTCAAAAATGTTGAAAACTTTGGAGACCCAAAAAAGGGGTTTACAGGCATCCTAGACCCCCTAAAGTCCAGAAAATATTGGTGGACCAAAAACTGTGTCAGAGAGCTTTGAATGTCCCAAAAACATTTTCAGCCTGAAAGGGGCATTAACCCGCATCCTAGACCACTGAAATTCCCAAAAATATTTTTGGCACGAAAAATGCATCCTACACCCCTGAAAGTTCAGAATATGTTAGCAGCCCAAAAAAGGCCTTAAAATGCATTATAGGCCTGCAAAAATGTAAAAACAAATCTTTGGAGGCCCAAAAAAGGGGTTTATAGGCATCCTAGACCCCCTAAAGTCCAGAAAATATTGGTGGACTAAAACCTGTGTCAGAGAGCTTTGAATGCCCCAAAACATTTGCAGCCTGAAAGGGGCATTAACCCGCATCCTAGACCACTGAAATTCCCAAAAATATTTCTGCCACGAAAAATGCATCCTATACCCCTGAAAGCTCAGAATATGTAAGCAGCCCAAAGAAGGCATTAAAATGCATTTTAGACCTCCAAAAATGTTGAAAACTTTGGAAGCCCAAAAAAGAGGTTTACAGGCATCCTAGACCCCCTAAAGTCCAGAAAATGTTGGTGGACCAAAAACTGTGTCAGAGAGCTCTGAATGTCCCAAAAACATTTTCAGACTTAAATATGCATTAATCCGCATCCTAGACCACTGAAATTCCCAGAAATATTTTTGGCACGAAAAATGCATCCTATACCCCTGAAAGTTCAGAATATGTTAGCAGCCCAAAAAAGGCATTACAATGCATTTTAGACCTGCAAAAAATGTTGAAAACTTTGGAGGCCCAAAAAAGGGGTTTACAGGCATCCTAGACCTCCTAAAGTCCAGAGAATGTTGGTGGACCAAATATGGTGTCAGATAGCTCTGAATGTCCCAAAAACATTTGCAGCCTGAAATGGGCATTAACCCGCATCCTAGACCACTGAAATTCCCAAAGATATTTTTGGCACGGAAAATGCATCCTACACCCCTGAAAGTTCAGAAAATGTTGGCAGCCCAAAACAAATGCCTTAAAATGCATCTTAGGCCTTCAAAAATGTTGAAAACTTTGGAGACCCAAAAAAGGGGTTTACAGGCATCCTAGACCCCCTAAAGTCCACTAAAGTCCAGAAAATATTGGTGGACCAAAAACTGTGTCAGAGAGCTTTGAATGTCCCAAAAACATTTGCAGCCTGAAAGGGGCATTAACCCGCACCCTAGACCACTGAAATTCCCAAAATTATATTTGGCACGAAAAATGCATCCTACACCCGTGAAAGTTCAGAATATGTTAGCAGCCCAAAAAAGGCCTTAAAATGCATTTTAGGCCTACAAAAATGTTGAAAACTTTGGAGACCCAAAAAAGGGGTTTACAGGCATCCTAGACCCCCTAAAGTCCAGAAAATATTGGTGGACCAAAAACGGTGTCAGAGAGCTCTGAATGTCCCAAAAACATTTGCAGCCTGAAAGGGGCATTAACCCGCATCCTAGACCACTGAAATTCCCAAAAATATATTTGGCACGAAAAATGCATCCTACACCCCTGAAAGTTCAGAATATGTTAGCAGCCCAAAAAAGGCCTTAAAATGCATTATAGGCCTCAAAAATGTAAACAAATCTTTGGAGGCCCAAAAAAAGGGTTTATAGGCATCCTAGACCCCCTAAAGTCCAGAAAATATTGGTGGACCAAAAACTGTGTCAGAGAGCTTTGAATGCCCCAAAACATTTGCAGCCTGAAAGGGGCATTAACCCGCATCCTAGACCACTGAAATTTCCCAAAATATTTTTGGCACGAAAAATGCAATCTACACCCCTGAAAGTTCAGAAAATGTTGGCAGCTCAAAAAAATGCCTTAAAATGCATCTAGGCCTTCAAAAATGTTGAAAACCTTGGAGGTCCAAAAAAGGGGTTTACAGGCACCCTAGACCCCCTAAAGTCCAGAAAATGTTGGTGGACCAAAAACGGTGTCAGAGAGCTCTGAATGTCCCAAAAACATTTGCAGCCTGAAAGGGGCATTAACCCGCATCCTAGACCACTGAAATTCCCAAAAATATTTCTGCCACGAAAAATGCATCCTATACCCCTGAAAGCTCAGAATATGTTAGCAGCCCAAAGAAGGCCTTAAAATGCATTTTAGGCCTACAAAAATGTTGAAAACTTTGGAAGCCCAAAAAAGGGGTTTATAGGCATCCTAGAGCCCCTAAAGTCCAGAAAATGTTGGTGGACCAAAAACTGTGTCAGAGAGCTCTGAATGTCCCAAAAACATTTGCAGACTTAAAAATGCATTAACCCGCATCCTAGACCACTGCAATTCCCAGAAATATTTGTGGCACGACAAATGCATCCTACACCCCTGAAAGTTCAGAAAATGTTGGCAGCTCAAAAAAGACATTAAAATGCATTTTAGACCTGCAAAAATGTTGAAAACTTTGGAGGCCCAAAAAAGGGGTTTACAGGCATCCTAGACCCCCTAAAGTCCAGAGAATGTTGGTGGACCAGATATGGTGTCAGAGAGCTCTGAATGTCCCAAAAACATTTGCAGCCTGAAAGGGGCATTAACCCGCATCCTAGACCACTGAAATTCCCAAAACTATTTTTGTCACGGAAAATGCATCCTACACCCCTGAAAGTTCAGAAAATTTTGGCAGCTCAAAACAAATGCCTTAAAATGCATTTTAGGCCTTCAAAAATGTTGAAAACTTTGGAGACCAAAAAAAGGGGTTTACAGGCATCCTAGACCCTCTAAAGTCCAGAAAATATTGGTGGACCAAAAACTGTGTCAGAGAGCTTTGAATGTCCCAAAAACATTTTCAGCCTGAAAGGGGCATTAACCCGCATCCTAGACCACTGAAATTCCCAAAAATATTTTTGACACGAAAAATGCATCCTACACCCCTGAAAGTTCAGAATATGTTAGCAGCCCAAAAAAGGCCTTAAAATGCATTATAGGCCTGCAAAAATGTTAAAAAAAAATCTTTGGAGGCCCAAAAAAGGGTTTTATAGGCATCCTAGACCCCCTAAAGTCCAGAAAATATTGGTGGACTAAAACCTGTGTCAGAGAGCTTTGAATGCCCCAAAACATTTGCAGCCTGAAAGGGGCATTAACCCGCATCCTAGACCACTGAAATTTCCCAAAATATTTTTGGCACGAAAAATGCATCCTACACCCCTGAAAGTTCAGAAAATGTTGGCAGCTCAAAAAAATGCCTTAAAATGCATCTTAGGCCTTCAAAAATGTTGAAAACTTTGGAGGCCCAAAAACAGGCTTTACA
Source organism: Ambystoma mexicanum (assembly GCF_040938575.1). NCBI lineage: Eukaryota > Metazoa > Chordata > Amphibia > Caudata > Ambystomatidae > Ambystoma > Ambystoma mexicanum. The sequence continues at coordinate 230,579,932 of NC_090922.1, read as the reverse complement.
GGCACCCTAGACCCCCTAAAGTCCAGAAAATGTTGGTGGACCAAAAACGGTGGCAGAGAGCTCTGAATGTCCCAAAAACATTTGCAGCCTGAAAGGGGCATTAACCCGCATCCTAGACCACTGAAATTCCCAAAAATATTTCTGCCACGAAAAATGCATCCTATACCCCTGAAAGCTCAGAATATGTTAGCAGCCCAAAGAAGGCCTTAAAATGCATTTTAGGCCTAAAAAAATGTTGAAAACTTTGGACGCCCAAAAAAGGGGTTTATAGGCACCCTAGAGCCCCTAAAGTCCAGAAAATGTTGGTGGACCAAAAACTGTGTCAGAGATCTCTGAATGTCCCAAAAACATTTGCAGACTTAAAGATGCATTAACCCGCATCCTAGACCACTGAAATTCCCAGAAATATTTTTGGCACGAAAAATGCATCCTACACCCCTGAAAGTTCAGAAAATGTTGGCAGCCCAAAAAAGGCATTAAAATGCATTTTAGACCTCCAAAAATGTTGAACACTTTGGAGGCCCAGAAAAGAGGTTTACAGGCATCCTAGACCCCCTAAAGTCCAGAGAATGTTGGTGGACCAAATATGGTGTCAGAGAGCTCTGAATGTCCCAAAAACATTTGCAGCCTGAAAGGGGCATTAACCCGCATCCTAGACCACTGAAATTCCCAAAAATATTTTTGGCACGGAAAATGCATCCTACACCCCTGAAAGTTCAGAAAACGTTGGCAGCTCAAAACAAATGCCTTAAAATGCATCTTAGGCCTTCAAAAATGTTGAAAACTTTGGAGGCCCAAAAAAGGGGTTTACAGGCATCCTAGACCCCCTAAAGTCCAGAAAATATTGGTGGACCAAAAACTGTGTCAGAGAGCTTTGAATGTCCCAAAAACATTTGCAGCCTGAAAGGGGCATTAACCCGCATCCTAGACCACTGAAATTCCCAGAAATATTTTTGGCACGAAAAATGCATCCTACACCCCTGAAATTTCCGAATATGTTAGCAGCCCAAAAAAGGCATTAAAATGCATTTTAGACCTGCAAAAAATGTTGAAAACTTTGGAGGCCCAAAAAAAGGGTTTACAGGCATCCTAGATCCCCTAAAGTCCACAAAATGTTGGTGGACCAAAAACTGTGTCAGAGAGCTCTGAATGTCCCAAAAACATTTGCAGACTTAAAGGGGAATTAACCCGCATCCAAGACCACTGAAATTCCCAGAAATATTTTTGGCACGAAAAATGCATCCTACACCCCTGAAGGTTCAGAATATGTTAGCAGCCCAATAAAGGCATTAAAATGCATTTTAGACCTACAAAAATGTTGAAAACTTTGGAGGCCCAAAAAAGGGGTTTACAGGCATCCTAGACCCCCTAAAGTCCAGAGAATGTTGGTGGACCAAATATGGTGTCAGAGAGCTCTGAATGTCCCAAAAACATTTGCAGCCTGAAAGGGGCATTAACCCGCATCCTAGACCACTGAAATTCCCAAAAATATTTTTGCCACGGAAAATGCATCCTACACCCCTAAAAGTTCAGAAAATTTTGGCAGCTCAAAACAAATGCCTTAAAATGCATCTTAGGCCTTCAAAAATGTTGAAAACTTTGGAGACCCAAAAAAGGGGTTTACAGGCATCCTAGACCCCCTAAAGTCCAGAAAATATTGGTGGACCAAAAACTGTGTCAGAGAGCTTTGAATGTCCCAAAAACATTTTCAGCCTGAAAGGGGCATTAACCCGCATCCTAGACCACTGAAATTCCCAAAAATATTTTTGGCACGAAAAATGCATCCTACACCCCTGAAAGTTCAGAATATGTTAGCAGCCCAAAAAAGGCCTTAAAATGCATTATAGGCCTGCACAAATGTAAAAACAAATCTTTGGAGGCCCAAAAAAGGGGTTTATAGGCATCCTAGACCCCCTAAAGTCCAGAAAATATTGGTGGACTAAAACCTGTGTCAGAGAGCTTTGAATGCCCCAAAACATTTGCAGCCTGAAAGGGGCATTAACCCGCATCCTAGACCACTGAAATTTCCCAAAATATTTTTGGCACGAAAAATGCATCCTACACCCCTGAAAGTTCAGAAAATGTTGGCAGCTCAAAAAAATGCCTTAAAATGCATCTTAGGCCTTCAAAAATGTTGAAAACTTTGGAGGCCCAAAAACAGGCTTTACAGGTACCCTAGACCCCTAAAGTCCAGAAAATGTTGGTGGACCAAAAACGGTGGCAGAGAGCTCTGAATGTCCCAAAAACATTTGCAGCCTGAAAGGGGCATTAACCCGCATCCTAGACCACTGAAATTCCCAAAAATATTTCTGCCACGAAAAATGCATCCTATACCCCTGAAAGCTCAGAATATGTTAGCAGCCCAAAGAAGGCCTTAAAATGCATTTTAGGCCTAAAAAAATGTTGAAAACTTTGGAAGCCCAAAAAAGAGGTTTATAGGCATCCTAGAGCCCCTAAAGTCCAGAAAATGTTGGTGGACCAAAAACTGTGTCAGAGATCTCTGAATGTCCCAAAAACATTTGCAGCCTGAAAGGGGCATTAACCCGCATCCTAGACCACTGAAATTCCCAAAAATATTTTTGTCACGGAAAATGCATCCTACACCCCTGAAAGTTCAGAAAATGTTGGCAGCTCAAAACAAATGCCTTAAAATGCATCTTAGGCCTTCAAAAATGTTGAAAACTTTGGAGACCCAAAAAAGGGGTTTACAGGCATCCTAGACCCCCTAAAGTCCAGAAAATATTGGTGGACCAAAAACTGTGCCAGAGAGCTTTGAATGTCCCAAAAACATTTGCAGCCTGAAAGGGGCATTAACCCGCATCCTAGACCACTGAAATTCCCAGAAATATTTTTGGCACGAAAAATGCATCCTACACCCCTGAAATTTCCGAATATGTTAGCAGCCCAAAAAAGGCATTAAAATGCATTTTAGACCTGCAAAAAATGTTGAAATCTTTGGAGGCCCAAAAAAAGGGTTTACAGGCATCCTAGATCCCCTAAAGTCCAGAAAATGTTGGTGGACCAAAAACTGTGTCAGAGAGCTCTGAATGTCCCAAAAACATTTGCAGACTTAAAGGGGAATTAACCCGCATCCAAGACCACTGAAATTCCCAGAAATATTTTTGGCACGAAAAATGCATCCTACACCCCTGAAGGTTCAGAATATGTTAGCAGGCCAATAAAGGCATTAAAATGCATTTTAGACCTACAAAAATGTTGAAAACTTTGGAGGCCCAAAAAAGGGGTTTACAGGCATCCTAGACCCCCTAAAGTCCAGAGAATGTTGGTGGACCAAATATGGTGTCAGAGAGCTCTGAATGTCCCAAAAACATTTTCAGCCTGAAAGGGGCATTAACCCGCATCCTAGACCACTGAAATTCCCAAAAATATTTCTGCCACGAAAAATGCATCCTATACCCCTGAAAGCTCAGAATATGTTAGCAGCCCAAAGAAGGCCTTAAAATGCATTTTAGGCCTAAAAAAATGTTGAAAACTTTGGACGCCCAAAAAAGGGGTTTATAGGCACCCTAGAGCCCCTAAAGTCCAGAAAATGTTGGTGGACCAAAAACTGTGTCAGAGAGCTCTGAATGTCCCAAAAACATTTGCAGACTTAAAGATGCATTAACCCGAATCCTAGACCACTGAAATTCCCAGAAATATTTTTGGCACGAAAAATGCATCCTACACCCCTGAAAGTTCAGAAAATGTTGGCAGCTCAAAAAAGGCATTAAAATGCATTTTAGACCTGCAAAAATGTTGAAAACTTTGGAGGCCCAAAAAAGGGGTTTACAGGCATCCTAGACCCCCTAAAGTCCAGAGAATGTTGGTGGACCAAATATAGTGTCAGAGAGCTCTGAATGTCCCAAAAACATTTGCAGCCTGAAAGGGGCATTAACCCGCATCCTAGACCACTGAAATTCCCAAAACTATTTTTGTCACGGAAAATGCATCCTACACCCCTGAAAGTTCAGAAAATTTTGGCAGCTCAAAACAAATGCCTTAAAATGCATTTTAGGCCTTCAAAAATGTTGAAAACTTTGGAGACCCAAAAAAGGGGTTTACAGGCATCCTAGACCCTCTAAAGTCCAGAAAATATTGGTGGACCAAAAACTGTGTCAGAGAGTTTTGAATGTCCCAAAAACATTTTCAGCCTGAAAGGGGCATTAACGCGCATCCTAGACCACTGAAATTCCCAAAACTATTTTTGGCACGAAAAATGCATCCTACACCCCTGAAAGTTCAGAATATGTTAGCAGCCCAAAAAAGGCCTTAAAATGCATTATAGGCCTGCAAAAACGTAAAAAAAAAATCTTTGGAGGCCCAAAAAAGGGGTTTATAGGCATCCTAGACCCCCTAAAGTCCAGAAAATATTGGTGGACTAAAACCTGTGTCAGAGAGCTTTGAATGCCCCAAAACATTTGCAGCCTGAAAGGGGCATTAACCCGCATCCTAGACCACTGAAATTTCCCAAAATATTTTTGGCACGAAAAATGCATCCTACACCCCTGAAAGTTCAGAAAATGTTGGCAGCTCAAAAAAATGCCTTAAAATGCATCTTAGGCCTTCAAAAATGTTGAAAACTTTGGAGGCCCAAAAACAGGCTTTACAGGCACCCTAGACCCCCTAAAGTCCAGAAAATGTTGGTGGACCAAAAACGGTGGCAGAGAGCTCTGAATGTCCCAAAAACATTTGCAGCCTGAAAGGGGCATTAACCCGCATCCTAGACCACTGAAATTCCCAAAAATATTTCTGCCACGAAAAATGCATCCTATACCCCTGAAAGCTCAGAATATGTTAGCAGCCCAAAGAAGGCCTTAAAATCCATTTTAGGCCTAAAAAAAATGGTGAAAACTTTGGACGCCCAGAAAAGAGGTTTACAGGCATCCTAGACCCCCTAAAGTCCAGAGAATGTTGGTGGACCAAATATGGTGTCAGAGAGCTCCGAATGTCCCAAAAACATTTGCAGCCTGAAAGGGGCATTAACCCGCATCCTAGACCACTGAAATTCCCAAAAATATTTTTGGCACGGAAAATGCATCCTACACCCCTGAAAGTTCAGAAAATGTTGGCAGCTCAAAACAAATGCCTTAAAATGCATCTTAGGCCTTCAAAAATGTTGAAAACTTTGGAGACCCAAAAAAGGGGTTTACAGGCATCCTAGATCCCCTAAAGTCCAGAAAATGTTGGTGGACCAAAAACTGTGTCAGAGAGCTCTGAATGTCCCAAAAACATTTGCAGACTTAAAGGGGAATTAACCCGCATCCAAGACCACTGAAATTCCCAGAAATATTTTTGGCACGAAAAATGCATCCTACACCCCTGAAGGTTCAGAATATGTTAGCAGCCCAATAAAGGCATTAAAATGCATTTTAGACCTACAAAAATGTTGAAAACTTTGGAGGCCCAAAAAAGGGGTTTACAGGCATCCTAGACCCCCTAAAGTCCAGAGACTGTTGGTGGACCAAATATGGTGTCAGAGAGCTCTGAATGTCCCAAAAACATTTGCAGCCTGAAAAGGGCATTAACCCGCATCCTAGACCACTGAAATTCCCAAAAATATTTTTGCCACGGAAAACGCATCCTACACCCCTGAAAGTTCAGAAAATTTTGGCAGCTCAAAACAAATGCCTTAAAATGCATCTTAGGCCTTCAAAAATGTTGAAAACTTTGGAGACCCAAAAAAGGGGTTTACAGGCATCCTAGACCCCCTAAAGTCCAGAAAATATTGGTGGACCAAAAACTGTGTCAGAGAGCTTTGAATGTCCCAAAAACATTTTCAGCCTGAAAGGGGCATTAACCCGCATCCTAGACCACTGAAATTCCCAAAAATATTTTTGGCACGAAAAATGCATCCTACACCCCTGAAAGTTCAGAATATGTTAGCAGCCCAAAAAAGGCCTTAAAATGCATTATAGGCCTGCAAAAATGTAAAAACAAATCTTTGGAGGCCCAAAAAAGGGGTTTATAGGCATCCTAGACCCCCTAAAGTCCAGAAAATATTGGTGGACTAAAACCTGTGTCAGAGAGCTTTGAATGCCCCAAAACATTTGCAGCCTGAAAGGGGCATTAACCCGCATCCTAGACCCCTGAAATTTCCCAAAATATTTTTGGCACGAAAAATGCATCCTACACCCCTGAAAGTTCAGATAATGTTGGCAGCTCAAAAAAATGCCTTAAAATGCATCTTAGGCCTTCAAAAATGTTGAAAACTTTGGAGGCCCAAAAACAGGCTTTACAGGCACCCTAGACCCCCTAAAAAAACGGTGGCAGAGAGCTCTGAATGTCCCAAAAACATTTGCAGCCTGAAAGGGGCATTAACCCGCATCCTAGACCACTGAAATTCTCAAAAATATTTCTGCCACGAAAAATGCATCCTATACCCCTGAAAGCTCAGAATATGTTAGCAGCCCAAAGAAGGCCTTAAAATGCATTTTAGGCCTAAAAAAATGTTGAAAACTTTGGATGCCCAAAAAAGGGGTTTATAGGCATCCTAGAGCCCCTAAAGTCCAGAAAATGTTGGTGGACCAAAAACTGTGTCAGAGATCTCTGAATGTCCCAAAAACATTTGCAGACTTAAAGATGCATTAACCCGCATCCTAGACCACTGAAATTCCCAGAAATATTTTTGGCACGAAAAATGCATCCTACACACCTGAAAGTTCAGAAAATGTTGGCAGCCCAAAAAAGGCATTAAAATGCATTTTAGACCTCCAAAAATGTTGAACACTTTGGAGGCCCAGAAAAGAGGTTTACAGGCATCCTAGACCCCCTAATGTCCAGAGAATGTTGGTGGACCAAATATGGTGTCAGAGAGCTCTGAATGTCCCAAAAACATTTGCAGCCTGAAAGGGGCATTAACCCGCATCCTAGACCACTGAAATTCCCAAAAATATTTTTGGCACGGAAAATGCATCCTACACCCCTGAAAGTTCAGAAAATGTTGGCAGCTCAAAACAAATGCCTTAAAATGCATCTTAGGCCTTCAAAAATGTTGAAAACTTTGGAGACCCAAAAAAGGGGTTTACAGGCATCCTAGACCCCCTAAAGTGCAGAAAATATTGGTGGACCAAAAACTGTGTCAGAGAGCTTTGAATGTCCCAAAAACATTTGCAGCCTGAAAGGGGCATTAACCCGCATCCTAGACCACTGAAATTCCCAGAAATATTTTTGGCACGAAAAATGCATCCTACACCCCTGAAATTTCTGAATATGTTAGCAGCCCAATAAAGGCATTAAAATGCATTTTAGACCTACAAAAATGTTGAAAACTTTGGAGGCCCAAAAAAGGGGTTTACAGGCATCCTAGACCCCCTAAAGTCCAGAGAATGTTGGTGGACCAAATATGGTGTCAGAGAGCTCTGAATGTCCCAAAACATTTGCAGCCTGAAAGGGGTATTAACCCGCATCCTAGACCACTGAAATTCCCAAAAATATTTTTGGCACGGATAATGCATCCTACACCCCTGAAAGTTCTGAAACTGTTGGCAGCACAAAAAAGGCCTTAAAATGCATCTTATGCCTTCAAAAATGATGAAAACTTTGGAGGCCCAAAAATGGAGTTTAAAGGCCTCCTAGACCCCTAAAGTCCAGAAAATGTTGGTGGACCAAAAATGGTGTCAGAGAGCTCTGAATGTCCCAAAAACATTTGCAGCCTGAAAGGGGCATTAACCCGCATCCTAGACCACTGAAATTTCCCAAAATATTTTTGGCACGAAAAATGCATCCTACGCCCCTGAAAGTTCAGAATATGTTAGCAGCCCAAAGAAGGCCTTAAAATGCATTTTAGGCCTACAAAAATGTTGAAAACTTTGTAAGCCCAAAAAAGGGGTTTATAGGCATCCTAGAGCCCCTAAAGTCCAGAAAATGTTGGTGGACCAAAAACTGTGTCAGAGAGCTCTGAATCTCCCAAAAACATTTGCAGACTTAAAGATGCATTAACCCGAATCCTAGACCCCTGAAATTCCCAGAAATATTTTTGGCACGAAAAATGCATCCTACACCCCTGAAAGTTCAGAAAATGTTGGCAGCTCAAAAAAGGCATTAAAATGCATTTTAGACCTGCAAAAATGTTGAAAACTTTGGAGGCCCAAAAAAGGGGTTTACAGGCATCCTAGACCCCCTAAAGTCCAGAGAATGTTGGTGGACCAAATATAGTGTCAGAGAGCTCTGAATGTCCCAAAAACATTTGCAGCCTGAAAGGGGCATTAACCCGCATCCTAGACCACTGAAATTCCCAAAACTATTTTTGGCACGAAAAATGCATCCTACACCCCTGAAAGTTCAGAATATGTTAGCAGCCCAAAAAAGGCCTTAAAATGCAGTATAGGCCTGCAAAAATGTAAAAGAAAATCTTTGGAGGCCCAAAAAAGGGGTTTATAGGCATCCTAGAGCCCCTAACGTCCAGAAAATGTTGGTGGACCAAAAACTGTGTCAGAGATCTCTGAATGTCCCAAAAACATTTGCAGACTTAAAGATGCATTAACCCGCATCCTAGACCACTGAAATTCCCAGAATTATTTTTGGCACGAAAAATACATCCTACACCCCTGAAAGTTCAGAAAATGTTGGCAGCCCAAAAAAGGCATTAAAATGCATTTTAGACCTCCAAAAATGTTGAACACTTTGGAGGCCCAGAAAAGGGGTTTACAGGCATCCTAGACCCCCTAAAGTCCAGAGAATGTTGGTGGACCAAATATGGTGTCAGAGAGCTCTGAATGTCCCAAAACATTTGCAGCCTGAAAGGGGTATTAACCCGCATCCTAGACCACTGAAATTCCCAAAAATATTTTTGGCACGGATAATGCATCCTACACCCCTGAAAGTTCTGAAACTGTTGGCAGCACAAAAAAGGCCTTAAAATGCATCTTATGCCTTCAAAAATGATGAAAACTTTGGAGGCCCAAAAATGGAGTTTAAAGGCCTCCTAGACCCCTAAAGTCCAGAAAATGTTGGTGGACCAAAAATGGTGTCAGAGAGCTCTGAATGTCCCAAAAACATTTGCAGCCTGAAAGGGGCATTAACCCGCATCCTAGACCACTGAAATTCCCAAAAATATTTCTGCCACGAAAAATGCATCCTATACCCCTGAAAGCTCAGAATATGTTAGCAGCCCAAAGAAGGCCTTAAAATGCATTTTAGGCCTACAAAAATGTTGAAAACTTTGGATGCCCAAAAAAGGGGTTTATAGGCATCCTAGAGCCCCTAAAGTCCAGAAAATGTTGGTGGACCAAAAACTGTGTCAGAGATCTCTGAATGTCCCAAAAACATTTGCAGACTTAAAGATGCATTAACCCGCATCCTAGACCACTGAAATTCCCAGAAATATTTTTGGCACGAAAAATGCATCCTACACCCCTGAAAGTTCAGAAAATGTTGGCAGCCCAAAAAAGGCATTAAAATGCATTTTAGACCTCCAAAAATGTTGAACACTTTGGAGGCCCAGAAAAGAGGTTTACAGGCATCCTAGACCCCCTAAAGTCCAGAGAATGTTGGTGGACCAAATATGGTGTCAGAGAGCTCTGAATGTCCCAAAAACATTTGCAGCCTGAAAGGGGCATTAACCCGCATCCTAGACCACTGAAATTCCCAAAAATATTTTTGGCACGGAAAATGCATCCTACACCCCTGAAAGTTCAGAAAATGTTGGCAGCTCAAAACAAATGCCTTAAAATGCATCTTAGGCCTTCAAAAATGTTGAAAACTTTGGAGACCCAAAAAAGGGGTTTACAGGCATCCTAGACCCCCTAAAGTGCAGAAAATATTGGTGGACCAAAAACTGTGTCAGAGAGCTTTGAATGTCCCAAAAACATTTGCAGCCTGAAAGGGGCATTAACCCGCATCCTAGACCACTGAAATTCCCAGAAATATTTTTGGCACGAAAAATGCATCCTACACCCCTGAAATTTCTGAATATGTTAGCAGCCCAATAAAGGCATTAAAATGCATTTTAGACCTACAAAAATGTTGAAAACTTTGGAGGCCCAAAAAAGGGGTTTACAGGCATCCTAGACCCCCTAAAGTCCAGAGAATGTTGGTGGACCAAATATGGTGTCAGAGAGCTCTGAATGTCCCAAAAACATTTGCAGACTTAAAGGGGAATTAACCCGCATCCTAGACCACTGAAATTCCCAGAAATATTTTTGGCACGAAAAATGCATCCTACACCCCTGAAGGTTCAGAATATGTTAGCAGCCCAATAAAGGCATTAAAATGCATTTTAGACCTACAAAAATGTTGAAAACTTTGGAGGCCCAAAAAAGGGGTTTACAGGCATCCTAGACCCCCTAAAGTCCAGAGAATGTTGGTGGACCAAATATGGTGTCAGAGAGCTCTGAATGTCCCAAAACATTTGCAGCCTGAAAGGGGTATTAACCCGCATCCTAGACCACTGAAATTCCCAAAAATATTTTTGGCACGGATAATGCATCCTACACCCCTGAAAGTTCTGAAACTGTTGGCAGCACAAAAAAGGCCTTAAAATGCATCTTATGCCTTCAAAAATGATGAAAACTTTGGAGGCCCAAAAATGGAGTTTAAAGGCCTCCTAGATCCCTAAAGTCCAGAAAATGTTGGTGGACCAAAAATGGTGTCAGAGAGCTCTGAATGTCCAAAAAACATTTGCAGCCTGAAAGGGGCATTAACCCGCATCCTAGACCACTGAAATTTCCCAAAATATTTTTGGCACGAAAAATGCATCCTACACCCCTGAATGTTCAGAATATGTTAGCAGCCCAAAGAAGGCCTTAAAATGCATTTTAGGCCTACAAAAATGTTGAAAACATTGTAAGCCCAAAAAAGGGGTTTATAGGCATCCTAGAGCCCCTAAAGTCCAGAAAATGTTGGTGGACCAAAAACTGTGTCAGAGAGCTCTGAATGTCCCAAAAACATTTGCAGACTTAAAGATGCATTAACCCGAATCCTAGACCCCTGAAATTCCCAGAAATATTTTTGGCACGAAAAATGCATCCTACACCCCTGAAAGTTCAGAAAATGTTGGCAGCTCAAAAAAGGCATTAAAATGCATTTTAGACCTGCAAAAATGTTGAAAACTTTGGAGGCCCAAAAAAGGGGTTTACAGGCATCCTAGACCCCCTAAAGTCCAGAGAATGTTGGTGGACCAAATATAGTGTCAGAGAGCTCTGAATGTCCCAAAAACATTTGCAGACTTAAAGATGCATTAACCCGAATCCTAGACCCCTGAAATTCCCAGAAATATTTTTGGCACGAAAAATGCATCCTACACCCCTGAAAGTTCAGAAAATGTTGGCAGCTCAAAAAAGGCATTAAAATGCATTTTAGACCTGCAAAAATGTTGAAAACTTTGGAGGCCCAAAAAAGGGGTTTACAGGCATCCTAGACCCCCTAAAGTCCAGAGAATGTTGGTGGACCAAATATAGTGTCAGAGAGCTCTGAATGTCCCAAAAACATTTGCAGACTTTAAGATGCATTAACCCGCATCCTAGACCACTGAAATTCCCAGAAATATTTTTGGCACGAAAAATGCATCCTACACCCCTGAAAGTTCAGAAAATGTTGGCAGCCCAAAAAAGGCATTAAAACGCATTTTAGACCTCCAAAAATGTTGAACACTTTGGAGGCCCAGAAAAGAGGTTTACAGGCATCCTAGACCCCCTAAAGTCCAGAAAATATTGGTGGACTAAAACCTGTGTCAGAGAGCTTTGAATGCCCCAAAACATTTGCAGCCTGAAAGGGGCATTAACCCGCATCCTAGACCACTGAAATTTCCCAAAATATTTTTGGCACGAAAAATGCATCCTACACCCCTGAAAGTTCAGAAAATGTTGGCAGCTCAAAAAAATGCCTTAAAATGCACCTTAGGCCTTCAAAAATGTTGAAAACTTTGGAGGCCCAAAAACAGGCTTTACAGGCACCCTAGACCCCCTAAAGTCCAGAAAATGTTGGTGGACCAAAAACGGTGGCAGAGAGCTCTGAATGTCCCAAAAACATTTGCAGCCTGAAAGGGGCATTAACCCACATCCTAGACCACTGAAATTTCCCGAAATATTTTTGGCGCGAAAAATGCATCCTACACCCCTGAAAGTTCAGAAAATGTTGGCAGCTCAAAAAAATGCCTTAAAATGCATCTAGGCCTTCAAAAATGTTGAAAACGTTGGAGGTCCAAAAAAGGGGTTTACAGGCACCCTAGACCCCCTAAAGTCCAGAAAATGTTGGTGGACCAAAAACTGTGTCAGAGAGCTCTGAATGTTCCAAAAACATTTGCAGACTTAAAGATGCATTAACCCGAATCCTAGACCACTGAAATTCCCAGAAATATTTTTGGCACGAAAAATGCATCCTACACCCCTGAAAGTTCAGAAAATGTTGGCAGCTCAAAAAAGGCATTAAAATGCATTTTAGACCTGCAAAAATGTTGAAACCTTTGGAGGCCCAAAAAAGGGGTTTACAGGCATCCTAGACCCCCTAAAGTCCAGAGAATGTTGGTGGACCAAATATAGTGTCAGAGAGCTCTGAATGTCCCAAAAACATTTGCAGCCTGAAAGGGGCATTAACCCGCATCCTAGACCACTGAAATTCCCAAAACTATTTTTGTCACGGAAAATGCATCCTACACCCCTGAAAGTTCAGAAAATTTTGGCAGCTCAAAACAAATGCCTTAAAATGCATTTTAGGCCTTCAAAAATGTGGAAAACTTTGGAGACCCAAAAAAGGGGTTTACAGGCATCCTAGACCCTCTAAAGTCCAGAAAATATTGGTGGACCAAAAACTGTGTCAGAGAGCTTTGAATGTCCCAAAAACATTTTCAGCCTGAAAGGGGCATTAACCCGCATCCTAGACCACTGAAATTCCCAAAAATATTTTTGGCACGAAAAATGCATCCTACACCCCTGAAAGTTCAGAATATGTTAGCAGCCCAAAAAAGGCCTTAAAATGCATTATAGGCCTGCAAAAATGTAAAAAAAAAATCTTTGGAGGCCCAAAAAAGGGTTTTATAGGCATCTTAGACCCCCTAAAGTCCAGAAAATATTGGTGGACTAAAACCTGTGTCAGAGAGCTTTGAATGCCCCAAAACATTTGCAGCCTGAAAGGGGCATTAACCCGCATCCTAGACCACTGAAATTTCCCAAAATATTTTTGGCACGAAAAATGCATCCTACACCCCTGAAAGTTCAGAAAATGTTGGCAGCTCAAAAAAATGCCTTAAAATGCATCTTAGGCCTTCAAAAATGTTGAAAACTTTGGAGGCCCAAAAACAGGCTTTACAGGCACCCTAGACCCCCTAAAGTCCAGAAAATGTTGGTGGACCAAAAACGGTGGCAGAGAGCTCTGAATGTCCCAAAAACATTTGCAGCCTGAAAGGGGCATTAACCCGCATCCTAGACCACTGAAATTCCCAAAAATATTTCTGCCACGAAAAATGCATCCTATACCCCTGAAAGCTCAGAATATGTTAGCAGCCCAAAGAAGGCCTTAAAATGCATTTTAGGCCTAAAAAAAATGTTGAAAACTTTGGACGCCCAAAAAAGGGGTTTATAGGCACCCTAGAGCCCCTAAAGTCCAGAAAATGTTGGTGGACCAAAAACTGTGTCAGAGATCTCTGAATGTCCCAAAAACATTTGCAGACTTAAAGATGCATTAACCCGCATCCTAGACCACTGAAATTCCCAGAAATATTTTTGGCACGAAAAATGCATCCTACACCCCTGAAAGTTCAGAAAATGTTGGCAGCCCAAAAAAGGCATTAAAATGCATTTTAGACCTCCAAAAATGTTGAACACTTTGGAGGCCCAGAAGAGAGGTTTACAGGCATCCTAGACCCCCTAAAGTCCAGAAAATATTGGTGGACCAAAAACTGTGTCAGAGAGCTTTGAATGTCCCAAAAACATTTGCAGCCTGAAAGGGGCATTAACCCGCATCCTAGACCACTGAAATTCCCAGAAATATTTTTGGCACGAAAAATGCATCCTACACCCCTGAAATTTCCGAATATGTTAGCAGCCCAAAAAAGGCATTAAAATGCATTTTAGACCTGCAAAAAATGTTGAAAACTTTGGAGGCCCAAAAAAAGAGTTTACAGGCATCCTAGATCCCCTAAAGTCCAGAAAATGTTGGTGGACCAAAAACTGTGTCAGAGAGCTCTGAATGTCCCAAACACATTTGCAGACTTAAAGGGGAATTAACCCGCATCCAAGACCACAGAAATTCCCAGAAATATTTTTGGCACGAAAAATGCATCCTACACCCCTGAAGGTTCAGAATATGTTAGCAGCCCAATAAAGGCATTACAATGCATTTTAGAGCTACAAAAATGTTGAAAACTTTGGAGGCCCAAAAAAGGGGTTTACAGGCATCCTAGACCCCCTAAAGTCCAGAGAATGTTGGTGGACCAAATATGGTGTCAGAGAGCTCTGAATGTCCCAAAAACATTTGCAGCCTGAAAGGGGCATTAACCCGCATCCTAGACCACTGAAATTCCCAAAAATATTTTTGCCACGGAAAATGCATCCTACACCCCTGAAAGTTCAGAAAATTTTGGCAGCTCAAAACAATTGCCTTAAAATGCATCTTAGGCCTTCAAAAATGTTGAAAACTTTGGAGACCCAAAAAAGGGGTTTACAGGCATCCTAGACCCTCTAAAGTCCAGAAAATATTGGTGGACCAAAAACTGTGCCAGAGAGTTTTGAATGTCCCAAAAACATTTTCAGCCTGAAAGGGGCATTAACCCGCATCCTAGACCACTGAAATTCCCAAAAATATTTTTGGCACGAAAAATGCATCCTACACCCCTGAAAGTTCAGAATATGTTAGCAGCCCAAAAAAGGCCTTAAAATGCATTATAGGCCTGCAAAAATGTAAAAAAAAAATCTTTGGAGGCCCAAAAAAGGGGTTTATAGGCATCCTAGACCCCCTAAAGTCCAGAAAATATTGGTGGACTAAAACCTGTGTCAGAGAGCTTTGAATGCCCCAAAACATTTGCAGCCTGAAAGGGGCATTAACCCGCATCCTAGACCACTGAAATTTCCCAAAATATTTTTGGCACGGAAAATGCATCCTACACCCCTGAAAGTTCAGAAAATGTTGGCAGTTCAAAAAAATGCCTTAAAATGCATGTTAGGCCTTCAAAAATGTTGAAAACTTTGGATGCCCAAAAAAGGGGTTTATAGGCATCCTAGAGCCCCTAAAGTCCAGAAAA
Source organism: Ambystoma mexicanum (assembly GCF_040938575.1). Taxonomy (NCBI): domain Eukaryota; kingdom Metazoa; phylum Chordata; class Amphibia; order Caudata; family Ambystomatidae; genus Ambystoma; species Ambystoma mexicanum. The sequence goes on along the minus strand of NC_090922.1, from coordinate 230,564,760 downwards.
TGTTGGTGGACCAAAAACTGTGTCAGAGATCTCTGAATGTCCCAAAAACATTTGCAGACTTAAAGATGCATTAACCCGCATCCTAGACCACTGAAATTCCCAGAAATATTTTTGGCACGAAAAATGCATCCTACACCCCTGAAAGTTCAGAAAATGTTGGCAGCCCAAAAAAGGCATTAAAATGCATTTTAGACCTCCAAAAATGTTGAACACTTTGGAGGCCCAGAAAAGAGGTTTACAGGCATCCTAGACCCCTAAAGTCCAGAGAATGTTGGTGGACCAAATATGGTGTCAGAGAGCTCTGAATGTCCCAAAAACATTTGCAGCCTGAAAGGGGCATTAACCCGCATCCTAGACCACTGAAATTCCCAAAAATATTTTTGGCACGGAAAATGCATCCTACACCCCTGAAGGTTCAGAATATGTTAGCAGCCCAATAAAGGCATTAAAATGCATTTTAGACCTACAAAAATGTTGAAAACTTTGGAGGCCCAAAAAAGGGGTTTACAGGCATCCTAGACCCCCTAAAGTCCAGAGAATGTTGGTGGACCAAATATGGTGTCAGAGAGCTCTGAATGTCCCAAAACATTTGCAGCCTGAAAGGGGTATTAACCCGCATCCTAGACTACTGAAATTCCCAAAAATATTTTTGGCACGGATAATGCATCCTACACCCCTGAAAGTTCTGAAACTGTTGGCAGCACAAAAAAGGCCTTAAAATGCATCTTATGCCTTCAAAAATGATGAAAACTTTGGAGGCCCAAAAATGGAGTTTAAAGGCCTCCTAGACCCCTAAAGTCCAGAGAATGTTGGTGGACCAAATATGGTGTCAGAGAGCTCTGAATGTCCCAAAAACATTTGCAGACTTAAAGGGGAATTAACCTGCATCCTAGACCACTGAAATTCCCAGAAATATTTTTGGCACGAAAAATGCATCCTACACCCCTGAAGGTTCAGAATATGTTAGCAGCCCAATAAAGGCATTAAAATGCATTTTAGACCTACAAAAATGTTGAAAACTTTGGAGGCCCAAAAAAGGGGTTTACAGGCATCCTAGACCCCCTAAAGTCCAGAGAATGTTGGTGGACCAAATATGGTGTCAGAGAGCTCTGAATGTCCCAAAACATTTGCAGCCTGAAAGGGGTATTAACCCGCATCCTAGACTACTGAAATTCCCAAAAATATTTTTGGCACGGATAATGCATCCTACACCCCTGAAAGTTCTGAAACTGTTGGCAGCACAAAAAAGGCCTTAAAATGCATTTTAGGCCTACACAAATGTTGAAAACTTTGTAAGCCCAAAAAAGGGGTTTATAGGCATCCTAGAGCCCCTAAAGTCTAGAAAATGTTGGTGGACCAAAAACTGTGTCAGAGAGCTCTGAATGTCCCAAAAACATTTGCAGCCTGAAAGGGGCATTAACCCGCATCCTAGACCACTGAAATTCCCAAAAATATTTCTGCCACGAAAAATGCATCCTATACCCCTGAAAGCTCAGAATATGTTAGCAGCCCAAAGAAGGCCTTAAAATCCATTTTAGGCCTAAAAAAATGTTGAAAACTTTGGATGCCCAAAAAAGGGGTTTATAGGCATCCTAGACCCCCTAAAGTCCAGAAAATGTTGGTGGACCAAAAACTGTGTCAGAGATCTCTGAATGTCCCAAAAACATTTGCAGACTTAAAGATGCATTAACCCGCATCCTAGACCACTGAAATTCCCAGAAATATTTCTGCCACGAAAAATGCATCCTATACCCCTGAAAGCTCAGAATATGTTAGCAGCCCAAAGAAGGCCTTAAAATGCATTTTAGGCCTAAAAAAATGTTGAAAACTTTGGATGCCCAAAAAAGGGGTTTATAGGCATCCTAGAGCCCCTAAAGTCCAGAAAATGTTGGTGGACCAAAAACTGTGTCAGAGATCTCTGAATGTCCCAAAAACATTTGCAGACTTAAAGATGCATTAACCCGCATCCTAGACCACTGAAATTCCCAGAAATATTTTTGGCACGAAAAATGCATCCTACACCCCTGAAAGTTCAGAAAATGTTGGCAGCCCAAAAAAGGCATTAAAATGCATTTTAGACCTCCAAAAATGTTGAACACTTTGGAGGCCCAGAAAAGAGGTTTACAGGGATCCTAGACCCCCTAAAGTCCAGAGAATGTTGGTGGACCAAATATGGTGTCAGAGAGCTCTGAATGTCCCAAAAACATTTGCAGCCTGAAAGGGGCATTAACCCGCATCCTAGACCACTGAAATTCCCAAAAATATTTTTGGCACGGAAAATGCATCCTACACCCCTGAAAGTTCAGAAAATGTTGGCAGCTCAAAACAAATGCCTTAAAATGCATCTTAGGCCTCCAAAAATGTTGAAAACTTTGGAGACCCCAAAAAGGGGTTTACAGGCATCCTAGACCCCCTAAAGTGCAGAAAATATTGGTGGACCAAAAACTGTGTCAGAGAGCTTTGAATGTCCCAAAAACATTTGCAGCCTGAAAGGGGCATTAACCCGCATCCTAGACCACTGAAATTCCCAGAAATATTTTTGGCACGAAAAATGCATCCTACACCCCTGAAATTTCTGAATATGTTAGCAGCCCAATAAAGGCATTAAAATGCATTTTAGACCTACAAAAATGTTGAAAACTTTGGAGGCCCAAAAAAGGGGTTTACAGGCATCCTAGACCCCCTAAAGTCCAGAGAATGTTGGTGGACCAAATATGGTGTCAGAGAGCTCTGAATGTCCCAAAAACATTTGCAGACTTAAAGGGGAATTAACCCGCATCCTAGACCACTGAAATTCCCAGAAATATTTTTGGCACGAAAAATGCATCCTACACCCCTGAAGGTTCAGAATATGTTAGCAGCCCAATAAAGGCATTAAAATGCATTTTAGACCTACAAAAATGTTGAAAACTTTGGAGGCCCAAAAAAGGGGTTTACAGGCATCCTAGACCCCCTAAAGTCCAGAGAATGTTGGTGGACCAAATATGGTGTCAGAGAGCTCTGAATGTCCCAAAACATTTGCAGCCTGAAAGGGGTATTAACCCGCATCCTAGACCACTGAAATTCCCAAAAATATTTTTGGCACGGATAATGCATCCTACACCCCTGAAAGTTCTGAAACTGTTGGCAGCACAAAAAAGGCCTTAAAATGCATCTTATGCCTTCAAAAATGATGAAAACTTTGGAGGCCCAAAAATGGAGTTTAAAGGCCTCCTAGACCCCTAAAGTCCAGAAAATGTTGGTGGACCAAAAATGGTGTCAGAGAGCTCTGAATGTCCCAAAAACATTTGCAGCCTGAAAGGGGCATTAACCCGCATCCTAGACCACTGAAATTCCCAAAAATATTTCTGCCACGAAAAATGCATCCTATACCCCTGAAAGCTCAGAATATGTTAGCAGCCCAAAGAAGGCCTTAAAATGCATTTTAGGCCTAAAAAAATGTTGAAAACTTTGGATGCCCAAAAAAGGGGTTTATAGGCATCCTAGAGCCCCTAAAGTCCAGAAAATGTTGGTGGACCAAAAACTGTGTCAGAGATCTCTGAATGTCCCAAAAACATTTGCAGACTTAAAGATGCATTAACCCGCATCCTAGACCACTGAAATTCCCAGAAATATTTTTGGCACGAAAAATGCATCCTACACCCCTGAAAGTTCAGAAAATGTTGGCAGCCCAAAAAAGGCATTAAAATGCATTTTAGACCTCCAAAAATGTTGAACACTTTGGAGGCCCAGAAAAGAGGTTTACAGGCATCCTAGACCCCCTAAAGTCCAGAGAATGTTGGTGGACCAAATATGGTGTCAGAGAGCTCTGAATGTCCCAAAAACATTTGCAGCCTTTGCAGCCTGAAAGGGGCATTAACCCGCATCCTAGACCACTGAAATTCCCAAAAATATTTTTGGCACGGAAAATGCATCCTACACCCCTGAAAGTTCAGAAAATCTTGGCAGCTCAAAACAAATGCCTTAAAATGCATCTTAGGCCTTCAAAAATGTTGAAAACTTTGGAGACCCAAAAAAGGGGTTTACAGGCATCCTAGACCCCCTAAAGTGCAGAAAATATTGGTGGACCAAAAACTGTGTCAGAGAGCTTTGAATGTCCCAAAAACATTTGCAGCCTGAAAGGGGCATTAACCCGCATCCTAGACCACTGAAATTCCCAGAAATATTTTTGGCACGAAAAATGCATCCTACACCCCTGAAATTTCTGAATATGTTAGCAGCCCAATAAAGGCATTAAAATGCATTTTAGACCTACAAAAATGTTGAAAACTTTGGAGGCCCAAAAAAGGGGTTTACAGGCATCCTAGACCCCCTAAAGTCCAGAGAATGTTGGTGGACCAAATATGGTGTCAGAGAGCTCTGAATGTCCCAAAAACATTTGCAGACTTAAAGGGGAATTAACCCGCATCCTAGACCACTGAAATTCCCAGAAATATTTTTGGCACGAAAAATGCATCCTACACCCCTGAAGGTTCAGAATATGTTAGCAGCCCAATAAAGGCATTAAAATGCATTTTAGACCTACAAAAATGTTGAAAACTTTGGAGGCCCAAAAAAGGGGTTTACAGGCATCCTAGACCCCCTAAAGTCCAGAGAATGTTGGTGGACCAAATATGGTGTCAGAGAGCTCTGAATGTCCCAAAACATTTGCAGCCTGAAAGGGGCATTAACCCGCATCCTAGACCACTGAAATTCCCAAAAATATTTCTGCCACGAAAAATGCATCCTATACCCCTGAAAGCTCAGAATATGTTAGCAGCCCAAAGAAGGCCTTAAAATGCATTTTAGGCCTAAAAAAATGTTGAAAACTTTGGATGCCCAAAAAAGGGGTTTATAGGCATCCTAGAGCCCCTAAAGTCCAGAAAATGTTGGTGGACCAAAAACTGTGTCAGAGATCTCTGAATGTCCCAAAAACATTTGCAGACTTAAAGATGCATTAACCCGCATCCTAGACCACTGAAATTCCCAGAAATATTTTTGGCACGAAAAATGCATCCTACACCCCTGAAAGTTCAGAAAATGTTGGCAGCCCAAAAAAGGCATTAAAATGCATTTTAGACCTCCAAAAATGTTGAACACTTTGGAGGCCCAGAAAAGAGGTTTACAGGCATCCTAGACCCCCTAAAGTCCAGAGAATGTTGGTGGACCAAATATGGTGTCAGAGAGCTCTGAATGTCCCAAAAACATTTGCAGACTGAAAGGGGCATTAACCCGCATCCTAGACCACTGAAATTCCCAAAAATATTTTTGGCACGGAAAATGCATCCTACACCCCTGAAAGTTCAGAAAATGTTGGCAGCTCAAAACAAATGCCTTAAAATGCATCTTAGGCCTTCAAAAATGTTGAAAACTTTGGAGACCCAAAAAAGGGGTTTACAGGCATCCTAGACCCCCTAAAGTCCAGAAAATATTGGTGGACCAAAAACTGTGTCAGAGAGCTTTGAATGTCCCAAAAACATTTGCAGCCTGAAAGGGGCATTAACCCGCATCCTAGACCACTGAAATTCCCAGAAATATTTTTGGCACGAAAAATGCATCCTACACCCCTGAAATTTCCGAATATGTTAGCAGCCCAAAAAAGGCATTAAAATGCATTTTAGACCTGCAAAAAATGTTGACAACTTTGGAGGCCCAAAAAAAGAGTTTACAGGCATCCTAGTACCCCTAAAGTCCAGAAAATGTTGGTGGACCAAAAACTGTGTCAGAGAGCTCTGAATGTCCCAAACACATTTGCAGACTTAAAGGGGAATTAACCCGCATCCTAGACCACTGAAATTCCCAGAAATATTTTTGGCACCAAAAATGCATCCTACACCCCTGAAAGTTCAGAAAATGTTGGCAGCCCAAAAAAGGCATTAAAATGCATTTTAGACCTCCAAAAATGTTGAACACTTTGGAGGCCCAGAAAAGAGGTTTACAGGCATCCTAGACCCCCTAAAGTCCAGAGAATGTTGGTGGACCAAATATGGTGTCAGAGAGCTCTGAATGTCCCAAAAACATTTGCAGCCTGAAAGGGGCATTAACCCGCATCCTAGACCACTGAAATTCCCAAAAATATTTTTGGCACGGAAAATGCATCCTACACCCCTGAAAGTTCAGAAAATGTTGGCAGCTCAAAACAAATGCCTTAAAATGCATCTTAGGCCTTCAAAAATGTTGAAAACTTTGGAGACCCAAAAAAGGGGTTTACAGGCATCCTAGACCCCCTAAAGTGCAGAAAATATTGGTGGACCAAAAACTGTGTCAGAGAGCTTTGAATGTCCCAAAAACATTTGCAGCCTGAAAGGGGCATTAACCCGTATCCTAGACCACTGAAATTCCCAGAAATATTTTTGGCACGAAAAATGCATCCTACACCCCTGAAATTTCTGAATATGTTAGCAGCCCAATAAAGGCATTAAAATGCATTTTAGACCTACAAAAATGTTGAAAACTTTGGAGGCCCAAAAAAGGGGTTTACAGGCATCCTAGACCCCCTAAAGTCCAGAGAATGTTGGTGGACCAAATATGGTGTCAGAGAGCTCTGAATGTCCCAAAAACATTTGCAGACTTAAAGGGGAATTAACCCGCATCCTAGACCACTGAAATTCCCAGAAATATTTTTGGCACGAAAAATGCATCCTACACCCCTGAAGGTTCAGAATATGTTAGCAGCCCAATAAAGGCATTAAAATGCATTTTAGACCTACAAAAATGTTGAAAACTTTGGAGGCCCAAAAAAGGGGTTTACAGGCATCCTAGACCCCCTAAAGTCCAGAGAATGTTGGTGGACCAAATATGGTGTCAGAGAGCTCTGAATGTCCCAAAACATTTGCAGCCTGAAAGGGGTATTAACCCGCATCCTAGACCACTGAAATTCCCAAAAATATTTTTGGCACGGATAATGCATCCTACACCCCTGAAAGTTCTGAAACTGTTGGCAGCACAAAAAAGGCCTTAAAATGCATCTTATGCCTTCAAAAATGATGAAAACTTTGGAGGCCCAAAAATGGAGTTTAAAGGCCTCCTAGACCCCTAAAGTCCAGAAAATGTTGGTGGACCAAAAATGGTGTCAGAGAGCTCTGAATGTCCCAAAAACATTTGCAGCCTGAAAGGGGCATTAACCCGCATCCTAGACCACTGAAATTTCCCAAAATATTTTTGGCACGAAAAATGCATCCTACACCCCTGAATGTTCAGAATATGTTAGCAGCCCAAAGAAGGCCTTAAAATGCGTTTTAGGCCTACAAAAATGTTGAAAACTTTGGAGGCCCAAAAACAGGCTTTACAGGCACCCTAGACCCCCTAAAGTCCAGAAAATGTTGGTGGACCAAAAACGGTGGCAGAGAGCTCTGAATGTCCCAAAAACATTTGCAGACTTAAAGATGCATTAACCCGAATCCTAGACCCCTGAAATTCCCAGAAATATTTTTGGCACGAAAAATGCATCCTACACCCCTGAAAGTTCAGAAAATGTTGGCAGCTCAAAAAAATGCCTTAAAATGCATCTTAGGCCTTCAAAAATGTTGAAAACTTTGGAGGCCCAAAAACAGGCTTTACAGGCACCCTAGACCCCCTAAAGTCCAGAAAATGTTGGTGGACCAAAAACGGTGGCAGAGAGCTCTGAATGTCCCAAAAACATTTGCAGCCTGAAAGGGGCATTAACCCGCATCCTAGACCACTGAAATTCCCAAAAATATTTCTGCCACGAAAAATGCATCCTATACCCCTGAAAGCTCAGAATATGTTAGCAGCACAAAGAAGGCCTTAAAATGCATTTTAGGCCTAAAAAAAATGTTGAAAACTTTGGACGCCCAAAAAAGGGGTTTATAGGCACCCTAGAGCCCCTAAAGTCCAGAAAATGTTGGTGGACCAAAAACTGTGTCAGAGATCTCTGAATGTCCCAAAAACATTTGCAGACTTAAAGATGCATTAACCCGCATCCTAGACCACTGAAATTCCCAGAAATATTTTTGGCACGAAAAATGCATCCTACACCCCTGAAAGTTCAGAAAATGTTGGCAGCCCAAAAAAGGCATTAAAATGCATTTTAGACCTCCAAAAATGTTGAACACTTTGGAGGCCCAGAAAAGAGGTTTACAGGCATCCTAGACCCCCTAAAGTCCAGAGAATGTTGGTGGACCAAATATGGTGTCAGAGAGCTCTGAATGTCCCAAAAACATTTGCAGACTGAAAGGGGCATTAACCCGCATCCTAGACCACTGAAATTCCCAAAAATATTTTTGGCACGGAAAATGCATCCTACACCCCTGAAAGTTCAGAAAATGTTGGCAGCTCAAAACAAATGCCTTAAAATGCATCTTAGGCCTTCAAAAATGTTGAAAACTTTGGAGACCCAAAAAAGGGGTTTACAGGCATCCTAGACCCCCAAAAGTCCAGAAAATATTGGTGGACCAAAAACTGTGTCAGAGAGCTTTGAATGTCCCAAAAACATTTGCAGCCTGAAAGGGGCATTAACCCGCATCCTAGACCACTGAAATTCCCAGAAATATTTTTGGCACGAAAAATGCATCCTACACCCCTGAAATTTCCGAATATGTTAGCAGCCCAAAAAAGGCATTAAAATACATTTTAGACCTGCAAAAAATGTTGACAACTTTGGAGGCCCAAAAAAAGAGTTTACAGGCATCCTAGATCCCCTAAAGTCCAGAAAATGTTGGTGGACCAAAAACTGTGTCAGAGAGCTCTGAATGTCCCAAACACATTTGCAGACTTAAAGGGGAATTAACCCGCATCCAAGACCACAGAAATTCCCAGAAATATTTTTGGCACGAAAAATGCATCCTACACCCCTGAAGGTTCAGAATATGTTAGCAGCCCAATAAAGGCATTAAAATGCATTTTAGACCTACAAAAATGTTGAAAACTTTGGAGGCCCAAAAAAGGGGTTTACAGGCATCCTAGACCCCCTAAAGTCCAGAGAATGTTGGTGGACCAAATATGGTGTCAGAGAGCTCTGAATGTCCCAAAAACATTTGCAGCCTGAAAGGGGCATTAACCCGCATCCTAGACCACTGAAATTCCCAAAAATATTTTTGCCACGGAAAATGCATCCTACACCCCTGAAAGTTCAGAAAATTTTGGCAGCTCAAAACAATTGCCTTAAAATGCATCTTAGGCCTTCAAAAATGTTGAAAACTTTGGAGACCCAAAAAAGGGGTTTACAGGCATCCTAGACCCTCTAAAGTCCAGAAAATATTGGTGGACCAAAAACTGTGCCAGAGAGTTTTGAATGTCCCAAAAACATTTTCAGCCTGAAAGGGGCATTAACCCGCATCCTAGACCACTGAAATTCCCAAAAATATTTTTGGCACGAAAAATGCATCCTACACCCCTGAAAGTTCAGAATATGTTAGCAGCCCAAAAAAGGCCTTAAAATGCATTATAGGCCTGCAAAAATGTAAAAAAAAAATCTTTGGAGGCCCAAAAAAGGGGTTTATAGGCATCCTAGACCCCCTAAAGTCCAGAAAATATTGGTGGACTAAAACCTGTGTCAGAGAGCTTTGAATGCCCCAAAACATTTGCAGCCTGAAAGGGGCATTAACCCGCATCCTAGACCACTGAAATTTCCCAAAATATTTTTGGCACGGAAAATGCATCCTACACCCCTGAAAGTTCAGAAAATGTTGGCAGTTCAAAAAAATGCCTTAAAATGCATGTTAGGCCTTCAAAAGTGTTGAAAACTTTGGAGGCCCAAAAACAGGCTTTACAGGCACCCTAGACCCCTTAAAGTCCAGAAAATGTTGGTGGACCAAAAACGGTGGCAGAGAGCTCTGAATGTCCCAAAAACATTTGCAGCCTGAAAGGGGCATTAACCCTCATCCTAGACCACTGAAATTCCCAAAAATATTTCTGCCACGAAAAATGCATCCTATACCCCTGAAAGCTCAGAATATGTTAGCAGCCCAAAGAAGGCCTTAAAATGCATTTTAGGCCTAAAAAAATGTTGAAAACTTTGGAGGCCCAGAAAAGAGGTTTACAGGCATCCTAGACCCCCTAAAGTCCAGAGAATGTTGGTGGACCAAATATGGTGTCAGAGAGCTCTGAATGTCCCAAAAACATTTGCAGACTTAAAGATGCATTAACCCGCATCCTAGACCACTGAAATTCCCAGAAATATTTTTGGCACGAAAAATGCATCCTACACCCCTGAAAGTTCAGAAAATGTTGGCAGCCCAAAAAAGGCATTAAAATGCATTTTAGACCTCCAAAAATGTTGAACACTTTGGAGGCCCAGAAAAGAGGTTTACAGGCATCCTAGACCCCCTAAAGTCCAGAGAATGTTGGTGGACCAAATATGGTGTCAGAGAGCTCTGAATGTCCCAAAAACATTTGCAGACTGAAAGGGGCATTAACCCGCATCCTAGACCACTGAAATTCCCAAAAATATTTTTGGCACGGAAAATGCATCCTACACCCCTGAAAGTTCAGAAAATGTTGGCAGCTCAAAACAAATGCCTTAAAATGCATCTTAGGCCTTCAAAAATGTTGAAAACTTTGGAGACCCAAAAAAGGGGTTTACAGGCATACTAGACCCCCTAAAGTCCAGAAAATTTTGGTGGACCAAAAACTGTGTCAGAGAGCTTTGAATGTCCCAAAAACATTTGCAGCCTGAAAGGGGCATTAACCCGCATCCTAGACCACTGAAATTCCCAGAAATATTTTTGGCACGAAAAATGCATCCTACACCCCTGAAATTTCCGAATATGTTAGCAGCCCAAAAAAGGCATTAAAATGCATTTTAGACCTGCAAAAAATGTTGACAACTTTGGAGGCCCAAAAAAAGAGTTTACAGGCATCCTAGATCCCCTAAAGTCCAGAAAATGTTGGTGGACCAAAAACTGTGTCAGAGAGCTCTGAATGTCCCAAACACATTTGCAGACTTAAAGGGGAATTAACCCGCATCCTAGACCACTGAAATTCCCAGAAATATTTTTGGCACGAAAAATGCATCCTACACCCCTGAAAGTTCAGAAAATGTTGGCAGCCCAAAAAAGGCATTAAAATGCATTTTAGACCTCCAAAAATGTTGAACACTTTGGAGGCCCAGAAAAGAGGTTTACAGGCATCCTAGACCCCCTAAAGTCCAGAGAATGTTGGTGGACCAAATATGGTGTCAGAGAGCTCTGAATGTCCCAAAAACATTTGCAGCCTGAAAGGGGCATTAACCCGCATCCTAGACCACTGAAATTCCCAAAAATATTTTTGGCACGGAAAATGCATCCTACACCCCTGAAAGTTCAGAAAATGTTGGCAGCTCAAAACAAATGCCTTAAAATGCATCTTAGGCCTTCAAAAATGTTGAAAACTTTGGAGACCCAAAAAAGGGGTTTACAGGCATCCTAGACCCCCTAAAGTGCAGAAAATATTGGTGGACCAAAAACTGTGTCAGAGAGCTTTGAATGTCCCAAAAACATTTGCAGCCTGAAAGGGGCATTAACCCGCATCCTAGACCACTGAAATTCCCAGAAATATTTTTGGCACGAAAAATGCATCCTACACCCCTGAAATTTCTGAATATGTTAGCAGCCCAATAAAGGCATTAAAATGCATTTTAGACCTACAAAAATGTTGAAAACTTTGGAGGCCCAAAAAAGGGGTTTACAGGCATCCTAGACCCCCTAAAGTCCAGAGAATGTTGGTGGACCAAATATGGTGTCAGAGAGCTCTGAATGTCCCAAAAACATTTGCAGACTTAAAGGGGAATTAACCCGCATCCTAGACCACTGAAATTCCCAGAAATATTTTTGGCACGAAAAATGCATCCTACACCCCTGAAGGTTCAGAATATGTTAGCAGCCCAATAAAGGCATTAAAATGCATTTTAGACCTACAAAAATGTTGAAAACTTTGGAGGCCCAAAAAAGGGGTTTACAGGCATCCTAGACCCCCTAAAGTCCAGAGAATGTTGGTGGACCAAATATGGTGTCAGAGAGCTCTGAATGTCCCAAAACATTTGCAGCCTGAAAGGGGTATTAACCCGCATCCTAGACCACTGAAATTCCCAAAAATATTTTTGGCACGGATAATGCATCCTACACCCCTGAAAGTTCTGAAACTGTTGGCAGCACAAAAAAGGCCTTAAAATGCATCTTATGCCTTCAAAAATGATGAAAACTTTGGAGGCCCAAAAATGGAGTTTAAAGACCTCCTAGACCCCTAAAGTCCAGAAAATGTTGGTGGACCAAAAATGGTGTCAGAGAGCTCTGAATGTCCCAAAAACATTTGCAGCCTGAAAGGGGCATTAACCCGCATCCTAGACCACTGAAATTTCCCAAAATATTTTTGGCACGAAAAATGCATCCTACACCCCTGAATGTTCAGAATATGTTGGCAGCCCAAAGAAGGCCTTAAAATGCATTTTAGGCCTACAAAAATGTTGAAAACTTTGTAAGCCCAAAAAAGGGGTTTATAGGCATCCTAGAGCCCCTAAAGTCCAGAAAATGTTGGTGGACCAAAAACTGTGTCAGAGAGCTCTGAATGTCCCAAAAACATTTGCAGACTTAAAGATGCATTAACCCGAATCCTAGACCCCTGAAATTCCCAGAAATATTTTTGGCACGAAAAATGCATCCTACACCCCTGAAAGTTCAGAAAATGTTGGCAGCTCAAAAAAATGCCTTAAAATGCATCTTAGGCCTTCAAAAATGTTGAAAACTTTGGAGGCCCAAAAACAGGCTTTACAGGCACCCTAGACCCCCTAAAGTCCAGAAAATGTTGGTGGACCAAAAACGGTGGCAGAGAGCTCTGAATGTCCCAAAAACATTTGCAGCCTGAAAGGGGCATTAACCCGCATCCTAGACCACTGAAATTCCCAAAAATATTTCTGCCACGAAAAATGCATCCTATACCCCTGAAAGCTCAGAATATGTTAGCAGCACAAAGAAGGCCTTAAAATGCATTTTAGGCCTAAAAAAAATGTTGAAAACTTTGGACGCCCAAAAAAGGGGTTTATAGGCACCCTAGAGCCCCTAAAGTCCAGAAAATGTTGGTGGACCAAAAACTGTGTCAGAGATCTCTGAATGTCCCAAAAACATTTGCAGACTTAAAGATGCATTAACCCGCATCCTAGACCACTGAAATTCCCAGAAATATTTTTGGCACGAAAAATGCATCCTACACCCCTGAAAGTTCAGAAAATGTTGGCAGCCCAAAAAAGGCATTAAAATGCATTTTAGACCTGCAAAAATGTTGAACACTTTGGAGGCCCAGAAAAGAGGTTTACAGGCATCCTAGACCCCCTAAAGTCCAGAGAATGTTGGTGGACCAAATATGGTGTCAGAGAGCTCTGAATGTCCCAAAAACATTTGCAGACTGAAAGGGGCATTAACCCGCATCCTAGACCACTGAAATTCCCAAAAATATTTTTGGCACGGAAAATGCATCCTACACCCCTGAAAGTTCAGAAAATGTTGGCAGCTCAAAACAAATGCCTTAAAATGCATCTTAGGCCTTCAAAAATGTTGAAAACTTTGGAGACCCAAAAAAGGGGTTTACAGGCATCCTAGACCCCCTAAAGTCCAGAAAATATTGGTGGACCAAAAACTGTGTCAGAGAGCTTTGAATGTCCCAAAAACATTTGCAGCCTGAAAGGGGCATTAACCCGCATCCTAGACCACTGAAATTCCCAGAAATATTTTTGGCACGAAAAATGCATCCTACACCCCTGAAGGTTCAGAATATGTTAGCAGCCCAATAAAGGCATTAAAATGCATTTTAGACCTACAAAAATGTTGAAAACTTTGGAGGCCCAAAAAAGGGGTTTACAGGCATCCTAGACCCCCTAAAGTCCAGAGAATGTTGGTGGACCAAATATGGTGTCAGAGAGCTCTGAATGTCCCAAAAACATTTGCAGCCTGAAAGGGGCATTAACCCGCATCCTAGACCACTGAAATTCCCAAAAATATTTTTGCCACGGAAAATGCATCCTACACCCCTGAAAGTTCAGAAAATTTTGGCAGCTCAAAACAATTGCCTTAAAATGCATCTTAGGCCTTCAAAAATGTTGAAAACTTTGGAGACCCAAAAAAGGGGTTTACAGGCATCCTAGACCCTCTAAAGTCCAGAAAATATTGGTGGACCAAAAACTGTGCCAGAGAGTTTTGAATGTCCCAAAAACATTTTCAGCCTGAAAGGGGCATTAACCCGCATCCTAGACCACTAAAATTCCCAAAAATATTTTTGGCACGAAAAATGCATCCTACACCCCTGAAAGTTCAGAATATGTTAGCAGCCCAATAAAGGCATTAAAATGCATTTTAGACCTACAAAAATGTTGAAAACTTTGGAGGCCCAAAAAAGGGGTTTACAGGCATCCTAGACCCCCTAAAGTCCAGAGAATGTTGGTGGACCAAATATGGTGTCAGAGAGCTCTGAATGTCCCAAAAACATTTGCAGACTTAAAGGGGAATTAACCCGCATCCTAGACCACTGAAATTCCCAGAAATATTTTTGGCACGAAAAATGCATCCTACACCCCTGAAGGTTCAGAATATGTTAGCAGCCCAATAAAGGCATTAAAATGCATTTTAGACCTACAAAAATGTTGAAAACTTTGGAGGCCCAAAAAAGGGGTTTACAGGCATCCTAGAACCCCTAAAGTCCAGAGAATGTTGGTGGACCAAATATGGTGTCAGAGAGCTCTGAATGTCCCAAAACATTTGCAGCCTGAAAGGGGTATTAACCCGCATCCTAGACTACTGAAATTCCCAAAAATATTTTTGGCACGGATAATGCATCCTACACCCCTGAAAGTTCTGAAACTGTTGGCAGCACAAAAAAGGCCTTAAAATGCATCTTATGCCTTCAAAAATGATGAAAACTTTGGAGGCCCAAAAATGGAGTTTAAAGGCCTCCTAGACCCCTAAAGTCCAGAAAATGTTGGTGGACCAAAAATGGTGTCAGAGAGCTCTGAATGTCCCAAAAACATTTGCAGCCTGAAAGGGGCATTAACCCGCATCCTAGACCACTGAAATTTCCCAAAATATTTTTGGCACGAAAAATGCATCCTACACCCCTGAAAGTTCAGAATATGTTAGCAGCCCAAAGAAGGCCTTAAAATGCATTTTAGGCCTACACAAATGTTGAAAACTTTGTAAGCCCAGAAAAGGGGTTTATAGGCATCCTAGAGCCCCTAAAGTCCAGAAAATGTTGGTGGACCAAAAACTGTGTCAGAGAGCTCTGAATGTCCCAAAAACATTTGCAGCCTGAAAGGGGCATTAACCCGCATCCTAGACCACTGAAATTCCCAAAAATATTTCTGCCACGAAAAATGCATCCTATACCCCTGAAAGCTCAGAATATGTTAGCAGCCCAAAGAAGGCCTTAAAATCCATTTTAGGCCTAAAAAAATGTTGAAAACTTTGGATGCCCAAAAAAGGGGTTTATAGGCATCCTAGACCCCCTAAAGTCCAGAAAATGTTGGTGGACCAAAAACTGTGTCAGAGATCTCTGAATGTCCCAAAAACATTTGCAGACTTAAAGATGCATTAACCCGCATCCTAGACCACTGAAATTCCCAGAAATATTTCTGCCACGAAAAATGCATCCTATACCCCTGAAAGCTCAGAATATGTTAGCAGCCCAAAGAAGGCCTTAAAATGCATTTTAGGCCTAAAAAAATGTTGAAAACTTTGGATGCCCAAAAAAGGGGTTTATAGGCATCCTAGAGCCCCTAAAGTCCAGAAAAAATTGGTGGACCAAAAACTGTGTCAGAGATCTCTGAATGTCCCAAAAACATTTGCAGACTTAAAGATGCATTAGCCCGCATCCTAGACCACTGAAATTCCCAGAAATATTTTTGGCACGAAAAATGCATCCTACACCCCTGAAAGTTCAGAAAATGTTGGCAGCCCAAAAAAGGCATTAAAATGCATTTTAGACCTCCAAAAATGTTGAACACTTTGGAGGCCCAGAAAAGAGGTTTACAGGCATCCTAGACCCCCTAAAGTCCAGAGAATGTTGGTGGACCAAATATGGTGTCAGAGAGCTCTGAATGTCCCAAAAACATTTGCAGCCTGAAAGGGGCATTAACCCGCATCCTAGACCACTGAAATTCCCAAAAATATTTTTGGCACGGAAAATGCATCCTACACCCCTGAAAGTTCAGAAAATGTTGGCAGCTCAAAACAAATGCCTTAAAATGCATCTTAGGCCTTCAAAAATGTTGAAAACTTTGGAGACCCAAAAAAGGGGTTTACAGGCATCCTAGACCCCCTAAAGTGCAGAAAATATTGGTGGACCAAAAACTGTGTCAGAGAGCTTTGAATGTCCCAAAAACATTTGCAGCCTGAAAGGGGCATTAACCCGCATCCTAGACCACTGAAATTCCCAGAAATATTTTTGGCACGAAAAATGCATCCTACACCCCTGAAATTTCTGAATATGTTAGCAGCCCAATAAAGGCATTAAAATGCATTTTAGACCTACAAAAATGTTGAAAACTTTGGAGGCCCAAAAAAGGGGTTTACAGGCATCCTAGACCCCCTAAAGTCCAGAGAATGTTGGTGGACCAAATATGGTGTCAGAGAGCTCTGAATGTCCCAAAAACATTTGCAGACTTAAAGGGGAATTAACCCGCATCCTAGACCACTGAAATTCCCAGAAATATTTTTGGCACGAAAAATGCATCCTACACCCCTGAAGGTTCAGAATATGTTAGCAGCCCAATAAAGGCATTAAAATGCATTTTAGACCTACAAAAATGTTGAAAACTTTGGAGGCCCAAAAAAGGGGTTTACAGGCATCCTAGACCCCCTAAAGTCCAGAGAATGTTGGTGGACCAAATATGGTGTCAGAGAGCTCTGAATGTCCCAAAACATTTGCAGCCTGAAAGGGGTATTAACCCGCATCCTAGACCACTGAAATTCCCAAAAATATTTTTGGCACGGATAATGCATCCTACACCCCTGAAAGTTCTGAAACTGTTGGCAGCACAAAAAAGGCCTTAAAATGCATCTTATGCCTTCAAAAATGATGAAAACTTTGGAGGCCCAAAAATGGAGTTTAAAGGCCTCCTAGACCCCTAAAGTCCAGAAAATGTTGGTGGACCAAAAATGGTGTCAGAGAGCTCTGAATGTCCCAAAAACATTTGCAGCCTGAAAGGGGCATTAACCCGCATCCTAGACCACTGAAATTCCCAAAAATATTTCTGCCACGAAAAATGCATCCTATACCCCTGAAAGCTCAGAATATGTTAGCAGCCCAAAGAAGGCCTTAAAATGCATTTTAGGCCTAAAAAAATGTTGAAAACTTTGGATGCCCAAAAAAGGGGTTCATAGGCATCCTAGAGCCCCTAAAGTCCAGAAAATGTTGGTGGACCAAAAACTGTGTCAGAGATCTCTGAATGTCCCAAAAACATTTGCAGACTTAAAGATGCATTAAAGGATAGTTCCGGGACTTTTTTTTTATTGTCCCTACGGGTCGGCCATGTGTTTGTAAGCATAAATCGGTAGATCGTAGGAAACTTTCCTATGGACCTTACCCGACTTTTCGCCCATTATCGCACTCGAAATCAGCCTCCATTTTGTGATAATCCTATCATTCCGCCGCATCGACCTGGCTCACCTGCCTTTGCGGCACTAAATCAAATCCCCCGCCCCTGAAACAGACTTTATCAAAACATTCATATTCCCCGCCTCTATCCGTGACGTGACTGTGCTGCGTAGGCAAACGCGCCCAGGCGTCTTCTACGCGACTCCACACAGACCCCGGAAATCAACACAGATCAGCTCACAATACAGCGCACCACAATTCGGAATATGAAACTGTACTTTGAAATCAAACCGCAAGATTGTAAATGTGGTAAAGTACATTTATTTGACATCAAATGTTTAGAGAATATTCAGCGATTTGCATTTTTATTTGCTCATGTTCCAAAAAGTTCGTATTGAGGAACGCGATGGTCCTTTGCTGTACACAGGGTCTTAGAGCATCTCACAATACAGCGCCACAATTCGGAATGTGAAACCGTGGTTTAAAAGCAAACGGCAAGATTGTACATTTGGCAAAGTACGTTTATTGGACATCAAATGTTTAGAGAATATTCAGCGATTTGCATTTTTCTTTGCTCTCGATCCAAATTAGTTCGTCTTGAGGGAAGCGATGTTCGTGTGCAGTACACAGGGTGTTGGTTTACGATAAAAATAAGCTCTTCGGTCGCACTGATAATCGCATGGCTGTTCCAACAACGAGGCACTAGGCCACCACAACGGTAGGTATGTTGCATCTAACCGTTAGTACCGCGTAAGGGCATACTTGTACTTGGCGATCGTCCCATAAAATGGTCAGGGTGGTAACGTTGTTCACGCGGAGAAGCAACTGGCGGCTGTAGAAGCCGTCCGCCGGTGTCTGGTACTCGTGACACAGACAGTAGTGAATGATGTACCTAAAAACATAAAAAATGAAATTAGTCTCACCATCAGATCCTTATTAAAATCATAGCGAGGACAGCGCTACTGGGTGTACACAAGTGTTTAAAGGCGTGGCGAGGCAGGGAGGGGGGGGGAGTGGAGTACAAGGTAAGTAGCATAAAATAATAAATAAATAGGGCCAGCTGGTGGCAAGTGCAAGGTAAGTGCAGAACAAGTGCTGGGAAGGGGGGGCTGTAGGATACTGAGACAGTCCCCCAGTGCAGGGGTTGACAGGGAGGCAGTGCAGGTGGAGAGTGGAAGGGCCCAGGACCGAGGTCGCAGAGAGTGGACCAGTTGTAGCAGGGGAGAGGGAGAGAGAAAGCAGAAGCAAAGAGGAAGGTTTTGAGGTGCTTCAGTAAAAGCAGATGTTTCTCCTCAAGATAGTGCGCGGTAGAAAACAATATGCCACATAGAACGAACAAGTACAACTGAACCCGTCTTTAAAGCCACTGTATAGTAATGAAATTGCGGCATAAACTCATCAAAATTTACTTACATTATATTTGCATTTTCCATTGTGTCTCTGTGTAGGGCAGACCCGAAACACCACTCCTTCTTTGCCGACGTTACTTCTTCTAATGAACGTGGCTCATCGTTTCGTTTCTGAAATTTTATTCATTATCTTTTCTTAGTCTTTCGGGATGGTCCCGGCCTGTCAAGGTCAAATCACAATAGAACCTTATACTTGGTCGTGGGCCGTTCCGCCACCCGAGCAAAACATCAAAGCAGCTGACCTTCACTTTGAGCGAGCACACATTTCTAGTTTGGGCCTGCAACATGAGGAGACTCGAGAGAACAGACAATCAAATTACAATCATTTAAACCGTGATGTGTATTTCTCAATGAGCTCTGCTTTAGGTGGACATGGAACAGAGGCAATGTTGTGTGGCAATGCAGTTGTCCCCTGCATAGGTTCGTTCACCACTCCATGTATGTGCCTATCGAGGACATCTACGATAAGTCTCTCAATAAACTCATATTGCATATCCTCAAACACTGGTTTGATCACCCATTGTTTACTTCTTTTAGTGAAGGCCTTATTGTAGCGAAGCGTCCCTAAAGTTCCGGTCGTCCGACTTTGTTGACGGCCAACATTATGGTTATGTGCCAAGACCGCTAGAAGAGTCCGATTTATCATGCCTTCCATGCCAAAATGCAATCTTTTGGGCCTGTACTTTAGGCACATATTGTGGAACACCTCCAAATCTCCTGTGTGGCAGAATTCCGTGAGTCCCCTCAAAGCTTTTGTTAAAGTTTTATCAAATACAATCTTTTCAATGGCCTTGTGAGTGGGTGATGAAGGAATCAACCACTTCTTCTTCCGTGCCTCCTCTGTGGACAAATGGCCATGTTCACATTTGTGGAAATGTTCATTTGTGGACCATCGATGTACGTTGCTGCAGTGCAACATTACTGACCGCCATTTTTCCAGTAGAATTTCCAACGACCCTTCACATGTTTTTGAGCTCCACCAAAGATGGTTGCTGATTGACTTGGACCACTGTGAAATACCTTGCAATTCTTTTTTTTTACCTGCAGCCGACAATTTTTTATTGATTGATTTTGCAAGATGCCAAACGTCAAATTGGTGATTTATATTTTTGTACTCTTCTCTCATTGTCTTGGCAATTGAAACGTGTCTGTCCGTGGCTATCAGGTCGATCACCATTCCCCGCGATTGTAGTTCTTGCAATGATGCTACAAAGCCAACTTTCTCCATGGCCACTGAGGATGTACTTTGTGACACCTGCACGACCACCGAACTCACAATTTTCTTACTTTCCATGTCCTGAAAGTGGTAGGTGCAGTACTTGGCTGAAAATCCTGGGCTGTCGCACTGTCCATCACCGGCTAGCCTGAAGCGTTTGCCCGCGAATGTACTTTCCATTGACATTTTTTCCATTCTCCAAGCTTCGCTGATGGCTGGAAATAGATAATCGGTTTGGTATTTGTAGAACTGACTTTTCGCAATGAAATGGATTCCCACAAACTGAAAGAAATACTGTAACTTTTTAAAACTTGAACCACTAAAAAGTGCGGCCGCTGCACAAAGTAGATTGCCTGCTGGCAGTTGCCCCAGCATGGGTTGTGCAGACCATGCGAACGGATGATATTGTGTACAGGTGGCATGTATTTTAAGGTTAGTGCCTCGAATTGCACGAGTCACATTAATCAATGGCTCCCCACATACTTCCCCACCAACCCAATGCCCACATTTCATCATCATAATAATATCCATCAAACAGCTATCGAATACAATGAATTTGGCCTCTTTCCTTATACTGTCACTCTGCATCCCAGCTGGTTCGGCCTGTAACGTTGAGGACATGTCACTCGCATGAAAGGTACAATCTCTGATATCGTCTTCCGCTATGCTGAGTGATATTGATGGTGTTTCATTGTCGTCCACTTCATTCTCTTCCATTGCAACATCTGTTCCTTGTCCGGAGATGGGAGAAAAAAACAATGTCTTCAACTTTCGCGCGCTCTTATTTTTTGCGGGTGTGGATTCTGTGAATTGATCTCCGACTGCATCCAAACTACCAGGAGGACATTCACTATCAATGGCTGGTGGTGGTATAGCTCCGTTGTCAATCACTTCATATTCTTCCCATTGGCACGATGCATCTCCAGTCTCAAGTCCCTGCCAAAAGGTTTGACAAGCAACATCTCTCGTTCGCTTCACTGTCTGTGTAGATCTAGTTCTTACACCCACTCGCAACTAGAGGACAGATTAGAAAAGGGATGTTCAATTTAAACACAACTTACAGTATTGAACTATTGACAGTGAAAGACAACATAATATAGTGAACAGGACACTAACCTTCTTTTGCTTTCTTTTCTTTGAAACTTTCTTGCCTCGAACTTCAACATCTGGACGCTGTTGCTCCGACTCGTGTGTGCATGTCTCCACTTCCTCTCGCGCTGCAACGACTATATTTTCATGATAAGCACATCCATCACTCACTGAGGCTCCATCGACTCCCTGAAACATAGAACTTTCATTAGTATGTATAATAATATTGAAAACACAAAATGTACTTGGGGACCAATACCCATACGTACATCTCAATAGCAAAACACGAATGAACGCATTGTGTAGAACATTCAAACGACAATAGTTCACGCATTGTTGATCTAGTTAGATTGAACTGTCAAGATCCATACCTCGGGCTCCGCATAGACTTCCATTGATGATATTATTGAAGATGACGCTTCAGCAACTCCCTGAAACACAGTAATTGCATTAGTATGGTTTTCTATTTTGTTTAAAAGAACATAAACTTTCTGCAGGCGTCAACGGCTCATCTAAATAGACCTGCACAAATGATCAGTTGTCTAAAATAAATAATGGATATCTAAATATGATTCGATTTGCTCCATCGTTGGAAGTGTCACCACCCAGAGATCTGCATCAACTACTAGGGGTGATGTTCTTGTTGAAGAAGCTCCGTCAGCTCCCTGAAACATAGTACTTGCGTTAATAAAGAAGGAAGTATAGCGGATGTAATCACGTCATTTGATCTCGCATGATTGATCTGTCAGTATCCATACCTCGAAATGCATAAGAACATCAAGGGACGATGTAACTGCGGTGCACACTTCTGCAAGCTGTTGCGCCGACCCGTAACTGCATGCTCCCCCTTCTTCTTGGACTAATGCTCCATCGACTCCCTGAAACATAGGACTTTCATTAGTAATGAACACAATATTGAAAAAAGAAGACACATAGGAGGGCGACGACAGAAGGACATACCAATGGCTAAAAACGAAAGAAACATTGTGTGTAACAATCACGCTACAAGAATGCAAGATCTGATGATCTCCATCGATGGAACTGTCCGGAAACGTACCTCGAGCATCTGAGTGACATCTACGGTTGTCGTCAATGCGTTGGACTCCTCAGCATCTCCCTGAAAGACAGTACTTGCATTATTTTGGATAACAATAATTATAACTGAAAACAAAGACTAGAGGACGAGTACTGTGGTGTACCATTAGGTAAAATAATTACACGATCAATTAAAACTATTGATTTACATGCCTAAAACAAGTCAGTGTCAGAATAGCTAAGTAAGATTACCCGATGGGCGCTTGAAGTGGCTGATGACTGCAATAACGACACGGATGGAGAATCTTCCGCCTTCATATTGAGTGGATACATAAATGGGGAAATTATTGTTAGCTAATGCTACACACTACCGCAAGGCCGAGAGATAAATACGTAAACTTGACTCACCAGTGGAGGGATGTGGACGAATAGAGTGGGAATAGCGGTTGAGAGCAATTTTCGCCTCGCTCGCGGTGTTTTCTTCTTTATTAGCAATGATGTGGAGTACATGTCTGGGCTAAAGTGCCTGCTGCAGATGCGGTATCGATCACCCCTCTTGTCCGCAAAGACTTCTAGGACTCTACTTTCTAGCTCAGAGGCTGGATATCCGCAATATCGGACCCATTCTCTTATCTGATCTATTGTCTTAGGGAAAACATGCATTATAGTACCTTCAGATTTGTTATGGGTCTTCGAAGGGCAACCGCCAATGGAACAGGCAGGCATTATGGAAAGTTCTGAAAAGTAAAGATCAACAATTCTCTATGAATACCAATGTGTTAAAACATTAAATGACACATAAAAGGTTCAATGCAAGGTCCGTTTTGGTTCTTGGAACTATACACGTTATTCACATGCGGATAAGTATTTCAATAACTTTCAAAAAATAGAAAAAGTAATTTGACTAAACTCAGAACATGTGACTAGTTCCTTGCATGTACTGTCGTGAACGAAAAGAAAACATGGATGCAATTTGATGACTACTAGCAAATAGATATAAATTAAAAAATTGGACGCAAAATGATTATGGTACATGGACTTACCTTGACGAACAAACAGTTAGATGCAGGGATCAGAGTAGTTTCTTGTCGTAGAACAGGGAGCAGTTCACAGGTTGCAAACTGACGAGTTTGCTCAAAGTGGTCACGGAAGTTCACAGAGACGAAGAGCAGATAACCAGCACCTTCACGGGTTGACTAGCAAAGCGCAAAGAAGTTCTCATTAGAAATATGAAGTGGGTTATAAAGAATTCGAAACAGGGGTGTGTTTGTGAATGAATGACGTGTATATGTCGTGGCATTATGCGGTCTGCAGGGGGCCGTCCAGCGTGAGGGGGGATGCTTGGCAGGAGACACGGGGTCTGGAGGTAGACATGGGAACAACAACCCATGCTCTATAGACCACTTTGAAGTGTACATGGTCTTTGGCACCTCTTGGCCTTTATCGCTCCCTGACAGCTCCACTTGCCAGCAGCGCAAGTACCCTGGTGCGAACTGCCTTTGATAGGGCGGGGGGTGGATCGGGGCGGTGGTCGTGCAGACAAGACACAGGAAGACTCGTGAATGGAGACACACTTATGTGGATTGCAGGGGGCCGTCCAGCGTGAGGGGGGATGCTTGGCAGGAGACACGGGGTCTGGAGGTAGACATGGGAACAACAACCCATGCTCTATAGACCACTTTGAAGTGTACATGGTCTTTGGCACCTCTTGGCCTTTATCGCTCCCTGACAGCTCCACTTGCCAGCAGCGCAAGTACCCCGGTGCGAACTGCCTTTGATAGGGCGGGGGGTGGATTGGGGCGGTGGTCGTGCAGACAAGACACAGGAAGACTCGTGAATGGAGACACACTTATGTGGATTGCAGGGGGCCGTCCAGCGTGAGGGGGGATGCTTGGCAGGAGACACGGGGTCTGGAGGTAGACATGGGAACAACAACCCATGCTCTATAGACCACTTTGAAGTGTACATGGTCTTTGGCACCTCTTGGCCTTTATCGCTCCCTGACAGCTCCACTTGCCAGCACAAGTACCCTGGTGCGAACTGCCTTTGATAGGGCGGGGGGGTGGATTAGGGCGGTGGTCGTGCAGACAAGACCCGTTTGCCGCAGGGCCTCACCAAGGAGAGGCCATCTAACTGAATGTAAGAGGATGGCTGCAGGATCTACTACATGGAAGGCAGGGGGGTGAGTTTATAAATACCTCACCCTCCTAGGAGAATATATGGGGGTCATCTCTGTACCCGGTGCCCAAAAAGAGGATTTATTATGATCAACCATATTTATTATTTACCTATAACCATGTTTTGTATCAATAAAATCCAACAGCTTTTTATTGCAAACGCTTGATGCCAACCCACAAAATAATATATGTATGACTGCTGCATATATGGGTTCAACGGTTATGTGGATTGAAGGTGTGCGGCCAGCGTGAGGGAGGATGCTGGCCGGAGACATGTGGTGTGACAAGACAAGGCACTGGAAGGCTATTCAACGGAGACACACTAGATTCATTTAAAAAATCAAAAAAACCATTGTTAAAATATATGTTGGGCTTTATTTTAGATTTTAATTAAACATAAATAATAAACATTACACATTGTAAAGTTGAGGTTGCAGCACATCGAGGGAAAATCCGCGGTATTGTCCACTGTCACTGGGGAAATGTTGTCTAATGGCAAGTACCGCACAGGCAGGTATTACTCTCCGAACGCGGTGTCCGAGCCTCCCGTGAAGCCACCAAGTGAAGCAACGATAGGCCACCAGCCTGTACCACCTGTGAAAAAAAAAGATGCAAACTGTATTAAACTGACCAAACTTTCTTATCAATGTCGATTCAGGTAACACATGTCATTTTTCTTAGAAAAAAATTATATCTAGAAAATGCACTATATGGAACCAATTTACATGCGTTCGAATGATATGTAAATGTAATTTTATATGTGGGAGACGACCATGAAATAGTGGTGGCATCACTGACATCACAAACAGAGTATACTTACTCGTTACTCGGATTACGCGGACGAACAGTGCCACGAAGTTCGTGCATAAGCACCATCATCATCCTCAACACTGTCCGTGAGAGGCAGGCTTCCCTGAACTCTGGCAGCTCGGTGATGCATTGCGGACTTTGCTCGCCTTCCTGCTGACTTTGCTCGCTTTCCGAAATGTAGGCCAAGCACCCGGAATTTTCACGGCAGCAGCAGTTCTCCTCCTCAGTTGGCATTAGCTCGCACCGATTGCACGTGCACCAGGTGGAGACGCCGTCCATGCGACATGGTCCAGGCTCTTCATCCGTTGACTGGTCCTCCCAACTGCCGTCCGAATCCCCATCGTTTTCGCGTGCTTGCCTTTCCAGTAGTTCCTCCTCGGTGTACTCGGGCTCGTACATATACGGCATTATTGTGGCCATTGTGCGGTAAAGATAGTAAAATAATTTACAGAGATGGTACAGGTGTTCACACGGGCTACAAGCGGCGAAGGTAGCTGACCAGAGCACTGAAACGAGTCACAGAATACTCAAAGTAACACAGAGAGAGGAATGGAATCGAAAATCTGCTGCTGTATGTTGTGAAACGGTCTGTTTATACTTATTGGGGAAAGAGGCGTCCTGCCATTTCCATGGCAACACGTCAATAGCTGAGGCGCAGCGATTGTTGACACGAGACGTGCTTGAAATGGGCAGTACGCGTCTGCTGATGTCAGGCTCAGGGGCGGGGGATTTGATTTAGTGCCGCAAAGGCAGGTGAGCCAGGTCGATGCGGCGGAATGATAGGATTATCACAAAATGGAGGCTGATTTCGAGTGCGATAATGGGCGAAAAGTCGGGTAAGGTCCATAGGAAAGTTTCCTACGATCTACCGATTTATGCTTACAAACACATGGCCGACCCGTAGGGACAATAAAAAAAAAGTCCCGGAACTATCCTTTAACCCGCATCCTAGACCACTGAAATTCCCAGAAATATTTTTGGCACGAAAAATGCATCCTACACCCCTGAAAGTTCAGAAAATGTTGGCAGCCCAAAAAAGGCATTAAAATGCATTTTAGACCTCCAAAAATGTTGAACACTTTGGAGGCCCAGAAAAGAGGTTTATAGGCATCCTAGACCCCCTAAAGTCCAGAGAATGTTGGTGGACCAAATATGGTGTCAGAGAGCTCTGAATGTCCCAAAAACATTTGCAGCCTGAAAGGGGCATTAACCCGCATCCTAGACCACTGAAATTCCCAAAAATATTTTTGGCACGGAAAATGCATCCTACACCCCTGAAAGTTCAGAAAATGTTGGCAGCTCAAAACAAATGCCTTAAAATGCATCTTAGGCCTTCAAAAATGTTGAAAACTTTGGAGACCCAAAAAAGGGGTTTACAGGCATCCTAGACCCCCTAAAGTCCAGAAAATATTGGTGGACCAAAAACTGTGTCAGAGAGCTTTGAATGTCCCAAAAACATTTGCAGCCTGAAAGGGGCATTAACCCGCATCCTAGACCACTGAAATTCCCAGAAATATTTTTGGCACGAAAAATGCATCCTACACCCCTGAACTTTCCGAATATGTTAGCAGCCCAAAAAAGGCATTAAAATGCATTTTAGACCTGCAAAAAATGTTGAAAACTTTGGAGGCCCAAAAAAAGAGTTTACAGGCATCCTAGATCCCCTAAAGTCCAGAAAATGTTGGTGGACCAAAAACTGTGTCAGAGAGCTCTGAATGTCCCAAACACATTTGCAGACTTAAAGGGGAATTAACCCGCATCCAAGACCACAGAAATTCCCAGAAATATTTTTGGCACGAAAAATGCATCCTACACCCCTGAAGGTTCAGAATATGTTAGCAGCCCAATAAAGGCCTTAAAATGCATTATAGGCCTGCAAAAATGTAAAAAAAAAATCTTTGGAGGCCCAAAAAAGGGGTTTATAGGCATCCTAGACCCCCTAAAGTCCAGAAAATATTGGTGGACTAAAACCTGTGTCAGAGAGCTTTGAATGCCCCAAAAACATTTGCAGCCTGAAAGGGGCATTAACCCGCATCCTAGACCACTGAAATTCCCAGAAATATTTTTGGCACGAAAAATGCATCCTACACCCCTGAACTTTCCGAATATGTTAGCAGCCCAAAAAAGGCATTAAAATGCATTTTAGACCTACAAAAATGTTGAAAACTTTGGAGGCCCAAAAAAGGGGTTTACAGGCATCCTAGACCCCCTAAAGTCCAGAGAATGTTGGTGGACCAAATATGGTGTCAGAGAGCTCTGAATGTCCCAAAAACATTTGCAGCCTGAAAGGGGCATTAACCCGCATCCTAGACCACTGAAATTCCCAAAAATATTTTTGCCACGGAAAATGCATCCTACACCCCTGAAAGTTCAGAAAATTTTGGCAGCTCAAAACAATTGCCTTAAAATGCATCTTAGGCCTTCAAAAATGTTGAAAACTTTGGAGACCCAAAAAAGGGGTTTACAGGCATCCTAGACCCTCTAAAGTCCAGAAAATATTGGTGGACCAAAAACTGTGCCAGAGAGTTTTGAATGTCCCAAAAACATTTTCAGCCTGAAAGGGGCATTAACCCGCATCCTAGACCACTGAAATTCCCAAAAATATTTTTGGCACGAAAAATGCATCCTACACCCCTGAAAGTTCAGAATATGTTAGCAGCCCAAAAAAGGCCTTAAAATGCATTATAGGCCTGCAAAAATGTAAAAAAAAAATCTTTGGAGGCCCAAAAAAGGGGTTTATAGGCATCCTAGACCCCCTAAAGTCCAGAAAATATTGGTGGACTAAAACCTGTGTCAGAGAGCTTTGAATGCCCCAAAACATTTGCAGCCTGAAAGGGGCATTAACCCGCATCCTAGACCACTGAAATTTCCCAAAATATTTTTGGCACGGAAAATGCATCCTACACCCCTGAAAGTTCAGAAAATGTTGGCAGTTCAAAAAAATGCCTTAAAATGCATGTTAGGCCTTCAAAAATGTTGAAAACTTTGGAGGCCCAAAAACAGGCTTTACAGGCACCCTAGACCCCTTAAAGTCCAGAAAATGTTGGTGGACCAAAAACGGTGGCAGAGAGCTCTGAATGTCCCAAAAACATTTGCAGCCTGAAAGGGGCATTAACCCGCATCCTAGACCACTGAAATTCCCAAAAATATTTCTGCCACGAAAAATGCATCCTATACCCCTGAAAGCTCAGAATATGTTAGCAGCCCAAAGAAGGCCTTCAAATGCATTTTAGGCCTAAAAAAATGTTGAAAACTTTGGATGCCCAAAAAAGGGGTTTATAGGCATCCTAGAGCCCCTAAAGTCCAGAAAATGTTGGTGGACCAAAAACTGTGTCAGAGATCTCTGAATGTCCCAAAAACATTTGCAGCCTGAAAGGGGCATTAACCCGCATCCTAGACCACTGAAATTCCCAAAAATATTTTTGGCACGGAAAATGCATCCTACACCCCTGAAAGTTCAGAAAATGTTGGCAGCTCAAAACAAATGCCTTAAAATGCATCTTAGGCCTTCAAAAATGTTGAAAACTTTGGAGACCCAAAAAAGGGGTTTACAGGCATCCTAGACCCCCTAAAGTGCAGAAAATATTGGTGGACCAAAAACTGTGTCAGAGAGCTTTGAATGTCCCAAAAACATTTGCAGCCTGAAAGGGGCATTAACCCGCATCCTAGACCACTGAAATTCCCAGAAATATTTTTGGCACGAAAAATGCATCCTACACCCCTGAAATTTCTGAATATGTTAGCAGCCCAATAAAGGCATTAAAATGCATTTTAGACCTACAAAAATGTTGAAAACTTTGGAGGCCCAAAAAAGGGGTTTACAGGCATCCTAGACCCCCTAAAGTCCAGAGAATGTTGGTGGACCAAATATGGTGTCAGAGAGCTCTGAATGTCCCAAAAACATTTGCAGACTTAAAGGGGAATTAACCCGCATCCTAGACCACTGAAATTCCCAGAAATATTTTTGGCACGAAAAATGCATCCTACACCCTGAAGGTTCAGAATATGTTAGCAGCCCAATAAAGGCATTAAAATGCATTTTAGACCTACAAAAATGTTGAAAACTTTGGAGGCCCAAAAAAGGGGTTTACAGGCATCCTAGACCCCCTAAAGTCCAGAGAATGTTGGTGGACCAAATATGGTGTCAGAGAGCTCTGAATGTCCCAAAACATTTGCAGCCTGAAAGGGGTATTAACCCGCATCCTAGACTACTGAAATTCCCAAAAATATTTTTGGCACGGATAATGCATCCTACACCCCTGAAAGTTCTGAAACTGTTGGCAGCACAAAAAAGGCCTTAAAATGCATCTTATGCCTTCAAAAATGATGAAAACTTTGGAGGCCCAAAAATGGAGTTTAAAGGCCTCCTAGACCCCTAAAGTCCAGAAAATGTTGGTGGACCAAAAATGGTGTCAGAGAGCTCTGAATGTCCCAAAAACATTTGCAGCCTGAAAGGGGCATTAACCCGCATCCTAGACCACTGAAATTCCCAAAAATATTTCTGCCACGAAAAATGCATCCTATACCCCTGAAAGCTCAGAATATGTTAGCAGCCCAAAGAAGGCCTTAAAATCCATTTTAGGCCTAAAAAAATGTTGAAAACTTTGGATGCCCAAAAATGGGGTTTATAGGCATCCTAGACCCCCTAAAGTCCAGAAAATGTTGGTGGACCAAAAACTGTGTCAGAGATCTCTGAATGTCCCAAAAACATTTGCAGACTTAAAGATGCATTAACCCGCATCTTAGACCACTGAAATTCCCAGAAATATTTCTGCCACGAAAAATGCATCCTATACCCCTGAAAGCTCAGAATATGTTAGCAGCCCAAAGAAGGCCTTAAAATGCATTTTAGGCCTAAAAAAATGTTGAAAACTTTGGATGCCCAAAAAAGGGGTTTATAGGCATCCTAGAGCCCCTAAAGTCCAGAAAATGTTGGTGGACCAAAAACTGTGTCAGAGATCTCTGAATGTCCCAAAAACATTTGCAGACTTAAAGATGCATTAACCCGCATCCTAGACCACTGAAATTCCCAGAAATATTTTTGGCACGAAAAATGCATCCTACACCCCTGAAAGTTCAGAAAATGTTGGCAGCCCAAAAAAGGCATTAAAATGCATTTTAGACCTCCAAAAATGTTGAACACTTTGGAGGCCCAGAAAAGAGGTTTACAGGCATCCTAGACCCCCTAAAGTCCAGAGAATGTTGGTGGACCAAATATGGTGTCAGAGAGCTCTGAATGTCCCAAAAACATTTGCAGCCTGAAAGGGGCATTAACCCGCATCCTAGACCACTGAAATTCCCAAAAATATTTTTGGCACGGAAAATGCATCCTACACCCCTGAAAGTTCAGAAAATGTTGGCAGCTCAAAACAAATGCCTTAAAATGCATCTTAGGCCTTCAAAAATGTTGAAAAAATGTTGGAGACCCAAAAAAGGGGTTTACAGGCATCCTAGACCCCCTAAAGTCCAGAAAATATTGGTGGACCAAAAACTGTGTCAGAGAGCTTTGAATGTCCCAAAAACATTTGCAGCCTGAAAGGGGCATTAACCCGCATCCTAGACCACTGAAATTCCCAAAAATATTTTTGGCACGAAAAATGCATCCTACACCCCTGAAATTTCCGAATATGTTAGCAGCCCAATAAAGGCATTAAAATGCATTTTAGACCTACAAAAATGTTGAAAACTTTGGAGGCCCAAAAAAGGGGTTTACAGGCATCCTAGACCCCCTAAAGTCCAGAGAATGTTGGTGGACCAAATATGGTGTCAGAGAGCTCTGAATGTCCCAAAAACATTTGCAGACTTAAAGGGGAATTAACCCGCATCCTAGACCACTGAAATTCCCAGAAATATTTTTGGCACAAAAAATACATCCTACACCCCTGAAGGTTCAGAATATGTTAGCAGCCCAATAAAGGCATTAAAATGCATTTTAGACCTACAAAAATGTTGAAAACTTTGGAGGCCCAAAAAAGGGGTTTACAGGCATCCTAGACCCCCTAAAGTCCAGAGAATGTTGGTGGACCAAATATGGTGTCAGAGAGCTCTGAATGTCCCAAAACATTTGCAGCCTGAAAGGGGTATTAACCCGCATCCTAGACCACTGAAATTCCCAAAAATATTTTTGGCACGGATAATGCATCCTACACCCCTGAAAGTTCTGAAACTGTTGGCAGCACAAAAAAGGCCTTAAAATGCATCTTATGCCTTCAAAAATGATGAAAACTTTGGAGGCCCAAAAATGGAGTTTAAAGGCCTCCTAGACCCCTAAAGTCCAGAAAATGTTGGTGGACCAAAAATGGTGTCAGAGAGCTCTGAATGTCCCAAAAACATTTGCAGCCTGAAAGGGGCATTAACCCGCATCCTAGACCACTGAAATTCCCAAAAATATTTCTGCCACGAAAAATGCATCCTATACCCCTGAAAGCTCAGAATATGTTAGCAGCCCAAAGAAGGCCTTAAAATGCATTTTAGGCCTAAAAAAATGTTGAAAACTTTGGATGCCCAAAAAAGGGGTTTATAGGCATCCTAGACCCCCTAAAGTCCAGAGAATGTTGGTGGACCAAATATGGTGTCAGAGAGCTCTGAATGTCCCAAAAACATTTGCAGCCTGAAAGGGGCATTAACCCGCATCCTAGACCACTGAAATTCCCAAAAATATTTTTGGCACGGAAAATGCATCCTACACCCCTGAAAGTTCAGAAAATGTTGGCAGCTCAAAACAAATGCCTTAAAATGCATCTTAGGCCTTCAAAAATGTTGAAAACTTTGGAGACCCAAAAAAGGGGTTTACAGGCATCCTAGACCCCCTAAAGTGCAGAAAATATTGGTGGACCAAAAACTGTGTCAGAGAGCTTTGAATGTCCCAAAAACATTTGCAGCCTGAAAGGGGCATTAACCCGCATCCTAGACCACTGAAATTCCCAGAAATATTTTTGGCACGAAAAATGCATCCTACACCCCTGAAATTTCTGAATATGTTAGCAGCCCAATAAAGGCATTAAAATGCATTTTAGACCTACAAAAATGTTGAAAACTTTGGAGGCCCAAAAAAGGGGTTTACAGGCATCCTAGACCCCCTAAAGTCCAGAGAATGTTGGTGGACCAAATATGGTGTCAGAGAGCTCTGAATGTCCCAAAAACATTTGCAGACTTAAAGGGGAATTAACCCGCATCCTAGACCACTGAAATTCCCAGAAATATTTTTGGCACGAAAAATGCATCCTACACCCCTGAAGGTTCAGAATATGTTAGCAGCCCAATAAAGGCATTAAAATGCATTTTAGACCTACAAAAATGTTGAAAACTTTGGAGGCCCAAAAAAGGGGTTTACAGGCATCCTAGACCCCCTAAAGTCCAGAGAATGTTGGTGGACCAAATATGGTGTCAGAGAGCTCTGAATGTCCCAAAACATTTGCAGCCTGAAAGGGGTATTAACCCGCATCCTAGACCACTGAAATTCCCAAAAATATTTTTGGCACGGATAATGCATCCTACACCCCTGAAAGTTCTGAAACTGTTGGCAGCACAAAAAAGGCCTTAAAATGCATCTTATGCCTTCAAAAATGATGAAAACTTTGGAGGCCCAAAAATGGAGTTTAAAGGCCTCCTAGACCCCTAAAGTCCAGAAAATGTTGGTGGACCAAAAATGGTGTCAGAGAGCTCTGAATGTCCCAAAAACATTTGCAGCCTGAAAGGGGCATTAACCCGCATCCTAGACCACTGAAATTTCCCAAAATATTTTTGGCACGAAAAATGCATCCTACACCCCTGAATGTTCAGAATATGTTAGCAGCCCAAAGAAGGCCTTAAAATGCATTTTAGGCCTACAAAAATGTTGAAAACTTTGTAAGCCCAAAAAAGGGGTTTATAGGCATCCTAGAGCCCCTAAAGTCCAGAAAATGTTGGTGGACCAAAAACTGTGTCAGAGAGCTCTGAATGTCCCAAAAACATTTGCAGACTTAAAGATGCATTAACCCGAATCCTAGACCCCTGAAATTCCCAGAAATATTTTTGGCACGAAAAATGCATCCTACACCCCTGAAAGTTCAGAAAATGTTGGCAGCTCAAAAAAATGCCTTAAAATGCATCTTAGGCCTTCAAAAATGTTGAAAACTTTGGAGGCCCAAAAACAGGCTTTACAGGCACCCTAGACCCCCTAAAGTCCAGAAAATGTTGGTGGACCAAAAACGGTGGCAGAGAGCTCTGAATGTCCCAAAAACATTTGCAGCCTGAAAGGGGCATTAACCCGCATCCTAGACCACTGAAATTCCCAAAAATATTTCTGCCACGAAAAATGCATCCTATACCCCTGAAAGCTCAGAATATGTTAGCAGCCCAAAGAAGGCCTTAAAATGCATTCTAGGCCTAAAAAATGTTGAAAACTTTGGACGCCCAAAAAAGGGGTTTATAGGCACCCTAGAGCCCCTAAAGTCCAGAAAATGTTGGTGGACCAAAAACTGTGTCAGAGATCTCTGAATGTCCCAAAAACATTTGCAGACTTAAAGATGCATTAACCCGCATCCTAGACCACTGAAATTCCCAGAAATATTTTTGGCACGAAAAATGCATCCTACACCCCTGAAAGTTCAGAAAATGTTGGCAGCCCAAAAAAGGCATTAAAATGCATTTTAGACCTCCAAAAATGTTGAACACTTTGGAGGCTCAGAAAAGAGGTTTACAGGCATCCTAGACCCCCTAAAGTCCAGAGAATGTTGGTGGACCAAATATGGTGTCAGAGAGCTCTGAATGTCCCAAAAACATTTGCAGCCTGAAAGGGGCATTAACCCGCATCCTAGACCACTGAAATTCCCAAAAATATTTTTGGCACGGAAAATGCATCCTACACCCCTGAAAGTTCAGAAAATGTTGGCAGCTCAAAACAAATGCCTTAAAATGCATCTTAGGCCTTCAAAAATGTTGAAAAAATGTTGGAGACCCAAAAAAGGGGTTTACAGGCATCCTAGACCCCCTAAAGTCCAGAAAATATTGGTGGACCAAAAACTGTGTCAGAGAGCTTTGAATGTCCCAAAAACATTTGCAGCCTGAAAGGGGCATTAACCCGCATCCTAGACCACTGAAATTCCCAGAAATATTTTTGGCACGAAAAATGCATCCTACACCCCTGAAATTTCCGAATATGTTAGCAGCCCAAAAAAGGCATTAAAATGCATTTTAGACCTGCAAAAAATGTTGAAAACTTTGGAGGCCCAAAAAAAGAGTTTACAGGCATCCTAGATCCCCTAAAGTCCAGAAAATGTTGGTGGACCAAAAACTGTGTCAGAGAGCTCTGAATGTCCCAAACACATTTGCAGACTTAAAGGGGAATCAACCCGCATCCAAGACCACAGAAATTCCCAGAAATATTTTTGGCACGAAAAATGCATCCTACACCCCTGAAGGTTCAGAATATGTTAGCAGCCCAATAAAGGCATTAAAATGCATTTTAGACCTACAAAAATGTTGAAAACTTTGGAGGCCCAAAAAAGGGGTTTACAGGCATCCTAGACCCCCTAAAGTCCAGAGAATGTTGGTGGACCAAATATGGTGTCAGAGAGCTCTGAATGTCCCAAAAACATTTGCAGCCTGAAAGGGGCATTAACCCGCATCCTAGACCACTGAAATTCCCAAAAATATTTTTGCCACGGAAAATGCATCCTAGACCCCTGAAAGTTCAGAAAATTTTGGCAGCTCAAAACAATTGCCTTAAAATGCATCTTAGGCCTACAAAAATGTTGAAAACTTTGGAGACCCAAAAAAGGGGTTTACAGGCATCCTAGACCCTCTAAAGTCCAGAAAATATTGGTGGACCAAAAACTGTGCCAGAGAGTTTTGAATGTCCCAAAAACATTTTCAGCCTGAAAGGGGCATTAACCCGCATCCTAGACCACTGAAATTCCCAAAAATATTTTTGGCACGAAAAATGCATCCTACACCCCTGAAAGTTCAGAATATGTTAGCAGCCCAAAAAAGGCCTTAAAATGCATTATAGGCCTGCAAAAATGTAAAAAAAAAATCTTTGGAGGCCCAAAAAAGGGGTTTATAGGCATCCTAGACCCCCTAAAGTCCAGAAAATATTGGTGGACTAAAACCTGTGTCAGAGAGCTTTGAATGCCCCAAAACATTTGCAGCCTGAAAGGGGCATTAACCCGCATCCTAGACCACTGAAATTTCCCAAAATATTTTTGGCACGGAAAATGCATCCTACACCCCTGAAAGTTCAGAAAATGTTGGCAGTTCAAAAAAATGCCTTAAAATGCATGTTAGGCCTTCAAAAGTGTTGAAAACTTTGGAGGCCCAAAAACAGGCTTTACAGGCACCCTAGACCCCTTAAAGTCCAGAAAATGTTGGTGGACCAAAAACGGTGGCAGAGAGCTCTGAATGTCCCAAAAACATTTGCAGCCTGAAAGGGGCATTAACCTGCATCCTAGACCACTGAAATTCCCAAAAATATTTCTGCCACGAAAAATGCATCCTATACCCCTGAAAGCTCAGAATATGTTAGCAGCCCAAAGAAGGCCTTAAAATGCATTTTAGGCCTAAAAAAATGTTGAAAACTTTGGATGCCCAAAAAAGGGGTTTATAGGCATCCTAGAGCCCCTAAAGTCCAGAAAATGTTGGTGGACCAAAAACTGTGTCAGAGATCTCTGAATGTCCCAAAACATTTGCAGACTTAAAGATGCATTAACCCGCATCCTAGACCACTGAAATTCCCAGAAATATTTTTGGCACGAAAAATGCATCCTACACCCCTGAAAGTTCAGAAAATGTTGGCAGTTCAAAAAAATGCCTTAAAATGCATGTTAGGCCTTCAAAAGTGTTGAAAACTTTGGAGGCCCAAAAACAGGCTTTACAGGCACCCTAGACCCCTTAAAGTCCAGAAAATGTTGGTGGACCAAAAACGGTGGCAGAGAGCTCTGAATGTCCCAAAAACATTTGCAGCCTGAAAGGGGCATTAACCTGCATCCTAGACCACTGAAATTCCCAAAAATATTTCTGCCACGAAAAATGCATCCTATACCCCTGAAAGCTCAGAATATGTTAGCAGCCCAAAGAAGGCCTTAAAATGCATTTTAGGCCTAAAAAAATGTTGAAAACTTTGGATGCCCAAAAAAGGGGTTTATAGGCATCCTAGAGCCCCTAAAGTCCAGAAAATGTTGGTGGACCAAAAACTGTGTCAGAGATCTCTGAATGTCCCAAAAACATTTGCAGACTTAAAGATGCATTAACCCGCATCCTAGACCACTGAAATTCCCAGAAATATTTTTGGCACGAAAAATGCATCCTACACCCCTGAAAGTTC
This sequence comes from Ambystoma mexicanum, assembly GCF_040938575.1. NCBI lineage: Eukaryota > Metazoa > Chordata > Amphibia > Caudata > Ambystomatidae > Ambystoma > Ambystoma mexicanum. Next base: position 230,528,229 of record NC_090922.1, on the reverse strand, counting down.
AGAAAATGTTGGCAGCCCAAAAAAGGCATTAAAATGCATTTTAGACCTCCAAAAATGTTGAACACTTTGGAGGCCCAGAAAAGAGGTTTACAGGCATCCTAGACCCCTAAAGTCCAGAGAATGTTGGTGGACCAAATATGGTGTCAGAGAGCTCTGAATGTCCCAAAAACATTTGCAGCTTGAAAGGGTCATTAACCCGCATCCTAGACCACTGAAATTCCCAAAAATATTTTTGGCACGGAAAATGCATCCTACACCCCTGAAAGTTCAGAAAATGTTGGCAGCTCAAAACAAATGCCTTAAAATGCATCTTAGGCCTTCAAAAATGTTGAAAACTTTGGAGACCCAAAAAAGGGGTTTACAGGCATCCTAGACCCCCTAAAGTGCAGAAAATATTGGTGGACCAAAAACTGTGTCAGAGAGCTTTGAATGTCCCAAAAACATTTGCAGCCTGAAAGGGGCATTAACCCGCATCCTAGACCACTGAAATTCCCAGAAATATTTTTGGCACGAAAAATGCATCCTACACCCCTGAAATTTCTGAATATGTTAGCAGCCCAATAAAGGCATTAAAATGCATTTTAGACCTACAAAAATGTTGAAAACTTTGGAGGCCCAAAAAAGGGGTTTACAGGCATCCTAGACCCCCTAAAGTCCAGAGAATGTTGGTGGACCAAATATGGTGTCAGAGAGCTCTGAATGTCCCAAAAACATTTGCAGACTTAAAGGGGAATTAACCCGCATCCTAGACCACTGAAATTCCCAGAAATATTTTTGGCACGAAAAATGCATCCTACACCCCTGAAGGTTCAGAATATGTTAGCAGCCCAATAAAGGCATTAAAATGCATTTTAGACCTACAAAAATGTTGAAAACTTTGGAGGCCCAAAAAAGGGGTTTACAGGCATCCTAGACCCCCTAAAGTCCAGAGAATGTTGGTGGACCAAATATGGTGTCAGAGAGCTCTGAATGTCCCAAAACATTTGCAGCCTGAAAGGGGTATTAACCCGCATCCTAGACTACTGAAATTCCCAAAAATATTTTTGGCACGGATAATGCATCCTACACCCCTGAAAGTTCTGAAACTGTTGGCAGCACAAAAAAGGCCTTAAAATGCATCTTATGCCTTCAAAAATGATGAAAACTTTGGAGGCCCAAAAATGGAGTTGAAAGGCCTCCTAGACCCCTAAAGTCCAGAAAATGTTGGTGGACCAAAAATGGTGTCAGAGAGCTCTGAATGTCCCAAAAACATTTGCAGCCTGAAAGGGGCATTAACCCGCATCCTAGACCACTGAAATTTCCCAAAATATTTTTGGCACGAAAAATGCATCCTACACCCCTGAAAGTTCAGAATATGTTAGCAGCCCAAAGAAGGCTTTAAAATGCATTTTAGGCCTACACAAATGTTGAAAACTTTGTAAGCCCAAAAAAGGGGTTTATAGGCATCCTAGAGCCCCTAAAGTCCAGAAAATGTTGGTGGACCAAAAACTGTGTCAGAGAGCTCTGAATGTCCCAAAAACATTTGCAGCCTGAAAGGGGCATTAACCCGCATCCTAGACCACTGAAATTCCCAAAAATATTTCTGCCACGAAAAATGCATCCTATACCCCTGAAAGCTCAGAATATGTTAGCAGCCCAAAGAAGGCCTTAAAATCCATTTTAGGCCTAAAAAAATGTTGAAAACTTTGGATGCCCAAAAAAGGGGTTTATAGGCATCCTAGACCCCCTAAAGTCCAGAAAATGTTGGTGGACCAAAAACTGTGTCAGAGATCTCTGAATGTCCCAAAAACATTTGCAGACTTAAAGATGCATTAACCCGCATCCTAGACCACTGAAATTCCCAGAAATATTTCTGCCACGAAAAATGCATCCTATACCCCTGAAAGCTCAGAATATGTTAGCAGCCCAAAGAAGGCCTTAAAATGCATTTTAGGCCTAAAAAAATGTTGAAAACTTTGGATGCCCAAAAAAGGGGTTTATAGGCATCCTAGAGCCCCTAAAGTCCAGAAAATGTTGGTGGACCAAAAACTGTGTCAGAGATCTCTGAATGTCCCAAAAACATTTGCAGACTTAAAGATGCATTAACCCGCATCCTAGACCACTGAAATTCCCAGAAATATTTTTGGCACGAAAAATGCATCCTACACCCCTGAAAGTTCAGAAAATGTTGGCAGCCCAAAAAAGGCATTAAAATGCATTTTAGACCTCCAAAAATGTTGAACACTTTGGAGGCCCAGAAAAGAGGTTTACAGGCATCCTAGACCCCCTAAAGTCCAGAGAATGTTGGTGGACCAAATATGGTGTCAGAGAGCTCTGAATGTCCCAAAAACATTTGCAGCCTGAAAGGGGCATTAACCCGCATCCTAGACCACTGAAATTCCCAAAAATATTTTTGGCACGGAAAATGCATCCTACACCCCTGAAAGTTCAGAAAATGTTGGCAGCTCAAAACAAATGCCTTAAAATGCATCTTAGGCCTTCAAAAATGTTGAAAACTTTGGAGACCCAAAAAAGGGGTTTACAGGCATCCTAGACCCCCTAAAGTGCAGAAAATATTGGTGGACCAAAAACTGTGTCAGAGAGCTTTGAATGTCCCAAAAACATTTGCAGCCTGAAAGGGGCATTAACCCGCATCCTAGACCACTGAAATTCCCAGAAATATTTTTGGCACGAAAAATGCATCCTACACCCCTGAAATTTCTGAATATGTTAGCAGCCCAATAAAGGCATTAAAATGCATTTTAGACCTACAAAAATGTTGAAAACTTTGGAGGCCCAAAAAAGGGGTTTACAGGCATCCTAGACCCCCTAAAGTCCAGAAAATGTTGGTGGACCAAAAACTGTGTCAGAGATCTCTGAATGTCCCAAAAACATTTGCAGACTTAAAGATGCATTAACCCGCATCCTAGACCACTGAAATTCCCAGAAATATTTCTGCCACGAAAAATGCATCCTATACCCCTGAAAGCTCAGAATATGTTAGCAGCCCAAAGAAGGCCTTAAAATGCATTTTAGGCCTAAAAAAATGTTGAAAACTTTGGATGCCCAAAAAAGGGGTTTATAGGCATCCTAGAGCCCCTAAAGTCCAGAAAATGTTGGTGGACCAAAAACTGTGTCAGAGATCTCTGAATGTCCCAAAAACATTTGCAGACTTAAAGATGCATTAACCCGCATCCTAGACCACTGAAATTCCCAGAAATATTTTTGGCACGAAAAATGCATCCTACACCCCTGAAAGTTCAGAAAATGTTGGCAGCCCAAAAAAGGCATTAAAATGCATTTTAGACCTCCAAAAATGTTGAACACTTTGGAGGCCCAGAAAAGAGGTTTACAGGCATCCTAGACCCCCTAAAGTCCAGAGAATGTTGGTGGACCAAATATGGTGTCAGAGAGCTCTGAATGTCCCAAAAACATTTGCAGCCTGAAAGGGGCATTAACCCGCATCCTAGACCACTGAAATTCCCAAAAATATTTTTGGCACGGAAAATGCATCCTACACCCCTGAAAGTTCAGAAAATGTTGGCAGCCCAATAAAGGCATTAAAATGCATTTTAGACCTACAAAAATGTTGAAAACTTTGGAGGCCCAAAAAAGGGGTTTACAGGCATCCTAGACCCCCTAAAGTCCAGAGAATGTTGGTGGACCAAATATGGTGTCAGAGAGCTCTGAATGTCCCAAAAACATTTGCAGACTTAAAGGGGAATTAACCCGCATCCTAGACCACTGAAATTCCCAGAAATATTTTTGGCACGAAAAATGCATCCTACACCCCTGAAGGTTCAGAATATGTTAGCAGCCCAATAAAGGCATTAAAATGCATTTTAGACCTACAAAAATGTTGAAAACTTTGGAGGCCCAAAAAAGGGGTTTACAGGCATCCTAGACCCCCTAAAGTCCAGAGAATGTTGGTGGACCAAATATGGTGTCAGAGAGCTCTGAATGTCCCAAAACATTTGCAGCCTGAAAGGGGTATTAACCCGCATCCTAGACCACTGAAATTCCCAAAAATATTTTTGGCACAGATAATGCATCCTACACCCCTGAAAGTTCTGAAACTGTTGGCAGCACAAAAAAGGCCTTAAAATGCATCTTATGCCTTCAAAAATGATGAAAACTTTGGAGGCCCAAAAATGGAGTTTAAAGGCCTCCTAGACCCCTAAAGTCCAGAAAATGTTGGTGGACCAAAAATGGTGTCAGAGAGCTCTGAATGTCCCAAAAACATTTGCAGCCTGAAAGGGGCATTAACCCGCATCCTAGACCACTGAAATTCCCAAAAATATTTCTGCCACGAAAAATGCATCCTATACCCCTGAAAGCTCAGAATATGTTAGCAGCCCAAAGAAGGCCTTAAAATGCATTTTAGGCCTAAAAAAATGTTGAAAACTTTGGATGCCCAAAAAAGGGGTTTATAGGCATCCTAGAGCCCCTAAAGTCCAGAAAATGTTGGTGGACCAAAAACTGTGTCAGAGATCTCTGAATGTCCCAAAAACATTTGCAGACTTAAAGATGCATTAACCCGCATCCTAGACCACTGAAATTCCCAGAAATATTTTTGGCACGAAAAATGCATCCTACACCCCTGAAAGTTCAGAAAATGTTGGCAGCCCAAAAAGGGCATTAAAATGCATTTTAGACCTCCAAAAATGTTGAACACTTTGGAGGCCCAGAAAAGAGGTTTACAGGCATCCTAGACCCCCTAAAGTCCAGAGAATGTTGGTGGACCAAATATGGTGTCAGAGAGCTCTGAATGTCCCAAAAACATTTGCAGCCTGAAAGGGGCATTAACCCGCATCCTAGACCACTGAAATTTCCCAAAATATTTTTGGCACGAAAAATGCATCCTACACCCCTGAAAGTTCAGAATATGTTAGCAGCCCAAAGAAGGCCTTAAAATGCATTTTAGGCCTACAAAAATGTTGAAAACTTTGTAAGCCCAAAAAAGGGGTTTATAGGCATCCTAGAGCCCCTAAAGTCCAGAAAATGTTGGTGGACCAAAAACTGTGTCAGAGAGCTCTGAATGTCCCAAAAACATTTGCAGACTTAAAGATGCATTAACCCGAATCCTAGACCCCTGAAATTCCCAGAAATATTTTTGGCACGAAAAATGCATCCTACACCCCTGAAAGTTCAGAAAATGTTGGCAGCTCAAAAAAATGCCTTAAAATGCATCTTAGGCCTTCAAAAATGTTGAAAACTTTGGAGGCCCAAAAACAGGCTTTACAGGCACCCTAGACCCCCTAAAGTCCAGAAAATGTTGGTGGACCAAAAACGGTGGCAGAGAGCTCTGAATGTCCCAAAAACATTTGCAGCCTGAAAGGGGCATTAACCCGCATCCTAGACCACTGAAATTCCCAAAAATATTTCTGCCACGAAAAATGCATCCTATACCCCTGAAAGCTCAGAATATGTTAGCAGCCCAAAGAAGGCCTTAAAATGCATTCTAGGCCTAAAAAATGTTGAAAACTTTGGACGCCCAAAAAAGGGGTTTATAGGCACCCTAGAGCCCCTAAAGTCCAGAAAATGTTGGTGGACCAAAAACTGTGTCAGAGATCTCTGAATGTCCCAAAAACATTTGCAGACTTAAAGATGCATTAACCCGCATCCTAGACCACTGAAATTCCCAGAAATATTTTTGGCACGAAAAATGCATCCTACACCCCTGAAAGTTCAGAAAATGTTGGCAGCCCAAAAAAGGCATTAAAATGCATTTTAGACCTCCAAAAATGTTGAACACTTTGGAGGCTCAGAAAAGAGGTTTACAGGCATCCTAGACCCCCTAAAGTCCAGAGAATGTTGGTGGACCAAATATGGTGTCAGAGAGCTCTGAATGTCCCAAAAACATTTGCAGCCTGAAAGGGGCATTAACCCGCATCCTAGACCACTGAAATTCCCAAAAATATTTTTGGCACGGAAAATGCATCCTACACCCCTGAAAGTTCAGAAAATGTTGGCAGCTCAAAACAAATGCCTTAAAATGCATCTTAGGCCTTCAAAAATGTTGAAAAAATGTTGGAGACCCAAAAAAGGGGTTTACAGGCATCCTAGACCCCCTAAAGTCCAGAAAATATTGGTGGACCAAAAACTGTGTCAGAGAGCTTTGAATGTCCCAAAAACATTTGCAGCCTGAAAGGGGCATTAACCCGCATCCTAGACCACTGAAATTCCCAGAAATATTTTTGGCACGAAAAATGCATCCTACACCCCTGAAATTTCCGAATATGTTAGCAGCCCAAAAAAGGCATTAAAATGCATTTTAGACCTGCAAAAAATGTTGAAAACTTTGGAGGCCCAAAAAAAGAGTTTACAGGCATCCTAGATCCCCTAAAGTCCAGAAAATGTTGGTGGACCAAAAACTGTGTCAGAGAGCTCTGAATGTCCCAAACACATTTGCAGACTTAAAGGGGAATCAACCCGCATCCAAGACCACAGAAATTCCCAGAAATATTTTTGGCACGAAAAATGCATCCTACACCCCTGAAGGTTCAGAATATGTTAGCAGCCCAATAAAGGCATTAAAATGCATTTTAGACCTACAAAAATGTTGAAAACTTTGGAGGCCCAAAAAAGGGGTTTACAGGCATCCTAGACCCCCTAAAGTCCAGAGAATGTTGGTGGACCAAATATGGTGTCAGAGAGCTCTGAATGTCCCAAAAACATTTGCAGCCTGAAAGGGGCATTAACCCGCATCCTAGACCACTGAAATTCCCAAAAATATTTTTGCCACGGAAAATGCATCCTAGACCCCTGAAAGTTCAGAAAATTTTGGCAGCTCAAAACAATTGCCTTAAAATGCATCTTAGGCCTACAAAAATGTTGAAAACTTTGGAGACCCAAAAAAGGGGTTTACAGGCATCCTAGACCCTCTAAAGTCCAGAAAATATTGGTGGACCAAAAACTGTGCCAGAGAGTTTTGAATGTCCCAAAAACATTTTCAGCCTGAAAGGGGCATTAACCCGCATCCTAGACCACTGAAATTCCCAAAAATATTTTTGGCACGAAAAATGCATCCTACACCCCTGAAAGTTCAGAATATGTTAGCAGCCCAAAAAAGGCCTTAAAATGCATTATAGGCCTGCAAAAATGTAAAAAAAAAATCTTTGGAGGCCCAAAAAAGGGGTTTATAGGCATCCTAGACCCCCTAAAGTCCAGAAAATATTGGTGGACTAAAACCTGTGTCAGAGAGCTTTGAATGCCCCAAAACATTTGCAGCCTGAAAGGGGCATTAACCCGCATCCTAGACCACTGAAATTTCCCAAAATATTTTTGGCACGGAAAATGCATCCTACACCCCTGAAAGTTCAGAAAATGTTGGCAGTTCAAAAAAATGCCTTAAAATGCATGTTAGGCCTTCAAAAGTGTTGAAAACTTTGGAGGCCCAAAAACAGGCTTTACAGGCACCCTAGACCCCTTAAAGTCCAGAAAATGTTGGTGGACCAAAAACGGTGGCAGAGAGCTCTGAATGTCCCAAAAACATTTGCAGCCTGAAAGGGGCATTAACCTGCATCCTAGACCACTGAAATTCCCAAAAATATTTCTGCCACGAAAAATGCATCCTATACCCCTGAAAGCTCAGAATATGTTAGCAGCCCAAAGAAGGCCTTAAAATGCATTTTAGGCCTAAAAAAATGTTGAAAACTTTGGATGCCCAAAAAAGGGGTTTATAGGCATCCTAGAGCCCCTAAAGTCCAGAAAATGTTGGTGGACCAAAAACTGTGTCAGAGATCTCTGAATGTCCCAAAACATTTGCAGACTTAAAGATGCATTAACCCGCATCCTAGACCACTGAAATTCCCAGAAATATTTTTGGCACGAAAAATGCATCCTACACCCCTGAAAGTTCAGAAAATGTTGGCAGTTCAAAAAAATGCCTTAAAATGCATGTTAGGCCTTCAAAAGTGTTGAAAACTTTGGAGGCCCAAAAACAGGCTTTACAGGCACCCTAGACCCCTTAAAGTCCAGAAAATGTTGGTGGACCAAAAACGGTGGCAGAGAGCTCTGAATGTCCCAAAAACATTTGCAGCCTGAAAGGGGCATTAACCTGCATCCTAGACCACTGAAATTGCCAAAAATATTTCTGCCACGAAAAATGCATCCTATACCCCTGAAAGCTCAGAATATGTTAGCAGCCCAAAGAAGGCCTTAAAATGCATTTTAGGCCTAAAAAAATGTTGAAAACTTTGGATGCCCAAAAAAGGGGTTTATAGGCATCCTAGAGCCCCTAAAGTCCAGAAAATGTTGGTGGACCAAAAACTGTGTCAGAGATCTCTGAATGTCCCAAAAACATTTGCAGACTTAAAGATGCATTAACCCGCATCCTAGACCACTGAAATTCCCAGAAATATTTTTGGCACGAAAAATGCATCCTACACCCCTGAAAGTTCAGAAAATGTTGGCAGCCCAAAAAAGGCATTAAAATGCATTTTAGACCTCCAAAAATGTTGAACACTTTGGAGGCCCAGAAAAGAGGTTTACAGGCATCCTAGACCCCTAAAGTCCAGAGAATGTTGGTGGACCAAATATGGTGTCAGAGAGCTCTGAATGTCCCAAAAACATTTGCAGCTTGAAAGGGTCATTAACCCGCATCCTAGACCACTGAAATTCCCAAAAATATTTTTGGCACGGAAAATGCATCCTACACCCCTGAAAGTTCAGAAAATGTTGGCAGCTCAAAACAAATGCCTTAAAATGCATCTTAGGCCTTCAAAAATGTTGAAAACTTTGGAGACCCAAAAAAGGGGTTTACAGGCATCCTAGACCCCCTAAAGTGCAGAAAATATTGGTGGACCAAAAACTGTGTCAGAGAGCTTTGAATGTCCCAAAAACATTTGCAGCCTGAAAGGGGCATTAACCCGCATCCTAGACCACTGAAATTCCCAGAAATATTTTTGGCACGAAAAATGCATCCTACACCCCTGAAATTTCTGAATATGTTAGCAGCCCAATAAAGGCATTAAAATGCATTTTAGACCTACAAAAATGTTGAAAACTTTGGAGGCCCAAAAAAGGGGTTTACAGGCATCCTAGACCCCCTAAAGTCCAGAGAATGTTGGTGGACCAAATATGGTGTCAGAGAGCTCTGAATGTCCCAAAAACATTTGCAGACTTAAAGGGGAATTAACCCGCATCCTAGACCACTGAAATTCCCAGAAATATTTTTGGCACGAAAAATGCATCCTACACCCCTGAAGGTTCAGAATATGTTAGCAGCCCAATAAAGGCATTAAAATGCATTTTAGACCTACAAAAATGTTGAAAACTTTGGAGGCCCAAAAAAGGGGTTTACAGGCATCCTAGACCCCCTAAAGTCCAGAGAATGTTGGTGGACCAAATATGGTGTCAGAGAGCTCTGAATGTCCCAAAACATTTGCAGCCTGAAAGGGGTATTAACCCGCATCCTAGACTACTGAAATTCCCAAAAATATTTTTGGCACGGATAATGCATCCTACACCCCTGAAAGTTCTGAAACTGTTGGCAGCACAAAAAAGGCCTTAAAATGCATCTTATGCCTTCAAAAATGATGAAAACTTTGGAGGCCCAAAAATGGAGTTGAAAGGCCTCCTAGACCCCTAAAGTCCAGAAAATGTTGGTGGACCAAAAATGGTGTCAGAGAGCTCTGAATGTCCCAAAAACATTTGCAGCCTGAAAGGGGCATTAACCCGCATCCTAGACCACTGAAATTTCCCAAAATATTTTTGGCACGAAAAATGCATCCTACACCCCTGAAAGTTCAGAATATGTTAGCAGCCCAAAGAAGGCTTTAAAATGCATTTTAGGCCTACACAAATGTTGAAAACTTTGTAAGCCCAAAAAAGGGGTTTATAGGCATCCTAGAGCCCCTAAAGTCCAGAAAATGTTGGTGGACCAAAAACTGTGTCAGAGAGCTCTGAATGTCCCAAAAACATTTGCAGCCTGAAAGGGGCATTAACCCGCATCCTAGACCACTGAAATTCCCAAAAATATTTCTGCCACGAAAAATGCATCCTATACCCCTGAAAGCTCAGAATATGTTAGCAGCCCAAAGAAGGCCTTAAAATCCATTTTAGGCCTAAAAAAATGTTGAAAACTTTGGATGCCCAAAAAAGGGGTTTATAGGCATCCTAGACCCCCTAAAGTCCAGAAAATGTTGGTGGACCAAAAACTGTGTCAGAGATCTCTGAATGTCCCAAAAACATTTGCAGACTTAAAGATGCATTAACCCGCATCCTAGACCACTGAAATTCCCAGAAATATTTCTGCCACGAAAAATGCATCCTATACCCCTGAAAGCTCAGAATATGTTAGCAGCCCAAAGAAGGCCTTAAAATGCATTTTAGGCCTAAAAAAATGTTGAAAACTTTGGATGCCCAAAAAAGGGGTTTATAGGCATCCTAGAGCCCCTAAAGTCCAGAAAATGTTGGTGGACCAAAAACTGTGTCAGAGATCTCTGAATGTCCCAAAAACATTTGCAGACTTAAAGATGCATTAACCCGCATCCTAGACCACTGAAATTCCCAGAAATATTTTTGGCACGAAAAATGCATCCTACACCCCTGAAAGTTCAGAAAATGTTGGCAGCCCAAAAAAGGCATTAAAATGCATTTTAGACCTCCAAAAATGTTGAACACTTTGGAGGCCCAGAAAAGAGGTTTACAGGCATCCTAGACCCCCTAAAGTCCAGAGAATGTTGGTGGACCAAATATGGTGTCAGAGAGCTCTGAATGTCCCAAAAACATTTGCAGCCTGAAAGGGGCATTAACCCGCATCCTAGACCACTGAAATTCCCAAAAATATTTTTGGCACGGAAAATGCATCCTACACCCCTGAAAGTTCAGAAAATGTTGGCAGCTCAAAACAAATGCCTTAAAATGCATCTTAGGCCTTCAAAAATGTTGAAAACTTTGGAGACCCAAAAAAGGGGTTTACAGGCATCCTAGACCCCCTAAAGTGCAGAAAATATTGGTGGACCAAAAACTGTGTCAGAGAGCTTTGAATGTCCCAAAAACATTTGCAGCCTGAAAGGGGCATTAACCCGCATCCTAGACCACTGAAATTCCCAGAAATATTTTTGGCACGAAAAATGCATCCTACACCCCTGAAATTTCTGAATATGTTAGCAGCCCAATAAAGGCATTAAAATGCATTTTAGACCTACAAAAATGTTGAAAACTTTGGAGGCCCAAAAAAGGGGTTTACAGGCATCCTAGACCCCCTAAAGTCCAGAAAATGTTGGTGGACCAAAAACTGTGTCAGAGATCTCTGAATGTCCCAAAAACATTTGCAGACTTAAAGATGCATTAACCCGCATCCTAGACCACTGAAATTCCCAGAAATATTTCTGCCACGAAAAATGCATCCTATACCCCTGAAAGCTCAGAATATGTTAGCAGCCCAAAGAAGGCCTTAAAATGCATTTTAGGCCTAAAAAAATGTTGAAAACTTTGGATGCCCAAAAAAGGGGTTTATAGGCATCCTAGAGCCCCTAAAGTCCAGAAAATGTTGGTGGACCAAAAACTGTGTCAGAGATCTCTGAATGTCCCAAAAACATTTGCAGACTTAAAGATGCATTAACCCGCATCCTAGACCACTGAAATTCCCAGAAATATTTTTGGCACGAAAAATGCATCCTACACCCCTGAAAGTTCAGAAAATGTTGGCAGCCCAAAAAAGGCATTAAAATGCATTTTAGACCTCCAAAAATGTTGAACACTTTGGAGGCCCAGAAAAGAGGTTTACAGGCATCCTAGACCCCCTAAAGTCCAGAGAATGTTGGTGGACCAAATATGGTGTCAGAGAGCTCTGAATGTCCCAAAAACATTTGCAGCCTGAAAGGGGCATTAACCCGCATCCTAGACCACTGAAATTCCCAAAAATATTTTTGGCACGGAAAATGCATCCTACACCCCTGAAAGTTCAGAAAATGTTGGCAGCCCAATAAAGGCATTAAAATGCATTTTAGACCTACAAAAATGTTGAAAACTTTGGAGGCCCAAAAAAGGGGTTTACAGGCATCCTAGACCCCCTAAAGTCCAGAGAATGTTGGTGGACCAAATATGGTGTCAGAGAGCTCTGAATGTCCCAAAAACATTTGCAGACTTAAAGGGGAATTAACCCGCATCCTAGACCACTGAAATTCCCAGAAATATTTTTGGCACGAAAAATGCATCCTACACCCCTGAAGGTTCAGAATATGTTAGCAGCCCAATAAAGGCATTAAAATGCATTTTAGACCTACAAAAATGTTGAAAACTTTGGAGGCCCAAAAAAGGGGTTTACAGGCATCCTAGACCCCCTAAAGTCCAGAGAATGTTGGTGGACCAAATATGGTGTCAGAGAGCTCTGAATGTCCCAAAACATTTGCAGCCTGAAAGGGGTATTAACCCGCATCCTAGACCACTGAAATTCCCAAAAATATTTTTGGCACAGATAATGCATCCTACACCCCTGAAAGTTCTGAAACTGTTGGCAGCACAAAAAAGGCCTTAAAATGCATCTTATGCCTTCAAAAATGATGAAAACTTTGGAGGCCCAAAAATGGAGTTTAAAGGCCTCCTAGACCCCTAAAGTCCAGAAAATGTTGGTGGACCAAAAATGGTGTCAGAGAGCTCTGAATGTCCCAAAAACATTTGCAGCCTGAAAGGGGCATTAACCCGCATCCTAGACCACTGAAATTCCCAAAAATATTTCTGCCACGAAAAATGCATCCTATACCCCTGAAAGCTCAGAATATGTTAGCAGCCCAAAGAAGGCCTTAAAATGCATTTTAGGCCTAAAAAAATGTTGAAAACTTTGGATGCCCAAAAAAGGGGTTTATAGGCATCCTAGAGCCCCTAAAGTCCAGAAAATGTTGGTGGACCAAAAACTGTGTCAGAGATCTCTGAATGTCCCAAAAACATTTGCAGACTTAAAGATGCATTAACCCGCATCCTAGACCACTGAAATTCCCAGAAATATTTTTGGCACGAAAAATGCATCCTACACCCCTGAAAGTTCAGAAAATGTTGGCAGCCCAAAAAGGGCATTAAAATGCATTTTAGACCTCCAAAAATGTTGAACACTTTGGAGGCCCAGAAAAGAGGTTTACAGGCATCCTAGACCCCCTAAAGTCCAGAGAATGTTGGTGGACCAAATATGGTGTCAGAGAGCTCTGAATGTCCCAAAAACATTTGCAGCCTGAAAGGGGCATTAACCCGCATCCTAGACCACTGAAATTCCCAGAAATATTTTTGGCACGAAAAATGCATCCTACACCCCTGAAATTTCTGAATATGTTAGCAGCCCAATAAAGGCATTAAAATGCATTTTAGACCTACAAAAATGTTGAAAACTTTGGAGGCCCAAAAAAGGGGTTTACAGGCATCCTAGACCCCCTAAAGTCCAGAGAATGTTGGTGGACCAAATATGGTGTCAGAGAGCTCTGAATGTCCCAAAAACATTTGCAGACTTAAAGGGGAATTAACCCGCATCCTAGACCACTGAAATTCCCAGAAATATTTTTGGCACGAAAAATGCATCCTACACCCCTGAAGGTTCAGAATATGTTAGCAGCCCAATAAAGGCATTAAAATGCATTTTAGACCTACAAAAATGTTGAAAACTTTGGAGGCCCAAAAAAGGGGTTTACAGGCATCCTAGACCCCCTAAAGTCCAGAGAATGTTGGTGGACCAAATATGGTGTCAGAGAGCTCTGAATGTCCCAAAACATTTGCAGCCTGAAAGGGGTATTAACCCGCATCCTAGACCACTGAAATTCCCAAAAATATTTTTGGCACGGATAATGCATCCTACACCCCTGAAAGTTCTGAAACTGTTGGCAGCACAAAAAAGGCCTTAAAATGCATCTTATGCCTTCAAAAATGATGAAAACTTTGCAGGCCCAAAAATGGAGTTTAAAGGCCTCCTAGACCCCTAAAGTCCAGAAAATGTTGGTGGACCAAAAATGGTGTCAGAGAGCTCTGAATGTCCCAAAAACATTTGCAGCCTGAAAGGGGCATTAACCCGCATCCTAGACCACTGAAATTCCCAAAAATATTTCTGCCACGAAAAATGCATCCTATACCCCTGAAAGCTCAGAATATGTTAGCAGCCCAAAGAAGGCCTTAAAATGCATTTTAGGCCTACAAAAATGTTGAAAACTTTGGATGCCCAAAAAAGGGGTTCATAGGCATCCTAGAGCCCCTAAAGTCCAGAAAATGTTGGTGGACCAAAAACTGTGTCAGAGATCTCTGAATGTCCCAAAAACATTTGCAGACTTAAAGATGCATTAACCCGCATCCTAGACCACTGAAATTCCCAGAAATATTTTTGGCACGAAAAATGCATCCTACACCCCTGAAAGTTCAGAAAATGTTGGCAGCCCAAAAAAGGCATTAAAATGCATTTTAGACCTCCAAAAATGTTGAACACTTTGGAGGCCCAGAAAAGAGGTTTACAGGCATCCTAGACCCCCTAAAGTCCAGAGAATGTTGGTGGACCAAATATGGTGTCAGAGAGCTCTGAATGTCCCAAAAACATTTGCAGCCTGAAAGGGGCATTAACCCGCATCCTAGACCACTGAAATTCCCAAAAATATTTTTGGCACGGAAAATGCATCCTACACCCCTGAAAGTTCAGAAAATGTTGGCAGCTCAAAACAAATGCCTTAAAATGCATCTTAGGCCTTCAAAAATGTTGAAAACTTTGGAGACCCAAAAAAGGGGTTTACAGGCATCCTAGACCCCCTAAAGTCCAGAAAATATTGGTGGACCAAAAACTGTGTCAGAGAGCTTTGAATGTCCCAAAAACATTTGCAGCCTGAAAGGGGCATTAACCCGCATCCTAGACCACTGAAATTCCCAGAAATATTTTTGGCACGAAAAATGCATCCTACACCCCTGAACTTTCCGAATATGTTAGCAGCCCAAAAAAGGCATTAAAATGCATTTTAGACCTGCAAAAAATGTTGAAAACTTTGGAGGCCCAAAAAAAGAGTTTACAGGCATCCTAGATCCCCTAAAGTCCAGAAAATGTTGGTGGACCAAAAACTGTGTCAGAGAGCTCTGAATGTCCCAAACACATTTGCAGACTTAAAGGGGAATTAACCCGCATCCAAGACCACAGAAATTCCCAGAAATATTTTTGGCACGAAAAATGCATCCTACACCCCTGAAGGTTCAGAATATGTTAGCAGCCCAATAAAGGCATTAAAATGCATTTTAGACCTACAAAAATGTTGAAAACTTTGGAGGCCCAAAAAAGGGGTTTACAGGCATCCTAGACCCCCTAAAGTCCAGAGAATGTTGGTGGACCAAATATGGTGTCAGAGAGCTCTGAATGTCCCAAAAACATTTGCAGCCTGAAAGGGGCATTAACCCGCATCCTAGACCACTGAAATTCCCAAAAATATTTTTGCCACGGAAAATGCATCCTACACCCCTGAAAGTTCAGAAAATTTTGGCAGCTCAAAACAATTGCCTTAAAATGCATCTTAGGCCTTCAAAAATGTTGAAAACTTTGGAGACCCAAAAAAGGGGTTTACAGGCATCCTAGACCCTCTAAAGTCCAGAAAATATTGGTGGACCAAAAACTGTGCCAGAGAGTTTTGAATGTCCCAAAAACATTTTCAGCCTGAAAGGGGCATTAACCCGCATCCTAGACCACTGAAATTCCCAAAAATATTTTTGGCACGAAAAATGCATCCTACACCCCTGAAAGTTCAGAATATGTTAGCAGCCCAAAAAAGGCCTTAAAATGCATTATAGGCCTGCAAAAATGTAAAAAAAAAATCTTTGGAGGCCCAAAAAAGGGGTTTATAGGCATCCTAGACCCCCTAAAGTCCAGAAAATATTGGTGGACTAAAACCTGTGTCAGAGAGCTTTGAATGCCCCAAAACATTTGCAGCCTGAAAGGGGCATTAACCCGCATCCTAGACCACTGAAATTTCCCAAAATATTTTTGGCACGTAAAATGCATCCTACACCCCTGAAAGTTCAGAAAATGTTGGCAGTTCAAAAAAATGCCTTAAAATGCATGTTAGGCCTTCAAAAATGTTGAAAACTTTGGAGGCCCAAAAACAGGCTTTACAGGCACCCTAGACCCCTTAAAGTCCAGAAAATGTTGGTGGACCAAAAACGGTGGCAGAGAGCTCTGAATGTCCCAAAAACATTTGCAGCCTGAAAGGGGCATTAACCCGCATCCTAGACCACTGAAATTCCCAAAAATATTTCTGCCACGAAAAATGCATCCTATACCCCTGAAAGCTCAGAATATGTTAGCAGCCCAAAGAAGGCCTTCAAATGCATTTTAGGCCTAAAAAAATGTTGAAAACTTTGGATGCCCAAAAAAGGGGTTTATAGGCATCCTAGAGCCCCTAAAGTCCAGAAAATGTTGGTGGACCAAAAACTGTGTCAGAGATCTCTGAATGTCCCAAAAACATTTGCAGCCTGAAAGGGGCATTAACCCGCATCCTAGACCACTGAAATTCCCAAAAATATTTTTGGCACGGAAAATGCATCCTACACCCCTGAAAGTTCAGAAAATGTTGGCAGCTCAAAACAAATGCCTTAAAATGCATCTTAGGCCTTCAAAAATGTTGAAAACTTTGGAGACCCAAAAAAGGGGTTTACAGGCATCCTAGACCCCCTAAAGTGCAGAAAATATTGGTGGACCAAAAACTGTGTCAGAGAGCTTTGAATGTCCCAAAAACATTTGCAGCCTGAAAGGGGCATTAACCCGCATCCTAGACCAATGAAATTCCCAGAAATATTTTTGGCACGAAAAATGCATCCTACACCCCTGAAATTTCTGAATATGTTAGCAGCCCAATAAAGGCATTAAAATGCATTTTAGACCTACAAAAATGTTGAAAACTTTGGAGGCCCAAAAAAGGGGTTTACAGGCATCCTAGACCCCCTAAAGTCCAGAGAATGTTGGTGGACCAAATATGGTGTCAGAGAGCTCTGAATGTCCCAAAAACATTTGCAGACTTAAAGGGGAATTAACCCGCATCCTAGACCACTGAAATTCCCAGAAATATTTTTGGGGCACGAAAAATGCATCCTACACCCTGAAGGTTCAGAATATGTTAGCAGCCCAATAAAGGCATTAAAATGCATTTTAGACCTACAAAAATGTTGAAAACTTTGGAGGCCCAAAAA
The DNA here is from genome assembly GCF_040938575.1 of Ambystoma mexicanum. NCBI lineage: Eukaryota > Metazoa > Chordata > Amphibia > Caudata > Ambystomatidae > Ambystoma > Ambystoma mexicanum. The sequence goes on along the minus strand of NC_090922.1, from coordinate 230,511,117 downwards.
AGGGGTTTACAGGCATCCTAGACCCCCTAAAGTCCAGAGAATGTTGGTGGACCAAATATGGTGTCAGAGAGCTCTGAATGTCCCAAAACATTTGCAGCCTGAAAGGGGTATTAACCCGCATCCTAGACCACTGAAATTCCCAAAAATATTTTTGGCACGGATAATGCATCCTACACCCCTGAAAGTTCTGAAACTGTTGGCAGCACAAAAAAGGCCTTAAAATGCATCTTATGCCTTCAAAAATGATGAAAACTTTGGAGGCCCAAAAATGGAGTTTAAAGGCCTCCTAGACCCCTAAAGTCCAGAAAATGTTGATGGACCAAAAATGGTGTCAGAGAGCTCTGAATGTCCCAAAAACATTTGCAGCCTGAAAGGGGCATTAACCCGCATCCTAGACCACTGAAATTTCCCAAAATATTTTTGGCACGAAAAATGCATCCTACACCCCTGAAAGTTCAGAATATGTTAGCAGCCCAAAGAAGGCCTTAAAATGCATTTTAGGCCTACACAAATGTTGAAAACTTTGTAAGCCCAAAAAAGGGGTTTATAGGCATCCTAGAGCCCCTAAAGTCCAGAAAATGTTGGTGGACCAAAAACTGTGTCAGAGAGCTCTGAATGTCCCAAAAACATTTGCAGCCTGAAAGGGGCATTAACCCGCATCCTAGACCACTGAAATTCCCAAAAATATTTCTGCCACGAAAAATGCATCCTATACCCCTGAAAGCTCAGAATATGTTAGCAGCCCAAAGAAGGCCTTAAAATCCATTTTAGGCCTAAAAAAATGTTGAAAACTTTGGATGCCCAAAAATGGGGTTTATAGGCATCCTAGACCCCCTAAAGTCCAGAAAATGTTGGTGGACCAAAAACTGTGTCAGAGATCTCTGAATGTCCCAAAAACATTTGCAGACTTAAAGATGCATTAACCCGCATCCTAGACCACTGAAATTCCCAGAAATATTTCTGCCACGAAAAATGCATCCTATACCCCTGAAAGCTCAGAATATGTTAGCAGCCCAAAGAAGGCCTTAAAATGCATTTTAGGCCTAAAAAAATGTTGAACACTTTGGAGGCCCAGAAAAGAGGTTTACAGGCATCCTAGACCCCCTAAAGTCCAGAGAATGTTGGTGGACCAAATATGGTGTCAGAGAGCTCTGAATGTCCCAAAAACATTTGCAGCCTGAAAGGGGCATTAACCCGCATCCTAGACCACTGAAATTCCCAAAAATATTTTTGGCACGGAAAATGCATCCTACACCCCTGAAAGTTCAGAAAATGTTGGCAGCTCAAAACAAATGCCTTAAAATGCATCTTAGGCCTTCAAAAATGTTGAAAACTTTGGAGACCCAAAAAAGGGGTTTACAGGCATCCTAGACCCCCTAAAGTGCAGAAAATATTGGTGGACCAAAAACTGTGTCAGAGAGCTTTGAATGTCCCAAAAACATTTGCAGCCTGAAAGGGGCATTAACCCGCATCCTAGACCACTGAAATTCCCAGAAATATTTTTGGCACGAAAAATGCATCCTACACCCCTGAAATTTCTGAATATGTTAGCAGCCCAATAAAGGCATTAAAATGCATTTTAGACCTACAAAAATGTTGAAAACTTTGGAGGCCCAAAAAAGGGGTTTACAGGCATCCTAGACCCCCTAAAGTCCAGAGAATGTTGGTGGACCAAATATGGTGTCAGAGAGCTCTGAATGTCCCAAAACATTTGCAGCCTGAAAGGGGTATTAACCCGCATCCTAGACCACTGAAATTCCCAAAAATATTTTTGGCACGGATAATGCATCCTACACCCCTGAAAGTTCTGAAACTGTTGGCAGCACAAAAAAGGCCTTAAAATGCATCTTATGCCTTCAAAAATGATGAAAACTTTGGAGGCCCAAAAATGGAGTTTAAAGGCCTCCTAGACCCCTAAAGTCCAGAAAATGTTGCTGGACCAAAAATGGTGTCAGAGAGCTCTGAATGTCCCAAAAACATTTGCAGCCTGAAAGGGGCATTAACCCGCATCCTAGACCACTGAAATTCCCAAAAATATTTCTGCCACGAAAAATGCATCCTATACCCCTGAAAGCTCAGAATATGTTAGCAGCCCAAAGAAGGCCTTAAAATGCATTTTAGGCCTAAAAAAATGTTGAAAACTTTGGATGCCTAAAAAAGGGGTTTATAGGCATCCTAGACCCCCTAAAGTCCAGAGAATGTTGGTGGACCAAATATGGTGTCAGAGAGCTCTGAATGTCCCAAAAACATTTGCAGCCTGAAAGGGGCATTAACCCGCATCCTAGACCACTGAAATTCCCAAAAATATTTTTGGCACGGAAAATGCATCCTACACCCCTGAAAGTTCAGAAAATGTTGGCAGCTCAAAACAAATGCCTTAAAATGCATCTTAGGCCTTCAAAAATGTTGAAAACTTTGGAGACCCAAAAAAGGGGTTTACAGGCATCCTAGACCCCCTAAAGTGCAGAAAATATTGGTGGACCAAAAACTGTGTCAGAGAGCTTTGAATGTCCCAAAAACATTTGCAGCCTGAAAGGGGCATTAACCCGCATCCTAGACCACTGAAATTCCCAGAAATATTTTTGGCACGAAAAATGCATCCTACACCCCTGAAATTTCTGAATATGTTAGCAGCCCAATAAAGGCATTAAAATGCATTTTAGACCTACAAAAATGTTGAAAACTTTGGAGGCCCAAAAAAGGGGTTTACAGGCATCCTAGACCCCCTAAAGTCCAGAGAATGTTGGTGGACCAAATATGGTGTCAGAGAGCTCTGAATGTCCCAAAAACATTTGCAGACTTAAAGGGGAATTAACCCGCATCCTAGACCACTGAAATTCCCAGAAATATTTTTGGCACGAAAAATGCATCCTACACCCCTGAAGGTTCAGAATATGTTAGCAGCCCAATAAAGGCATTAAAATGCATTTTAGACCTACAAAAATGTTGAAAACTTTGGAGGCCCAAAAAAGGGGTTTACAGGCATCCTAGACCCCCTAAAGTCCAGAGAATGTTGGTGGACCAAATATGGTGTCAGAGAGCTCTGAATGTCCCAAAACATTTGCAGCCTGAAAGGGGTATTAACCTGCATCCTAGACCACTGAAATTCCCAAAAATATTTTTGGCACGGATAATGCATCCTACACCCCTGAAAGTTCTGAAACTGTTGGCAGCACAAAAAAGGCCTTAAAATGCATCTTATGCCTTCAAAAATGATGAAAACTTTGGAGGCCCAAAAATGGAGTTTAAAGGCCTCCTAGACCCCTAAAGTCCAGAAAATGTTGGTGGACCAAAAATGGTGTCAGAGAGCTCTGAATGTCCCAAAAACATTTGCAGCCTGAAAGGGGCATTAACCCGCATCCTAGACCACTGAAATTTCCCAAAATATTTTTGGCACGAAAAATGCATCCTACACCCCTGAATGTTCAGAATATGTTAGCAGCCCAAAGAAGGCCTTAAAATGCATTTTAGGCCTACAAAAATGTTGAAAACTTTGTAAGCCCAAAAAAGGGGTTTATAGGCATCCTAGAGCCCCTAAAGTCCAGAAAATGTTGGTGGACCAAAAACTGTGTCAGAGAGCTCTGAATGTCCCAAAAACATTTGCAGACTTAAAGATGCATTAACCCGAATCCTAGACCCCTGAAATTCCCAGAAATATTTTTGGCACGAAAAATGCATCCTACACCCCTGAAAGTTCAGAAAATGTTGGCAGCTCAAAAAAATGCCTTAAAATGCATTTTAGGCCTTCAAAAATGTTGAAAACTTTGGAGGCCCAAAAACAGGCTTTACAGGCACCCTAGACCCCCTAAAGTCCAGAAAATGTTGGTGGACCAAAAACGGTGGCAGAGAGCTCTGAATGTCCCAAAAACATTTGCAGCCTGAAAGGGGCATTAACCCGCATCCTAGACCACTGAAATTCCCAAAAATATTTCTGCCACGAAAAATGCATCCTATACCCCTGAAAGCTCAGAATATGTTAGCAGCCCAAAGAAGGCCTTAAAATGCATTTTAGGCCTAAAAAAAATGTTGAAAACTTTGGACGCCCAAAAAAGGGGTTTATAGGCACCCTAGAGCCCCTAAAGTCCAGAAAATGTTGGTGGACCAAAAACTGTGTCAGAGATCTCTGAATGTCCCAAAAACATTTGCAGACTTAAAGATGCATTAACCCGCATCCTAGACCACTGAAATTCCCAGAAATATTTTTGGCACGAAAAATGCATCCTACACCCCTGAAAGTTCAGAAAATGTTGGCAGCCCAAAAAAGGCATTAAAATGCATTTTAGACCTCCAAAAATGTTGAACACTTTGGAGGCCCAGAAAAGAGGTTTACAGGCATCCTAGACCCCCTAAAGTCCAGAGAATGTTGGTGGACCAAATATGGTGTCAGAGAGCTCTGAATGTCCCAAAAACATTTGCAGCCTGAAAGGGGCATTAACCCGCATCCTAGACCACTGAAATTCCCAAAAATATTTTTGGCACGGAAAATGCATCCTACACCCCTGAAAGTTCAGAAAATGTTGGCAGCTCAAAACAAATGCCTTAAAATGCATCTTAGGCCTTCAAAAATGTTGAAAAAATGTTGGAGACCCAAAAAAGGGGTTTACAGGCATCCTAGACCCCCTAAAGTCCAGAAAATATTGGTGGACCAAAAACTGTGTCAGAGAGCTTTGAATGTCCCAAAAACATTTGCAGCCTGAAAGGGGCATTAACCCGCATCCTAGACCACTGAAATTCCCAGAAATATTTTTGGCACGAAAAATGCATCCTACACCCCTGAAATTTCCGAATATGTTAGCAGCCCAAAAAAGGCATTAAAATGCATTTTAGACCTGCAAAAAATGTTGAAAACTTTGGAGGCCCAAAAAAAGAGTTTACAGGCATCCTAGATCCCCTAAAGTCCAGAAAATGTTGGTGGACCAAAAACTGTGTCAGAGAGCTCTGAATGTCCCAAACACATTTGGAGACTTAAAGGGGAATTAACCCGCATCCAAGACCACAGAAATTCCCAGAAATATTTTTGGCACGAAAAATGCATCCTACACCCCTGAAGGTTCAGAATATGTTAGCAGCCCAATAAAGGCATTAAAATGCATTTTAGACCTACAAAAATGTTGAAAACTTTGGAGGCCCAAAAAAGGGGTTTACAGGCATCCTAGACCCCCTAAAGTCCAGAGAATGTTGGTGGACCAAATATGGTGTCAGAGAGCTCTGAATGTCCCAAAAACATTTGCAGCCTGAAAGGGGCATTAACCCGCATCCTAGACCACTGAAATTCCCAAAAATATTTTTGCCACGGAAAATGCATCCTACACCCCTGAAAGTTCAGAAATTTTTGGCAGCTCAAAACAATTGCCTTAAAATGCATCTTAGGCCTTCAAAAATGTTGAAAACTTTGGAGACCCAAAAAAGGGGTTTACAGGCATCCTAGACCCTCTAAAGTCCAGAAAATATTGGTGGACCAAAAACTGTGCCAGAGAGTTTTGAATGTCCCAAAAACATTTTCAGCCTGAAAGGGGCATTAACCCGCATCCTAGACCACTGAAATTCCCAAAAATATTTTTGGCACGAAAAATGCATCCTACACCCCTGAAAGTTCAGAATATGTTAGCAGCCCAAAAAAGGCCTTAAAATGCATTATAGGCCTGCAAAAATGTAAAAAAAAAATCTTTGGAGGCCCAAAAAAGGGATTTATAGGCATCCTAGACCCCCTAAAGTCCAGAAAATATTGGTGGACTAAAACCTGTGTCAGAGAGCTTTGAATGCCCCAAAACATTTGCAGCCTGAAAGGGGCATTAACCCGCATCCTAGACCACTGAAATTTCCCAAAATATTTTTGGCACGGAAAATGCATCCTACACCCCTGAAAGTTCAGAAAATGTTGGCAGTTCAAAAAAATGCCTTAAAATGCATGTTAGGCCTTCAAAAGTGTTGAAAACTTTGGAGGCCCAAAAACAGGCTTTACAGGCACCCTAGACCCCTTAAAGTCCAGAAAATGTTGGTGGACCAAAAACGGTGGCAGAGAGCTCTGAATGTCCCAAAAACATTTGCAGCCTGAAAGGGGCATTAACCTGCATCGTAGACCACTGAAATTCCCAAAAATATTTCTGCCACGAAAAATGCATCCTATACCCCTGAAAGCTCAGAATATGTTAGCAGCCCAAAGAAGGCCTTAAAATGCATTTTAGGCCTAAAAAAATGTTGAAAACTTTGGATGCCCAAAAAAGGGGTTTATAGGCATCCTAGAGCCCCTAAAGTCCAGAAAATGTTGGTGGACCAAAAACTGTGTCAGAGATCTCTGAATGTCCCAAAAACATTTGCAGACTTAAAGATGCATTAACCCGCATCCTAGACCACTGAAATTCCCAAAAATATTTTTGGCACGGAAAATGCATCCTACACCCCTGAAAGTTCAGAAAATGTTGGCAGCTCAAAACAAATGCCTTAAAATGCATCTTAGGCCTTCAAAAATGTTGAAAACTTTGGAGACCCAAAAAAGGGGTTTACAGGCATCCTAGACCCCCTAAAGTGCAGAAAATATTGGTGGACCAAAAACTGTGTCAGAGAGCTTTGAATGTCCCAAAAACATTTGCAGCCTGAAAGGGGCATTAACCCGCATCCTAGACCACTGAAATTCCCAGAAATATTTTTGGCACGAAAAATGCATCCTACACCCCTGAAATTTCTGAATATGTTAGCAGCCCAATAAAGGCATTAAAATGCATTTTAGACCTACAAAAATGTTGAAAACTTTGGAGGCCCAAAAAAGGGGTTTACAGGCATCCTAGACCCCCTAAAGTCCAGAGAATGTTGGTGGACCAAATATGGTGTCAGAGAGCTCTGAATGTCCCAAAAACATTTGCAGACTTAAAGGGGAATTAACCCGCATCCTAGACCACTGAAATTCCCAGAAATATTTTTGGCACGAAAAATGCATCCTACACCCCTGAAGGTTCAGAATATGTTAGCAGCCCAATAAAGGCATTAAAATGCATTTTAGACCTACAAAAATGTTGAAAACTTTGGAGGCCCAAAAAAGGGGTTTACAGGCATCCTAGACCCCCTAAAGTCCAGAGAATGTTGGTGGACCAAATATGGTGTCAGAGAGCTCTGAATGTCCCAAAACATTTGCAGCCTGAAAGGGGTATTAACCTGCATCCTAGACCACTGAAATTCCCAAAAATATTTTTGGCACGGATAATGCATCCTACACCCCTGAAAGTTCTGAAACTGTTGGCAGCACAAAAAAGGCCTTAAAATGCATCTTATGCCTTCAAAAATGATGAAAACTTTGGAGGCCCAAAAATGGAGTTTAAAGGCCTCCTAGACCCCTAAAGTCCAGAAAATGTTGGTGGACCAAAAATGGTGTCAGAGAGCTCTGAATGTCCCAAAAACATTTGCAGCCTGAAAGGGGCATTAACCCGCATCCTAGACCACTGAAATTTCCCAAAATATTTTTGGCACGAAAAATGCATCCTACACCCCTGAATGTTCAGAATATGTTAGCAGCCCAAAGAAGGCCTTAAAATGCATTTTAGGCCTACAAAAATGTTGAAAACTTTGTAAGCCCAAAAAAGGGGTTTATAGGCATCCTAGAGCCCCTAAAGTCCAGAAAATGTTGGTGGACCAAAAACTGTGTCAGAGAGCTCTGAATGTCCCAAAAACATTTGCAGACTTAAAGATGCATTAACCCGAATCCTAGACCCCTGAAATTCCCAGAAATATTTTTGGCACGAAAAATGCATCCTACACCCCTGAAAGTTCAGAAAATGTTGGCAGCTCAAAAAAATGCCTTAAAATGCATTTTAGGCCTTCAAAAATGTTGAAAACTTTGGAGGCCCAAAAACAGGCTTTACAGGCACCCTAGACCCCCTAAAGTCCAGAAAATGTTGGTGGACCAAAAACGGTGGCAGAGAGCTCTGAATGTCCCAAAAACATTTGCAGCCTGAAAGGGGCATTAACCCGCATCCTAGACCACTGAAATTCCCAAAAATATTTCTGCCACGAAAAATGCATCCTATACCCCTGAAAGCTCAGAATATGTTAGCAGCCCAAAGAAGGCCTTAAAATGCATTTTAGGCCTAAAAAAAATGTTGAAAACTTTGGACGCCCAAAAAAGGGGTTTATAGGCACCCTAGAGCCCCTAAAGTCCAGAAAATGTTGGTGGACCAAAAACTGTGTCAGAGATCTCTGAATGTCCCAAAAACATTTGCAGACTTAAAGATGCATTAACCCGCATCCTAGACCACTGAAATTCCCAGAAATATTTTTGGCACGAAAAATGCATCCTACACCCCTGAAAGTTCAGAAAATGTTGGCAGCCCAAAAAAGGCATTAAAATGCATTTTAGACCTCCAAAAATGTTGAACACTTTGGAGGCCCAGAAAAGAGGTTTACAGGCATCCTAGACCCCCTAAAGTCCAGAGAATGTTGGTGGACCAAATATGGTGTCAGAGAGCTCTGAATGTCCCAAAAACATTTGCAGCCTGAAAGGGGCATTAACCCGCATCCTAGACCACTGAAATTCCCAAAAATATTTTTGGCACGGAAAATGCATCCTACACCCCTGAAAGTTCAGAAAATGTTGGCAGCTCAAAACAAATGCCTTAAAATGCATCTTAGGCCTTCAAAAATGTTGAAAAAATGTTGGAGACCCAAAAAAGGGGTTTACAGGCATCCTAGACCCCCTAAAGTCCAGAAAATATTGGTGGACCAAAAACTGTGTCAGAGAGCTTTGAATGTCCCAAAAACATTTGCAGCCTGAAAGGGGCATTAACCCGCATCCTAGACCACTGAAATTCCCAGAAATATTTTTGGCACGAAAAATGCATCCTACACCCCTGAAATTTCCGAATATGTTAGCAGCCCAAAAAAGGCATTAAAATGCATTTTAGACCTGCAAAAAATGTTGAAAACTTTGGAGGCCCAAAAAAAGAGTTTACAGGCATCCTAGATCCCCTAAAGTCCAGAAAATGTTGGTGGACCAAAAACTGTGTCAGAGAGCTCTGAATGTCCCAAACACATTTGGAGACTTAAAGGGGAATTAACCCGCATCCAAGACCACAGAAATTCCCAGAAATATTTTTGGCACGAAAAATGCATCCTACACCCCTGAAGGTTCAGAATATGTTAGCAGCCCAATAAAGGCATTAAAATGCATTTTAGACCTACAAAAATGTTGAAAACTTTGGAGGCCCAAAAAAGGGGTTTACAGGCATCCTAGACCCCCTAAAGTCCAGAGAATGTTGGTGGACCAAATATGGTGTCAGAGAGCTCTGAATGTCCCAAAAACATTTGCAGCCTGAAAGGGGCATTAACCCGCATCCTAGACCACTGAAATTCCCAAAAATATTTTTGCCACGGAAAATGCATCCTACACCCCTGAAAGTTCAGAAATTTTTGGCAGCTCAAAACAATTGCCTTAAAATGCATCTTAGGCCTTCAAAAATGTTGAAAACTTTGGAGACCCAAAAAAGGGGTTTACAGGCATCCTAGACCCTCTAAAGTCCAGAAAATATTGGTGGACCAAAAACTGTGCCAGAGAGTTTTGAATGTCCCAAAAACATTTTCAGCCTGAAAGGGGCATTAACCCGCATCCTAGACCACTGAAATTCCCAAAAATATTTTTGGCACGAAAAATGCATCCTACACCCCTGAAAGTTCAGAATATGTTAGCAGCCCAAAAAAGGCCTTAAAATGCATTATAGGCCTGCAAAAATGTAAAAAAAAAATCTTTGGAGGCCCAAAAAAGGGGTTTATAGGCATCCTAGACCCCCTAAAGTCCAGAAAATATTGGTGGACTAAAACCTGTGTCAGAGAGCTTTGAATGCCCCAAAACATTTGCAGCCTGAAAGGGGCATTAACCCGCATCCTAGACCACTGAAATTTCCCAAAATATTTTTGGCACGGAAAATGCATCCTACACCCCTGAAAGTTCAGAAAATGTTGGCAGTTCAAAAAAATGCCTTAAAATGCATGTTAGGCCTTCAAAAGTGTTGAAAACTTTGGAGGCCCAAAAACAGGCTTTACAGGCACCCTAGACCCCTTAAAGTCCAGAAAATGTTGGTGGACCAAAAACGGTGGCAGAGAGCTCTGAATGTCCCAAAAACATTTGCAGCCTGAAAGGGGCATTAACCTGCATCGTAGACCACTGAAATTCCCAAAAATATTTCTGCCACGAAAAATGCATCCTATACCCCTGAAAGCTCAGAATATGTTAGCAGCCCAAAGAAGGCCTTAAAATGCATTTTAGGCCTAAAAAAATGTTGAAAACTTTGGATGCCCAAAAAAGGGGTTTATAGGCATCCTAGAGCCCCTAAAGTCCAGAAAATGTTGGTGGACCAAAAACTGTGTCAGAGATCTCTGAATGTCCCAAAAACATTTGCAGACTTAAAGATGCATTAACCCGCATCCTAGACCACTGAAATTCCCAGAAATATTTTTGGCACGAAAAATGCATCCTACACCCCTGAAAGTTCAGAAAATGTTGGCAGTTCAAAAAAATGCCTTAAAATGCATGTTAGGCCTTCAAAAGTGTTGAAAACTTTGGAGGCCCAAAAACAGGCTTTACAGGCACCCTAGACCCCTTAAAGTCCAGAAAATGTTGGTGGACCAAAAACGGTGGCAGAGAGCTCTGAATGTCCCAAAAACATTTGCAGCCTGAAAGGGGCATTAACCTGCATCCTAGACCACTGAAATTCCCAAAAATATTTCTCCCACGAAAAATGCATCCTATACCCCTGAAAGCTCAGAATATGTTAGCAGCCCAAAGAAGGCCTTAAAATGCATTTTAGGCCTAAAAAAATGTTGAAAACTTTGGATGCCCAAAAAAGGGGTTTATAGGCATCCTAGAGCCCCTAAAGTCCAGAAAATGTTGGTGGACCAAAAACTGTGTCAGAGATCTCTGAATGTCCCAAAAACATTTGCAGACTTAAAGATGCATTAACCCGCATCCTAGACCACTGAAATTCCCAGAAATATTTTTGGCACGAAAAATGCATCCTACACCCCTGAAAGTTCAGAAAATGTTGGCAGCCCAAAAAAGGCATTAAAATGCATTTTAGACCTCCAAAAATGTTGAACACTTTGGAGGCCCAGAAAAGAGGTTTACAGGCATCCTAGACCCCTAAAGTCCAGAGAATGTTGGTGGACCAAATATGGTGTCAGAGAGCTCTGAATGTCCCAAAAACATTTGCAGCTTGAAAGGGTCATTAACCCGCATCCTAGACCACTGAAATTCCCAAAAATATTTTTGGCACGGAAAATGCATCCTACACCCCTGAAAGTTCAGAAAATGTTGGCAGCTCAAAACAAATGCCTTAAAATGCATCTTAGGCCTTCAAAAATGTTGAAAACTTTGGAGACCCAAAAAAGGGGTTTACAGGCATCCTAGACCCCCTAAAGTGCAGAAAATATTGGTGGACCAAAAACTGTGTCAGAGAGCTTTGAATGTCCCAAAAACATTTGCAGCCTGAAAGGGGCATTAACCCGCATCCTAGACCACTGAAATTCCCAGAAATATTTTTGGCACGAAAAATGCATCCTACACCCCTGAAATTTCTGAATATGTTAGCAGCCCAATAAAGGCATTAAAATGCATTTTAGACCTACAAAAATGTTGAAAACTTTGGAGGCCCAAAAAAGGGGTTTACAGGCATCCTAGACCCCCTAAAGTCCAGAGAATGTTGGTGGACCAAATATGGTGTCAGAGAGCTCTGAATGTCCCAAAAACATTTGCAGACTTAAAGGGGAATTAACCCGCATCCTAGACCACTGAAATTCCCAGAAATATTTTTGGCACGAAAAATGCATCCTACACCCCTGAAGGTTCAGAATATGTTAGCAGCCCAATAAAGGCATTAAAATGCATTTTAGACCTACAAAAATGTTGAAAACTTTGGAGGCCCAAAAAAGGGGTTTACAGGCATCCTAGACCCCCTAAAGTCCAGAGAATGTTGGTGGACCAAATATGGTGTCAGAGAGCTCTGAATGTCCCAAAACATTTGCAGCCTGAAAGGGGTATTAACCCGCATCCTAGACTACTGAAATTCCCAAAAATATTTTTGGCACGGATAATGCATCCTACACCCCTGAAAGTTCTGAAACTGTTGGCAGCACAAAAAAGGCCTTAAAATGCATCTTATGCCTTCAAAAATGATGAAAACTTTGGAGGCCCAAAAATGGAGTTTAAAGGCCTCCTAGACCCCCTAAAGTCCAGAAAATGTTGGTGGACCAAAAACTGTGTCAGAGAGCTCTGAATGTCCCAAACACATTTGGAGACTTAAAGGGGAATTAACCCGCATCCAAGACCACAGAAATTCCCAGAAATATTTTTGGCACGAAAAATGCATCCTACACCCCTGAAGGTTCAGAATATGTTAGCAGCCCAATAAAGGCATTAAAATGCATTTTAGACCTACAAAAATGTTGAAAACTTTGGAGGCCCAAAAAAGGGGTTTACAGGCATCCTAGACCCCCTAAAGTCCAGAGAATGTTGGTGGACCAAATATGGTGTCAGAGAGCTCTGAATGTCCCAAAAACATTTGCAGCCTGAAAGGGGCATTAACCCGCATCCTAGACCACTGAAATTCCCAAAAATATTTTTGCCACGGAAAATGCATCCTACACCCCTGAAAGTTCAGAAAATTTTGGCAGCTCAAAACAATTGCCTTAAAATGCATCTTAGGCCTTCAAAAATGTTGAAAACTTTGGAGACCCAAAAAAGGGGTTTACAGGCATCCTAGACCCTCTAAAGTCCAGAAAATATTGGTGGACCAAAAACTGTGCCAGAGAGTTTTGAATGTCCCAAAAACATTTTCAGCCTGAAAGGGGCATTAACCCGCATCCTAGACCACTGAAATTCCCAAAAATATTTTTGGCACGAAAAATGCATCCTACACCCCTGAAAGTTCAGAATATGTTAGCAGCCCAAAAAAGGCCTTAAAATGCATTATAGGCCTGCAAAAATGTAAAAAAAAAATCTTTGGAGGCCCAAAAAAGGGGTTTATAGGCATCCTAGACCCCCTAAAGTCCAGAAAATATTGGTGGACTAAAACCTGTGTCAGAGAGCTTTGAATGCCCCAAAACATTTGCAGCCTGAAAGGGGCATTAACCCGCATCCTAGACCACTGAAATTTCCCAAAATATTTTTGGCACGGAAAATGCATCCTACACCCCTGAAAGTTCAGAAAATGTTGGCAGTTCAAAAAAATGCCTTAAAATGCATGTTAGGCCTTCAAAAGTGTTGAAAACTTTGGAGGCCCAAAAACAGGCTTTACAGGCACCCTAGACCCCTTAAAGTCCAGAAAATGTTGGTGGACCAAAAACGGTGGCAGAGAGCTCTGAATGTCCCAAAAACATTTGCAGCCTGAAAGGGGCATTAACCTGCATCCTAGACCACTGAAATTCCCAAAAATATTTCTGCCACGAAAAATGCATCCTATACCCCTGAAAGCTCAGAATATGTTAGCAGCCCAAAGAAGGCCTTAAAATGCATTTTAGGCCTAAAAAAATGTTGAAAACTTTGGATGCCCAAAAAAGGGGTTTATAGGCATCCTAGAGCCCCTAAAGTCCAGAAAATGTTGGTGGACCAAAAACTGTGTCAGAGATCTCTGAATGTCCCAAAAACATTTGCAGACTTAAAGATGCATTAACCCGCATCCTAGACCACTGAAATTCCCAGAAATATTTTTGGCACGAAAAATGCATCCTACACCCCTGAAAGTTCAGAAAATGTTGGCAGTTCAAAAAAATGCCTTAAAATGCATGTTAGGCCTTCAAAAGTGTTGAAAACTTTGGAGGCCCAAAAACAGGCTTTACAGGCACCCTAGACCCCTTAAAGTCCAGAAAATGTTGGTGGACCAAAAACGGTGGCAGAGAGCTCTGAATGTCCCAAAAACATTTGCAGCCTGAAAGGGGCATTAACCTGCATCCTAGACCACTGAAATTCCCAAAAATATTTCTCCCACGAAAAATGCATCCTATACCCCTGAAAGCTCAGAATATGTTAGCAGCCCAAAGAAGGCCTTAAAATGCATTTTAGGCCTAAAAAAATGTTGAAAACTTTGGATGCCCAAAAAAGGGGTTTATAGGCATCCTAGAGCCCCTAAAGTCCAGAAAATGTTGGTGGACCAAATATGGTGTCAGAGAGCTCTGAATGTCCCAAAAACATTTGCAGCTTGAAAGGGTCATTAACCCGCATCCTAGACCACTGAAATTCCCAAAAATATTTTTGGCACGGAAAATGCATCCTACACCCCTGAAAGTTCAGAAAATGTTGGCAGCTCAAAACAAATGCCTTAAAATGCATCTTAGGCCTTCAAAAATGTTGAAAACTTTGGAGACCCAAAAAAGGGGTTTACAGGCATCCTAGACCCCCTAAAGTGCAGAAAATATTGGTGGACCAAAAACTGTGTCAGAGAGCTTTGAATGTCCCAAAAACATTTGCAGCCTGAAAGGGGCATTAACCCGCATCCTAGACCACTGAAATTCCCAGAAATATTTTTGGCACGAAAAATGCATCCTACACCCCTGAAATTTCTGAATATGTTAGCAGCCCAATAAAGGCATTAAAATGCATTTTAGACCTACAAAAATGTTGAAAACTTTGGAGGCCCAAAAAAGGGGTTTACAGGCATCCTAGACCCCCTAAAGTCCAGAGAATGTTGGTGGACCAAATATGGTGTCAGAGAGCTCTGAATGTCCCAAAAACATTTGCAGACTTAAAGGGGAATTAACCCGCATCCTAGACCACTGAAATTCCCAGAAATATTTTTGGCACGAAAAATGCATCCTACACCCCTGAAGGTTCAGAATATGTTAGCAGCCCAATAAAGGCATTAAAATGCATTTTAGACCTACAAAAATGTTGAAAACTTTGGAGGCCCAAAAAAGGGGTTTACAGGCATCCTAGACCCCCTAAAGTCCAGAGAATGTTGGTGGACCAAATATGGTGTCAGAGAGCTCTGAATGTCCCAAAACATTTGCAGCCTGAAAGGGGTATTAACCCGCATCCTAGACTACTGAAATTCCCAAAAATATTTTTGGCACGGATAATGCATCCTACACCCCTGAAAGTTCTGAAACTGTTGGCAGCACAAAAAAGGCCTTAAAATGCATCTTATGCCTTCAAAAATGATGAAAACTTTGGAGGCCCAAAAATGGAGTTTAAAGGCCTCCTAGACCCCTAAAGTCCAGAAAATGTTGGTGGACCAAAAATGGTGTCAGAGAGCTCTGAATGTCCCAAAAACATTTGCAGCCTGAAAGGGGCATTAACCCGCATCCTAGACCACTGAAATTACCCAAAATATTTTTGGCACGAAAAATGCATCCTACACCCCTGAAAGTTCAGAATATGTTAGCAGCCCAAAGAAGGCCTTAAAATGCATTTTAGGCCTACACAAATGTTGAAAACTTTGTAAGCCCAAAAAAGGGGTTTATAGGCATCCTAGAGCCCCTAAAGTCCAGAAAATGTTGGTGGACCAAAAACTGTGTCAGAGAGCTCTGAATGTCCCAAAAACATTTGCAGCCTGAAAGGGGCATTAACCCGCATCCTAGACCACTGAAATTCCCAAAAATATTTCTGCCACGAAAAATGCATCCTATACCCCTGAAAGCTCAGAATATGTTAGCAGCCCAAAGAAGGCCTTAAAATCCATTTTAGGCCTAAAAAAATGTTGAAAACTTTGGATGCCCAAAAAAGGGGTTTATAGGCATCCTAGACCCCCTAAAGTCCAGAAAATGTTGGTGGACCAAAAACTGTGTCAGAGATCTCTGAATGTCCCAAAAACATTTGCAGACTTAAAGATGCATTAACCCGCATCCTAGACCACTGAAATTCCCAGAAATATTTCTGCCACGAAAAATGCATCCTATACCCCTGAAAGCTCAGAATATGTTAGCAGCCCAAAGAAGGCCTTAAAATGCATTTTAGGCCTAAAAAAATGTTGAAAAATTTGGATGCCAAAAAAAGGGGTTTATAGGCATCCTAGAGCCCCTAAAGTCCAGAAAATGTTGGTGGACCAAAAACTGTGTCAGAGATCTCTGAATGTCCCAAAAACATTTGCAGACTTAAAGATGCATTAACCCGCATCCTAGACCACTGAAATTCCCAGAAATATTTTTGGCACGAAAAATGCATCCTACACCCCTGAAAGTTCAGAAAATGTTGGCAGCCCAAAAAAGGCATTAAAATGCATTTTAGACCTCCAAAAATGTTGAACACTTTGGAGGCCCAGAAAAGAGGTTTACAGGCATCCTAGACCCCCTAAAGTCCAGAGAATGTTGGTGGACCAAATATGGTGTCAGAGAGCTCTGAATGTCCCAAAAACATTTGCAGCCTGAAAGGGGCATTAACCCGCATCCTAGACCACTGAAATTCCCAAAAATATTTTTGGCACGGAAAATGCATCCTACACCCCTGAAAGTTCAGAAAATGTTGGCAGCTCAAAACAAATGCCTTAAAATGCATCTTAGGCCTTCAAAAATGTTGAAAACTTTGGATGCCCAAAAAAGGGGTTTATAGGCATCCTAGACCCCCTAAAGTCCAGAAAATGTTTGTGGACCAAAAACTGTGTCAGAGATCTCTGAATGTCCCAAAAACATTTGCAGACTTAAAGATGCATTAACCCGCATCCTAGACCACTGAAATTCCCAGAAATATTTCTGCCACGAAAAATGCATCCTATACCCCTGAAAGCTCAGAATATGTTAGCAGCCCAAAGAAGGCCTTAAAATGCATTTTAGGCCTAAAAAAATGTTGAAAACTTTGGATGCCAAAAAAAGGGGTTTATAGGCATCCTAGAGCCCCTAAAGTCCAGAGAATGTTGGTGGACCAAATATGGTGTCAGAGAGCTCTGAATGTCCCAAAAACATTTGCAGCTTGAAAGGGTCATTAACCCGCATCCTAGACCACTGAAATTCCCAAAAATATTTTTGGCACGGAAAATGCATCCTACACCCCTGAAAGTTCAGAAAATGTTGGCAGCTCAAAACAAATGCCTTAAAATGCATCTTAGGCCTTCAAAAATGTTGAAAACTTTGGAGACCCAAAAAAGGGGTTTACAGGCATCCTAGACCCCCTAAAGTGCAGAAAATATTGGTGGACCAAAAACTGTGTCAGAGAGCTTTGAATGTCCCAAAAACATTTGCAGCCTGAAAGGGGCATTAACCCGCATCCTAGACCACTGAAATTCCCAGAAATATTTTTGGCACGAAAAATGCATCCTACACCCCTGAAATTTCTGAATATGTTAGCAGCCCAATAAAGGCATTAAAATGCATTTTAGACCTACAAAAATGTTGAAAACTTTGGAGGCCCAAAAAAGGGGTTTACAGGCATCCTAGACCCCCTAAAGTCCAGAGAATGTTGGTGGACCAAATATGGTGTCAGAGAGCTCTGAATGTCCCAAAAACATTTGCAGACTTAAAGGGGAATTAACCCGCATCCTAGACCACTGAAATTCCCAGAAATATTTTTGGCACGAAAAATGCATCCTACACCCCTGAAGGTTCAGAATATGTTAGCAGCCCAATAAAGGCATTAAAATGCATTTTAGACCTACAAAAATGTTGAAAACTTTGGAGGCCCAAAAAAGGGGTTTACAGGCATCCTAGACCCCCTAAAGTCCAGAGAATGTTGGTGGACCAAATATGGTGTCAGAGAGCTCTGAATGTCCCAAAACATTTGCAGCCTGAAAGGGGTATTAACCCGCATCCTAGACCACTGAAATTCCCAAAAATATTTTTGGCACGGATAATGCATCCTACACCCCTGAAAGTTCTGAAACTGTTGGCAGCACAAAAAAGGCCTTAAAATGCATCTTATGCCTTCAAAAATGATGAAAACTTTGGAGGCCCAAAAATGGAGTTTAAAGGCCTCCTAGACCCCTAAAGTCCAGAAAATGTTGGTGGACCAAAAATGGTGTCAGAGAGCTCTGAATGTCCCAAAAACATTTGCAGCCTGAAAGGGGCATTAACCCGCATCCTAGACCACTGAAATTCCCAAAAATATTTCTGCCACGAAAAATGCATCCTATACCCCTGAAAGCTCAGAATATGTTAGCAGCCCAAAGAAGGCCTTAAAATGCATTTTAGGCCTAAAAAAATGTTGAAAACTTTGGATGCCCAAAAAAGGGGTTTATAGGCATCCTAGAGCCCCTAAAGTCCAGAAAATGTTGGTGGACCAAAAACTGTGTCAGAGATCTCTGAATGTCCCAAAAACATTTGCAGACTTAAAGATGCATTAACCCGCATCCTAGACCACTGAAATTCCCAGAAATATTTTTGGCACGAAAAATGCATCCTACACCCCTGAAAGTTCAGAAAATGTTGGCAGCCCAAAAAGGGCATTAAAATGCATTTTAGACCTCCAAAAATGTTGAACACTTTGGAGGCCCAGAAAAGAGGTTTACAGGCATCCTAGACCCCCTAAAGTCCAGAGAATGTTGGTGGACCAAATATGGTGTCAGAGAGCTCTGAATGTCCCAAAAACATTTGCAGCCTGAAAGGGGCATTAACCCGCATCCTAGACCACTGAAATTCCCAAAAATATTTTTGGCACGGATAATGCATCCTACACCCCTGAAAGTTCTGAAACTGTTGGCAGCACAAAAAAGGCCTTAAAATGCATCTTATGCCTTCAAAAATGATGAAAACTTTGGAGGCCCAAAAATGGAGTTTAAAGGCCTCCTAGACCCCCTAAAGTCCAGAAAATGTTGGTGGACCAAAAACTGTGTCAGAGAGCTCTGAATGTCCCAAACACATTTGGAGACTTAAAGGGGAATTAACCCGCATCCAAGACCACAGAAATTCCCAGAAATATTTTTGGCACGAAAAATGCATCCTACACCCCTGAAGGTTCAGAATATGTTAGCAGCCCAATAAAGGCATTAAAATGCATTTTAGACCTACAAAAATGTTGAAAACTTTGGAGGCCCAAAAAAGGGGTTTACAGGCATCCTAGACCCCCTAAAGTCCAGAGAATGTTGGTGGACCAAATATGGTGTCAGAGAGCTCTGAATGTCCCAAAAACATTTGCAGCCTGAAAGGGGCATTAACCCGCATCCTAGACCACTGAAATTCCCAAAAATATTTTTGCCACGGAAAATGCATCCTACACCCCTGAAAGTTCAGAAAATTTTGGCAGCTCAAAACAATTGCCTTAAAATGCATCTTAGGCCTTCAAAAATGTTGAAAACTTTGGAGACCCAAAAAAGGGGTTTACAGGCATCCTAGACCCTCTAAAGTCCAGAAAATATTGGTGGACCAAAAACTGTGCCAGAGAGTTTTGAATGTCCCAAAAACATTTTCAGCCTGAAAGGGGCATTAACCCGCATCCTAGACCACTGAAATTCCCAAAAATATTTTTGGCACGAAAAATGCATCCTACACCCCTGAAAGTTCAGAATATGTTAGCAGCCCAAAAAAGGCCTTAAAATGCATTATAGGCCTGCAAAAATGTAAAAAAAAAATCTTTGGAGGCCCAAAAAAGGGGTTTATAGGCATCCTAGACCCCCTAAAGTCCAGAAAATATTGGTGGACTAAAACCTGTGTCAGAGAGCTTTGAATGCCCCAAAACATTTGCAGCCTGAAAGGGGCATTAACCCGCATCCTAGACCACTGAAATTTCCCAAAATATTTTTGGCACGGAAAATGCATCCTACACCCCTGAAAGTTCAGAAAATGTTGGCAGTTCAAAAAAATGCCTTAAAATGCATGTTAGGCCTTCAAAAGTGTTGAAAACTTTGGAGGCCCAAAAACAGGCTTTACAGGCACCCTAGACCCCTTAAAGTCCAGAAAATGTTGGTGGACCAAAAACGGTGGCAGAGAGCTCTGAATGTCCCAAAAACATTTGCAGCCTGAAAGGGGCATTAACCTGCATCCTAGACCACTGAAATTCCCAAAAATATTTCTGCCACGAAAAATGCATCCTATACCCCTGAAAGCTCAGAATATGTTAGCAGCCCAAAGAAGGCCTTAAAATGCATTTTAGGCCTAAAAAAATGTTGAAAACTTTGGATGCCCAAAAAAGGGGTTTATAGGCATCCTAGAGCCCCTAAAGTCCAGAAAATGTTGGTGGACCAAAAACTGTGTCAGAGATCTCTGAATGTCCCAAAAACATTTGCAGACTTAAAGATGCATTAACCCGCATCCTAGACCACTGAAATTCCCAGAAATATTTTTGGCACGAAAAATGCATCCTACACCCCTGAAAGTTCAGAAAATGTTGGCAGTTCAAAAAAATGCCTTAAAATGCATGTTAGGCCTTCAAAAGTGTTGAAAACTTTGGAGGCCCAAAAACAGGCTTTACAGGCACCCTAGACCCCTTAAAGTCCAGAAAATGTTGGTGGACCAAATATGGTGTCAGAGAGCTCTGAATGTCCCAAAAACATTTGCAGCTTGAAAGGGTCATTAACCCGCATCCTAGACCACTGAAATTCCCAAAAATATTTTTGGCACGGAAAATGCATCCTACACCCCTGAAAGTTCAGAAAATGTTGGCAGCTCAAAACAAATGCCTTAAAATGCATCTTAGGCCTTCAAAAATTTTGAAAACTTTGGAGACCCAAAAAAGGGGTTTACAGGCATCCTAGACCCCCTAAAGTGCAGAAAATATTGGTGGACCAAAAACTGTGTCAGAGAGCTTTGAATGTCCCAAAAACATTTGCAGCCTGAAAGGGGCATTAACCCGCATCCTAGACCACTGAAATTCCCAGAAATATTTTTGGCACGAAAAATGCATCCTACACCCCTGAAATTTCTGAATATGTTAGCAGCCCAATAAAGGCATTAAAATGCATTTTAGACCTACAAAAATGTTGAAAACTTTGGAGGCCCAAAAAAGGGGTTTACAGGCATCCTAGACCCCCTAAAGTCCAGAGAATGTTGGTGGACCAAATATGGTGTCAGAGAGCTCTGAATGTCCCAAAAACATTTGCAGACTTAAAGGGGAATTAACCCGCATCCTAGACCACTGAAATTCCCAGAAATATTTTTGGCACGAAAAATGCATCCTACACCCCTGAAGGTTCAGAATATGTTAGCAGCCCAATAAAGGCATTAAAATGCATTTTAGACCTACAAAAATGTTGAAAACTTTGGAGGCCCAAAAAAGGGGTTTACAGGCATCCTAGACCCCCTAAAGTCCAGAGAATGTTGGTGGACCAAATATGGTGTCAGAGAGCTCTGAATGTCCCAAAACATTTGCAGCCTGAAAGGGGTATTAACCCGCATCCTAGACTACTGAAATTCCCAAAAATATTTTTGGCACGGATAATGCATCCTACACCCCTGAAAGTTCTGAAACTGTTGGCAGCACAAAAAAGGCCTTAAAATGCATCTTATGCCTTCAAAAATGATGAAAACTTTGGAGGCCCAAAAACGGAGTTTAAAGGCCTCCTAGACCCCTAAAGTCCAGAAAATGTTGGTGGACCAAAAATGGTGTCAGAGAGCTCTGAATGTCCCAAAAACATTTGCAGCCTGAAAGGGGCATTAACCCGCATCCTAGACCACTGAAATTTCCCAAAATATTTTTGGCACGAAAAATGCATCCTACACCCCTGAAAGTTCAGAATATGTTAGCAGCCCAAAGAAGGCCTTAAAATGCATTTTAGGCCTACACAAATGTTGAAAACTTTGTAAGCCCAAAAAAGGGGTTTATAGGCATCCTAGAGCCCCTAAAGTCCAGAAAATGTTGGTGGACCAAAAACTGTGTCAGAGAGCTCTGAATGTCCCAAAAACATTTGCAGCCTGAAAGGGGCATTAACCCGCATCCTAGACCACTGAAATTCCCAAAAATATTTCTGCCACGAAAAATGCATCCTATACCCCTGAAAGCTCAGAATATGTTAGCAGCCCAAAGAAGGCCTTAAAATCCATTTTAGGCCTAAAAAAATGTTGAAAACTTTGGATGCCCAAAAAAGGGGTTTATAGGCATCCTAGACCCCCTAAAGTCCAGAAAATGTTGGTGGACCAAAAACTGTGTCAGAGATCTCTGAATGTCCCAAAAACATTTGCAGACTTAAAGATGCATTAACCCGCATCCTAGACCACTGAAATTCCCAGAAATATTTCTGCCACGAAAAATGCATCCTATACCCCTGAAAGCTCAGAATATGTTAGCAGCCCAAAGAAGGCCTTAAAATGCATTTTAGGCCTAAAAAAATGTTGAAAACTTTGGATGCCAAAAAAAGGGGTTTATAGGCATCCTAGAGCCCCTAAAGTCCAGAAAATGTTGGTGGACCAAAAACTGTGTCAGAGATCTCTGAATGTCCCAAAAACATTTGCAGACTTAAAGATGCATTAACCCGCATCCTAGACCACTGAAATTCCCAGAAATATTTTTGGCACGAAAAATGCATCCTACACCCCTGAAAGTTCAGAAAATGTTGGCAGCCCAAAAAAGGCATTAAAATGCATTTTAGACCTCCAAAAATGTTGAACACTTTGGAGGCCCAGAAAAGAGGTTTACAGGCATCCTAGACCCCCTAAAGTCCAGAGAATGTTGGTGGACCAAATATGGTGTCAGAGAGCTCTGAATGTCCCAAAAACATTTGCAGCCTGAAAGGGGCATTAACCCGCATCCTAGACCACTGAAATTCCCAAAAATATTTTTGGCACGGAAAATGCATCCTACACCCCTGAAAGTTCAGAAAATGTTGGCAGCTCAAAACAAATGCCTTAAAATGCATCTTAGGCCTTCAAAAATGTTGAAAACTTTGGATGCCCAAAAAAGGGGTTTATAGGCATCCTAGACCCCCTAAAGTCCAGAAAATGTTGGTGGACCAAAAACTGTGTCAGAGATCTCTGAATGTCCCAAAAACATTTGCAGACTTAAAGATGCATTAACCCGCATCCTAGACCACTGAAATTCCCAGAAATATTTCTGCCACGAAAAATGCATCCTATACCCCTGAAAGCTCAGAATATGTTAGCAGCCCAAAGAAGGCCTTAAAATGCATTTTAGGCCTAAAAAAATGTTGAAAACTTTGTATGCCAAAAAAAGGGGTTTATAGGCATCCTAGAGCCCCTAAAGTCCAGAAAATGTTGGTGGACCAAAAACTGTGTCAGAGATCTCTGAATGTCCCAAAAACATTTGCAGACTTAAAGATGCATTAACCCGCATCCTAGACCACTGAAATTCCCAGAAATATTTTTGGCACGAAAAATGCATCCTACACCCCTGAAAGTTCAGAAAATGTTGGCAGCCCAAAAAAGGCATTAAAATGCATTTTAGACCTCCAAAAATGTTGAACACTTTGGAGGCCCAGAAAAGAGGTTTACAGGCATCCTAGACCCCCTAAAGTCCAGAGAATGTTGGTGGACCAAATATGGTGTCAGAGAGCTCTGAATGTCCCAAAAACATTTGCAGCCTGAAAGGGGCATTAACCCGCATCCTAGACCACTGAAATTCCCAAAAATATTTTTGGCACGGAAAATGCTTCCTACACCCCTGAAAGTTCAGAAAATGTTGGCAGCTCAAAACAAATGCCTTAAAATGCATCTTAGGCCTTCAAAAATGTTGAAAACTTTGGAGACCCAAAAAAGGGGTTTACAGGCATCCTAGACCCCCTAAAGTGCAGAAAATATTGGTGGACCAAAAACTGTGTCAGAGAGCTTTGAATGTCCCAAAAACATTTGCAGCCTGAAAGGGGCATTAACCCGCATCCTAGACCACTGAAATTCCCAGAAATATTTTTGGCACGAAAAATGCATCCTACACCCCTGAAATTTCTGAATATGTTAGCAGCCCAATAAAGGCATTAAAATGCATTTTAGACCTACAAAAATGTTGAAAACTTTGGAGGCCCAAAAAAGGGGTTTACAGGCATCCTAGACCCCCTAAAGTCCAGAGAATGTTGGTGGACCAAATATGGTGTCAGAGAGCTCTGAATGTCCCAAAAACATTTGCAGACTTAAAGGGGAATTAACCCGCATCCTAGACCACTGAAATTCCCAGAAATATTTTTGGCACGAAAAATGCATCCTACACCCCTGAAGGTTCAGAATATGTTAGCAGCCCAATAAAGGCATTAAAATGCATTTTAGACCTACAAAAATGTTGAAAACTTTGGAGGCCCAAAAAAGGGGTTTACAGGCATCCTAGACCCCCTAAAGTCCAGAGAATGTTGGTGGACCAAATATGGTGTCAGAGAGCTCTGAATGTCCCAAAACATTTGCAGCCTGAAAGGGGTATTAACCCGCATCCTAGACCACTGAAATTCCCAAAAATATTTTTGGCACGGATAATGCATCCTACACCCCTGAAAGTTCTGAAACTGTTGGCAGCACAAAAAAGGCCTTAAAATGCATCTTATGCCTTCAAAAATGATGAAAACTTTGGAGGCCCAAAAATGGAGTTTAAAGGCCTCCTAGACCCCTAAAGTCCAGAAAATGTTGGTGGACCAAAAATGGTGTCAGAGAGCTCTGAATGTCCCAAAAACATTTGCAGCCTGAAAGGGGCATTAACCCGCATCCTAGACCACTGAAATTCCCAAAAATATTTCTGCCACGAAAAATGCATCCTATACCCCTGAAAGCTCAGAATATGTTAGCAGCCCAAAGAAGGCCTTAAAATGCATTTTAGGCCTAAAAAAATGTTGAAAACTTTGGATGCCCAAAAAAGGGGTTTATAGGCATCCTAGAGCCCCTAAAGTCCAGAAAATGTTGGTGGACCAAAAACTGTGTCAGAGATCTCTGAATGTCCCAAAAACATTTGCAGACTTAAAGATGCATTAACCCGCATCCTAGACCACTGAAATTCCCAGAAATATTTTTGGCACGAAAAATGCATCCTACACCCCTGAAAGTTCAGAAAATGTTGGCAGCCCAAAAAGGGCATTAAAATGCATTTTAGACCTCCAAAAATGTTGAACACTTTGGAGGCCCAGAAAAGAGGTTTACAGGCATCCTAGACCCCCTAAAGTCCAGAGAATGTTGGTGGACCAAATATGGTGTCAGAGAGCTCTGAATGTCCCAAAAACATTTGCAGCCTGAAAGGGGCATTAACCCGCATCCTAGACCACTGAAATTCCCAAAAATATTTTTGGCACGGAAAATGCATCCTACACCCCTGAAAGTTCAGAAAATGTTGGCAGCTCAAAACAAATGCCTTAAAATGCATCTTAGGCCTTCAAAAATGTTGAAAACTTTGGAGACCCAAAAAAGGGGTTTACAGGCATCCTAGACCCCCTAAAGTGCAGAAAATATTGGTGGACCAAAAACTGTGTCAGAGAGCTTTGAATGTCCCAAAAACATTTGCAGCCTGAAAGGGGCATTAACCCGCATCCTAGACCACTGAAATTCCCAGAAATATTTTTGGCACGGATAATGCATCCTACACCCCTGAAAGTTCTGAAACTGTTGGCAGCACAAAAAAGGCCTTAAAATGCATCTTATGCCTTCAAAAATGATGAAAACTTTGGAGGCCCAAAAATGGAGTTTAAAGGCCTCCTAGACCCCCTAAAGTCCAGAAAATGTTGGTGGACCAAAAACTGTGTCAGAGAGCTCTGAATGTCCCAAACACATTTGGAGACTTAAAGGGGAATTAACCCGCATCCAAGACCACAGAAATTCCCAGAAATATTTTTGGCACGAAAAATGCATCCTACACCCCTGAAGGTTCAGAATATGTTAGCAGCCCAATAAAGGCATTAAAATGCATTTTAGACCTACAAAAATGTTGAAAACTTTGGAGGCCCAAAAAAGGGGTTTACAGGCATCCTAGACCCCCTAAAGTCCAGAGAATGTTGGTGGACCAAATATGGTGTCAGAGAGCTCTGAATGTCCCAAAAACATTTGCAGCCTGAAAGGGGCATTAACCCGCATCCTAGACCACTGAAATTCCCAAAAATATTTTTGCCACGGAAAATGCATCCTACACCCCTGAAAGTTCAGAAAATTTTGGCAGCTCAAAACAATTGCCTTAAAATGCATCTTAGGCCTTCAAAAATGTTGAAAACTTTGGAGACCCAAAAAAGGGGTTTACAGGCATCCTAGACCCTCTAAAGTCCAGAAAATATTGGTGGACCAAAAACTGTGCCAGAGAGTTTTGAATGTCCCAAAAACATTTTCAGCCTGAAAGGGGCATTAACCCGCATCCTAGACCACTGAAATTCCCAAAAATATTTTTGGCACGAAAAATGCATCCTACACCCCTGAAAGTTCAGAATATGTTAGCAGCCCAAAAAAGGCCTTAAAATGCATTATAGGCCTGCAAAAATGTAAAAAAAAAATCTTTGGAGGCCCAAAAAAGGGGTTTATAGGCATCCTAGACCCCCTAAAGTCCAGAAAATATTGGTGGACTAAAACCTGTGTCAGAGAGCTTTGAATGCCCCAAAACATTTGCAGCCTGAAAGGGGCATTAACCCGCATCCTAGACCACTGAAATTTCCCAAAATATTTTTGGCACGGAAAATGCATCCTACACCCCTGAAAGTTCAGAAAATGTTGGCAGTTCAAAAAAATGCCTTAAAATGCATGTTAGGCCTTCAAAAGTGTTGAAAACTTTGGAGGCCCAAAAACAGGCTTTACAGGCACCCTAGACCCCTTAAAGTCCAGAAAATGTTGGTGGACCAAAAACGGTGGCAGAGAGCTCTGAATGTCCCAAAAACATTTGCAGCCTGAAAGGGGCATTAACCTGCATCCTAGACCACTGAAATTCCCAAAAATATTTCTGCCACGAAAAATGCATCCTATACCCCTGAAAGCTCAGAATATGTTAGCAGCCCAAAGAAGGCCTTAAAATGCATTTTAGGCCTAAAAAAATGTTGAAAACTTTGGATGCCCAAAAAAGGGGTTTATAGGCATCCTAGAGCCCCTAAAGTCCAGAAAATGTTGGTGGACCAAAAACTGTGTCAGAGATCTCTGAATGTCCCAAAAACATTTGCAGACTTAAAGATGCATTAACCCGCATCCTAGACCACTGAAATTCCCAGAAATATTTTTGGCACGAAAAATGCATCCTACACCCCTGAAAGTTCAGAAAATGTTGGCAGTTCAAAAAAATGCCTTAAAATGCATGTTAGGCCTTCAAAAGTGTTGAAAACTTTGGAGGCCCAAAAACAGGCTTTACAGGCACCCTAGACCCCTTAAAGTCCAGAAAATGTTGGTGGACCAAAAACGGTGGCAGAGAGCTCTGAATGTCCCAAAAACATTTGCAGCCTGAAAGGGGCATTAACCTGCATCCTAGACCACTGAAATTCCCAAAAATATTTCTCCCACGAAAAATGCATCCTATACCCCTGAAAGCTCAGAATATGTTAGCAGCCCAAAGAAGGCCTTAAAATGCATTTTAGGCCTAAAAAAATGTTGAAAACTTTGGATGCCCAAAAAAGGGGTTTATAGGCATCCTAGAGCCCCTAAAGTCCAGAAAATATTGGTGGACCAAATATGGTGTCAGAGAGCTCTGAATGTCCCAAAAACATTTGCAGCTTGAAAGGGTCATTAACCCGCATCCTAGACCACTGAAATTCCCAAAAATATTTTTGGCACGGAAAATGCATCCTACACCCCTGAAAGTTCAGAAAATGTTGGCAGCTCAAAACAAATGCCTTAAAATGCATCTTAGGCCTTCAAAAATGTTGAAAACTTTGGAGACCCAAAAAAGGGGTTTACAGGCATCCTAGACCCCCTAAAGTGCAGAAAATATTGGTGGACCAAAAACTGTGTCAGAGAGCTTTGAATGTCCCAAAAACATTTGCAGCCTGAAAGGGGCATTAACCCGCATCCTAGACCACTGAAATTCCCAGAAATATTTTTGGCACGAAAAATGCATCCTACACCCCTGAAATTTCTGAATATGTTAGCAGCCCAATAAAGGCATTAAAATGCATTTTAGACCTACAAAAATGTTGAAAACTTTGGAGGCCCAAAAAAGGGGTTTACAGGCATCCTAGACCCCCTAAAGTCCAGAGAATGTTGGTGGACCAAATATGGTGTCAGAGAGCTCTGAATGTCCCAAAAACATTTGCAGACTTAAAGGGGAATTAACCCGCATCCTAGACCACTGAAATTCCCAGAAATATTTTTGGCACGAAAAATGCATCCTACACCCCTGAAGGTTCAGAATATGTTAGCAGCCCAATAAAGGCATTAAAATGCATTTTAGACCTACAAAAATGTTGAAAACTTTGGAGGCCCAAAAAAGGGGTTTACAGGCATCCTAGACCCCCTAAAGTCCAGAGAATGTTGGTGGACCAAATATGGTGTCAGAGAGCTCTGAATGTCCCAAAACATTTGCAGCCTGAAAGGGGTATTAACCCGCATCCTAGACTACTGAAATTCCCAAAAATATTTTTGGCACGGATAATGCATCCTACACCCCTGAAAGTTCTGAAACTGTTGGCAGCACAAAAAAGGCCTTAAAATGCATCTTATGCCTTCAAAAATGATGAAAACTTTGGAGGCCCAAAAATGGAGTTTAAAGGCCTCCTAGACCCCTAAAGTCCAGAAAATGTTGGTGGACCAAAAATGGTGTCAGAGAGCTCTGAATGTCCCAAAAACATTTGCAGCCTGAAAGGGGCATTAACCCGCATCCTAGACCACTGAAATTTCCCAAAATATTTTTGGCACGAAAAATGCATCCTACACCCCTGAAAGTTCAGAATATGTTAGCAGCCCAAAGAAGGCCTTAAAATGCATTTTAGGCCTACACAAATGTTGAAAACTTTGTAAGCCCAAAAAAGGGGTTTATAGGCATCCTAGAGCCCCTAAAGTCCAGAAAATGTTGGTGGACCAAAAACTGTGTCAGAGAGCTCTGAATGTCCCAAAAACATTTGCAGCCTGAAAGGGGCATTAACCCGCATCCTAGACCACTGAAATTCCCAAAAATATTTCTGCCACGAAAAATGCATCCTATACCCCTGAAAGCTCAGAATATGTTAGCAGCCCAAAGAAGGCCTTAAAATCCATTTTAGGCCTAAAAAAATGTTGAAAACTTTGGATGCCCAAAAAAGGGGTTTATAGGCATCCTAGACCCCCTAAAGTCCAGAAAATGTTGGTGGACCAAAAACTGTGTCAGAGATCTCTGAATGTCCCAAAAACATTTGCAGACTTAAAGATGCATTAACCCGCATCCTAGACCACTGAAATTCCCAGAAATATTTCTGCCACGAAAAATGCATCCTATACCCCTGAAAGCTCAGAATATGTTAGCAGCCCAAAGAAGGCCTTAAAATGCATTTTAGGCCTAAAAAAATGTTGAAAACTTTGGATGCCAAAAAAAGGGGTTTATAGGCATCCTAGAGCCCCTAAAGTCCAGAAAATGTTGGTGGACCAAAAACTGTGTCAGAGATCTCTGAATGTCCCAAAAACATTTGCAGACTTAAAGATGCATTAACCCGCATCCTAGACCACTGAAATTCCCAGAAATATTTTTGGCACGAAAAATGCATCCTACACCCCTGAAAGTTCAGAAAATGTTGGCAGCCCAAAAAAGGCATTAAAATGCATTTTAGACCTCCAAAAATGTTGAACACTTTGGAGGCCCAGAAAAGAGGTTTACAGGCATCCTAGACCCCCTAAAGTCCAGAGAATGTTGGTGGACCAAATATGGTGTCAGAGAGCTCTGAATGTCCCAAAAACATTTGCAGCCTGAAAGGGGCATTAACCCGCATCCTAGACCACTGAAATTCCCAAAAATATTTTTGGCACGGAAAATGCATCCTACACCCCTGAAAGTTCAGAAAATGTTGGCAGCTCAAAACAAATGCCTTAAAATGCATCTTAGGCCTTCAAAAATGTTGAAAACTTTGGATGCCCAAAAAAGGGGTTTATAGGCATCCTAGACCCCCTAAAGTCCAGAAAATGTTGGTGGACCAAAAACTGTGTCAGAGATCTCTGAATGTCCCAAAAACATTTGCAGACTTAAAGATGCATTAACCCGCATCCTAGACCACTGAAATTCCCAGAAATATTTCTGCCACGAAAAATGCATCCTATACCCCTGAAAGCTCAGAATATGTTAGCAGCCCAAAGAAGGCCTTAAAATGCATTTTAGGCCTAAAAAAATGTTGAAAACTTTGGATGCCAAAAAAAGGGGTTTATAGGCATCCTAGAGCCCCTAAAGTCCAGAAAATGTTGGTGGACCAAAAACTGTGTCAGAGATCTCTGAATGTCCCAAAAACATTTGCAGACTTAAAGATGCATTAACCCGCATCCTAGACCACTGAAATTCCCAGAAATATTTTTGGCACGAAAAATGCATCCTACACCCCTGAAAGTTCAGAAAATGTTGGCAGCCCAAAAAAGGCATTAAAATGCATTTTAGACCTCCAAAAATGTTGAACACTTTGGAGGCCCAGAAAAGAGGTTTACAGGCATCCTAGACCCCCTAAAGTCCAGAGAATGTTGGTGGACCAAATATGGTGTCAGAGAGCTCTGAATGTCCCAAAAACATTTGCAGCCTGAAAGGGGCATTAACCCGCATCCTAGACCACTGAAATTCCCAAAAATATTTTTGGCACGGAAAATGCATCCTACACCCCTGAAAGTTCAGAAAATGTTGGCAGCTCAAAACAAATGCCTTAAAATGCATCTTAGGCCTTCAAAAATGTTGAAAACTTTGGAGACCCAAAAAAGGGGTTTACAGGCATCCTAGACCCCCTAAAGTGCAGAAAATATTGGTGGACCAAAAACTGTGTCAGAGAGCTTTGAATGTCCCAAAAACATTTGCAGCCTGAAAGGGGCATTAACCCGCATCCTAGACCACTGAAATTCCCAGAAATATTTTTGGCACGAAAAATGCATCCTACACCCCTGAAATTTCTGAATATGTTAGCAGCCCAATAAAGGCATTAAAATGCATTTTAGACCTACAAAAATGTTGAAAACTTTGGAGGCCCAAAAAAGGGGTTTACAGGCATCCTAGACCCCCTAAAGTCCAGAGAATGTTGGTGGACCAAATATGGTGTCAGAGAGCTCTGAATGTCCCAAAAACATTTGCAGACTTAAAGGGGAATTAACCCGCATCCTAGACCACTGAAATTCCCAGAAATATTTTTGGCACGAAAAATGCATCCTACACCCCTGAAGGTTCAGAATATGTTAGCAGCCCAATAAAGGCATTAAAATGCATTTTAGACCTACAAAAATGTTGAAAACTTTGGAGGCCCAAAAAAGGGGTTTACAGGCATCCTAGACCCCCTAAAGTCCAGAGAATGTTGGTGGACCAAATATGGTGTCAGAGAGCTCTGAATGTCCCAAAACATTTGCAGCCTGAAAGGGGTATTAACCCGCATCCTAGACCACTGAAATTCCCAAAAATATTTTTGGCACGGATAATGCATCCTACACCCCTGAAAGTTCTGAAACTGTTGGCAGCACAAAAAAGGCCTTAAAATGCATCTTATGCCTTCAAAAATGATGAAAACTTTGGAGGCCCAAAAATGGAGTTTAAAGGCCTCCTAGACCCCTAAAGTCCAGAAAATGTTGGTGGACCAAAAATGGTGTCAGAGAGCTCTGAATGTCCCAAAAACATTTGCAGCCTGAAAGGGGCATTAACCCGCATCCTAGACCACTGAAATTCCCAAAAATATTTCTGCCACGAAAAATGCATCCTATACCCCTGAAAGCTCAGAATATGTTAGCAGCCCAAAGAAGGCCTTAAAATGCATTTTAGGCCTAAAAAAATGTTGAAAACTTTGGATGCCCAAAAAAGGGGTTTATAGGCATCCTAGAGCCCCTAAAGTCCAGAAAATGTTGGTGGACCAAAAACTGTGTCAGAGATCTCTGAATGTCCCAAAAACATTTGCAGACTTAAAGATGCATTAACCCGCATCCTAGACCACTGAAATTCCCAGAAATATTTTTGGCACGAAAAATGCATCCTACACCCCTGAAAGTTCAGAAAATGTTGGCAGCCCAAAAAGGGCATTAAAATGCATTTTAGACCTCCAAAAATGTTGAACACTTTGGAGGCCCAGAAAAGAGGTTTACAGGCATCCTAGACCCCCTAAAGTCCAGAGAATGTTGGTGGACCAAATATGGTGTCAGAGAGCTCTGAATGTCCCAAAAACATTTGCAGCCTGAAAGGGGCATTAACCCGCATCCTAGACCACTGAAATTCCCAAAAATATTTTTGGCACGGAAAATGCATCCTACACCCCTGAAAGTTCAGAAAATGTTGGCAGCTCAAAACAAATGCCTTAAAATGCATCTTAGGCCTTCAAAAATGTTGAAAACTTTGGAGACCCAAAAAAGGGGTTTACAGGCATCCTAGACCCCCTAAAGTGCAGAAAATATTGGTGGACCAAAAACTGTGTCAGAGAGCTTTGAATGTCCCAAAAACATTTGCAGACTTAAAGGGGAATTAACCCGCATCCTAGACCACTGAAATTCCCAGAAATATTTTTGGCACGAAAAATGCATCCTACACCCCTGAAGGTTCAGAATATGTTAGCAGCCCAATAAAGGCATTAAAATGCATTTTAGACCTACAAAAATGTTGAAAACTTTGGAGGCCCAAAAAAGGGGTTTACAGGCATCCTAGACCCCCTAAAGTCCAGAGAATGTTGGTGGACCAAATATGGTGTCAGAGAGCTCTGAATGTCCCAAAACATTTGCAGCCTGAAAGGGGTATTAACCCGCATCCTAGACCACTGAAATTCCCAAAAATATTTTTGGCACGGATAATGCATCCTACACCCCTGAAAGTTCTGAAACTGTTGGCAGCACAAAAAAGGCCTTAAAATGCATCTTATGCCTTCAAAAATGATGAAAACTTTGGAGGCCCAAAAATGGAGTTTAAAGGCCTCCTATACCCCTAAAGTCCAGAAAATGTTGGTGGACCAAAAATGGTGTCAGAGAGCTCTGAATGTCCCAAAAACATTTGCAGCCTGAAAGGGGCATTAACCCGCATCCTAGACCACTGAAATTCCCAAAAATATTTCTGCCACGAAAAATGCATCCTATACCCCTGAAAGCTCAGAATATGTTAGCAGCCCAAAGAAGGCCTTAAAATGCATTTTAGGCCTAAAAAAATGTTGAAAACTTTGGATGCCCAAAAAAGGGGTTTATAGGCATCCTAGAGCCCCTAAAGTCCAGAAAATGTTGGTGGACCAAAAACTGTGTCAGAGAGCTTTGAATGTCCCAAAAACATTTGCAGCCTGAAAGGGGCATTAACCCGCATCCTAGACCACTGAAATTCCCAGAAATATTTTTGGCACGGATAATGCATCCTACACCCCTGAAAGTTCTGAAACTGTTGGCAGCACAAAAAAGGCCTTAAAATGCATCTTATGCCTTCAAAAATGATGAAAACTTTGGAGGCCCAAAAATGGAGTTTAAAGGCCTCCTAGACCCCCTAAAGTCCAGAAAATGTTGGTGGACCAAAAACTGTGTCAGAGAGCTCTGAATGTCCCAAACACATTTGGAGACTTAAAGGGGAATTAACCCGCATCCAAGACCACAGAAATTCCCAGAAATATTTTTGGCACGAAAAATGCATCCTACACCCCTGAAGGTTCAGAATATGTTAGCAGCCCAATAAAGGCATTAAAATGCATTTTAGACCTACAAAAATGTTGAAAACTTTGGAGGCCCAAAAAAGGGGTTTACAGGCATCCTAGACCCCCTAAAGTCCAGAGAATGTTGGTGGACCAAATATGGTGTCAGAGAGCTCTGAATGTCCCAAAAACATTTGCAGCCTGAAAGGGGCATTAACCCGCATCCTAGACCACTGAAATTCCCAAAAATATTTTTGCCACGGAAAATGCATCCTACACCCCTGAAAGTTCAGAAAATTTTGGCAGCTCAAAACAATTGCCTTAAAATGCATCTTAGGCCTTCAAAAATGTTGAAAACTTTGGAGACCCAAAAAAGGGGTTTACAGGCATCCTAGACCCTCTAAAGTCCAGAAAATATTGGTGGACCAAAAACTGTGCCAGAGAGTTTTGAATGTCCCAAAAACATTTTCAGCCTGAAAGGGGCATTAACCCGCATCCTAGACCACTGAAATTCCCAAAAATATTTTTGGCACGAAAAATGCATCCTACACCCCTGAAAGTTCAGAATATGTTAGCAGCCCAAAAAAGGCCTTAAAATGCATTATAGGCCTGCAAAAATGTAAAAAAAAAATCTTTGGAGGCCCAAAAAAGGGGTTTATAGGCATCCTAGACCCCCTAAAGTCCAGAAAATATTGGTGGACTAAAACCTGTGTCAGAGAGCTTTGAATGCCCCAAAACATTTGCAGCCTGAAAGGGGCATTAACCCGCATCCTAGACCACTGAAATTTCCCAAAATATTTTTGGCACGGAAAATGCATCCTACACCCCTGAAAGTTCAGAAAATGTTGGCAGTTCAAAAAAATGCCTTAAAATGCATGTTAGGCCTTCAAAAGTGTTGAAAACTTTGGAGGCCCAAAAACAGGCTTTACAGGCACCCTAGACCCCTTAAAGTCCAGAAAATGTTGGTGGACCAAAAACGGTGGCAGAGAGCTCTGAATGTCCCAAAAACATTTGCAGCCTGAAAGGGGCATTAACCTGCATCCTAGACCACTGAAATTCCCAAAAATATTTCTGCCACGAAAAATGCATCCTATACCCCTGAAAGCTCAGAATATGTTAGCAGCCCAAAGAAGGCCTTAAAATGCATTTTAGGCCTAAAAAAATGTTGAAAACTTTGGATGCCCAAAAAAGGGGTTTATAGGCATCCTAGAGCCCCTAAAGTCCAGAAAATGTTGGTGGACCAAAAACTGTGTCAGAGATCTCTGAATGTCCCAAAAACATTTGCAGACTTAAAGATGCATTAACCCGCATCCTAGACCACTGAAATTCCCAGAAATATTTTTGGCACGAAAAATGCATCCTACACCCCTGAAAGTTCAGAAAATGTTGGCAGTTCAAAAAAATGCCTTAAAATGCATGTTAGGCCTTCAAAAGTGTTGAAAACTTTGGAGGCCCAAAAACAGGCTTTACAGGCACCCTAGACCCCTTAAAGTCCAGAAAATGTTGGTGGACCAAAAACGGTGGCAGAGAGCTCTGAATGTCCCAAAAACATTTGCAGCCTGAAAGGGGCATTAACCTGCATCCTAGACCACTGAAATTCCCAAAAATATTTCTCCCACGAAAAATGCATCCTATACCCCTGAAAGCTCAGAATATGTTAGCAGCCCAAAGAAGGCCTTAAAATGCATTTTAGGCCTAAAAAAATGTTGAAAACTTTGGATGCCCAAAAAAGGGGTTTATAGGCATCCTAGAGCCCCTAAAGTCCAGAAAATATTGGTGGACCAAATATGGTGTCAGAGAGCTCTGAATGTCCCAAAAACATTTGCAGCTTGAAAGGGTCATTAACCCGCATCCTAGACCACTGAAATTCCCAAAAATATTTTTGGCACGGAAAATGCATCCTACACCCCTGAAAGTTCAGAAAATGTTGGCAGCTCAAAACAAATGCCTTAAAATGCATCTTAGGCCTTCAAAAATATTGAAAACTTTCGAGACCCAAAAAAGGGGTTTACAGGCATCCTAGACCCCCTAAAGTGCAGAAAATATTGGTGGACCAAAAACTGTGTCAGAGAGCTTTGAATGTCCCAAAAACATTTGCAGCCTGAAAGGGGCATTAACCCGCATCCTAGACCACTGAAATTCCCAGAAATATTTTTGGCACGAAAAATGCATCCTACACCCCTGAAATTTCTGAATATGTTAGCAGCCCAATAAAGGCATTAAAATGCATTTTAGACCTACAAAAATGTTGAAAACTTTGGAGGCCCAAAAAAGGGGTTTACAGGCATCCTAGACCCCCTAAAGTCCAGAGAATGTTGGTGGACCAAATATGGTGTCAGAGAGCTCTGAATGTCCCAAAAACATTTGCAGACTTAAAGGGGAATTAACCCGCATCCTAGACCACTGAAATTCCCAGAAATATTTTTGGCACGAAAAATGCATCCTACACCCCTGAAGGTTCAGAATATGTTAGCAGCCCAATAAAGGCATTAAAATGCATTTTAGACCTACAAAAATGTTGAAAACTTTGGAGGCCCAAAAAAGGGGTTTACAGGCATCCTAGACCCCCTAAAGTCCAGAGAATGTTGGTGGACCAAATATGGTGTCAGAGAGCTCTGAATGTCCCAAAACATTTGCAGCCTGAAAGGGGTATTAACCCGCATCCTAGACTACTGAAATTCCCAAAAATATTTTTGGCACGGATAATGCATCCTACACCCCTGAAAGTTCTGAAACTGTTGGCAGCACAAAAAAGGCCTTAAAATGCATCTTATGCCTTCAAAAATGATGAAAACTTTGGAGGCCCAAAAATGGAGTTTAAAGGCCTCCTAGACCCCTAAAGTCCAGAAAATGTTGGTGGACCAAAAATGGTGTCAGAGAGCTCTGAATGTCCCAAAAACATTTGCAGCCTGAAAGGGGCATTAACCCGCATCCTAGACCACTGAAATTTCCCAAAATATTTTTGGCACGAAAAATGCATCCTACACCCCTGAAAGTTCAGAATATGTTAGCAGCCCAAAGAAGGCCTTAAAATGCATTTTAGGCCTACTCAAATGTTGAAAACTTTGTAAGCCCAAAAAAGGGGTTTATAGGCATCCTAGAGCCCCTAAAGTCCAGAAAATGTTGGTGGACCAAAAACTGTGTCAGAGAGCTCTGAATGTCCCAAAAACATTTGCAGCCTGAAAGGGGCATTAACCCGCATCCTAGACCACTGAAATTCCCAAAAATATTTCTGCCACGAAAAATGCATCCTATACCCCTGAAAGCTCAGAATATGTTAGCAGCCCAAAGAAGGCCTTAAAATCCATTTTAGGCCTAAAAAAATGTTGAAAACTTTGGATGCCCAAAAAAGGGGTTTATAGGCATCCTAGACCCCCTAAAGTCCAGAAAATGTTGGTGGACCAAAAACTGTGTCAGAGATCTCTGAATGTCCCAAAAACATTTGCAGACTTAAAGATGCATTAACCCGCATCCTAGACCACTGAAATTCCCAGAAATATTTCTGCCACGAAAAATGCATCCTATACCCCTGAAAGCTCAGAATATGTTAGCAGCCCAAAGAAGGCCTTAAAATGCATTTTAGGCCTAAAAAAATGTTGAAAACTTTGGATGCCAAAAAAAGGGGTTTATAGGCATCCTAGAGCCCCTAAAGTCCAGAAAATGTTGGTGGACCAAAAACTGTGTCAGAGATCTCTGAATGTCCCAAAAACATTTGCAGACTTAAAGATGCATTAACCCGCATCCTAGACCACTGAAATTCCCAGAAATATTTTTGGCACGAAAAATGCATCCTACACCCCTGAAAGTTCAGAAAATGTTGGCAGCCCAAAAAAGGCATTAAAATGCATTTTAGACCTCCAAAAATGTTGAACACTTTGGAGGCCCAGAAAAGAGGTTTACAGGCATCCTAGACCCCCTAAAGTCCAGAGAATGTTGGTGGACCAAATATGGTGTCAGAGAGCTCTGAATGTCCCAAAAACATTTGCAGCCTGAAAGGGGCATTAACCCGCATCCTAGACCACTGAAATTCCCAAAAATATTTTTGGCACGGAAAATGCATCCTACACCCCTGAAAGTTCAGAAAATGTTGGCAGCTCAAAACAAATGCCTTAAAATGCATCTTAGGCCTTCAAAAATGTTGAAAACTTTGGATGCCCAAAAAAGGGGTTTATAGGCATCCTAGACCCCCTAAAGTCCAGAAAATGTTGGTGGACCAAAAACTGTGTCAGAGATCTCTGAATGTCCCAAAAACATT
This sequence comes from Ambystoma mexicanum, assembly GCF_040938575.1. Classification (NCBI taxonomy): domain Eukaryota; kingdom Metazoa; phylum Chordata; class Amphibia; order Caudata; family Ambystomatidae; genus Ambystoma; species Ambystoma mexicanum. The sequence continues at coordinate 230,473,425 of NC_090922.1, read as the reverse complement.
TGCAGACTTAAAGATGCATTAACCCGCATCCTAGACCACTGAAATTCCCAGAAATATTTCTGCCACGAAAAATGCATCCTATACCCCTGAAAGCTCAGAATATGTTAGCAGCCCAAAGAAGGCCTTAAAATGCATTTTAGGCCTAAAAAAATGTTGAAAACTTTGGATGCCAAAAAAAGGGGTTTATAGGCATCCTAGAGCCCCTAAAGTCCAGAAAATGTTGGTGGACCAAAAACTGTGTCAGAGATCTCTGAATGTCCCAAAAACATTTGCAGACTTAAAGATGCATTAACCCGCATCCTAGACCACTGAAATTCCCAGAAATATTTTTGGCACGAAAAATGCATCCTACACCCCTGAAAGTTCAGAAAATGTTGGCAGCCCAAAAAAGGCATTAAAATGCATTTTAGACCTCCAAAAATGTTGAACACTTTGGAGGCCCAGAAAAGAGGTTTACAGGCATCCTAGACCCCCTAAAGTCCAGAGAATGTTGGTGGACCAAATATGGTGTCAGAGAGCTCTGAATGTCCCAAAAACATATGCAGCCTGAAAGGGGCATTAACCCGCATCCTAGACCACTGAAATTCCCAAAAATATTTTTGCCACGGAAAATGCATCCTACACCCCTGAAAGTTCAGAAAATTTTGGCAGCTCAAAACAATTGCCTTAAAATGCATCTTAGGCCTTCAAAAATGTTGAAAACTTTGGAGACCCAAAAAAGGGGTTTACAGGCATCCTAGACCCCCTAAAGTGCAGAAAATATTGGTGGACCAAAAACTGTGTCAGAGAGCTTTGAATGTCCCAAAAACATTTGCAGCCTGAAAGGGGCATTAACCCGCATCCTAGACCACTGAAATTCCCAGAAATATTTTTGGCACGAAAAATGCATCCTACACCCCTGAAATTTCTGAATATGTTAGCAGCCCATTAAAGGCATTAAAATGCATTTTAGACGTACAAAAATGTTGAAAACTTTGGAGGCCCAAAAAAGGGGTTTACAGGCATCCTAGACCCCCTAAAGTCCAGAAAATATTGGTGGACTAAAACCTGTGTCAGAGAGCTTTGAATGCCCCAAAACATTTGCAGCCTGAAAGGGGCATTAACCCGCATCCTAGACCACTGAAATTTCCCAAAATATTTTTGGCACGGAAAATGCATCCTACACCCCTGAAAGTTCAGAAAATGTTGGCAGTTCAATAAAATGCCTTAAAATGCATGTTAGGCCTTCAAAAGTGTTGAAAACTTTGGAGGCCCAAAAACAGGCTTTACAGGCACCCTAGACCCCTTAAAGTCCAGAAAATGTTGGTGGACCAAAAACGGTGGCAGAGAGCTCTGAATGTCCCAAAAACATTTGCAGCCTGAAAGGGGCATTAACCTGCATCCTAGACCACTGAAATTCCCAAAAATATTTCTGCCACGAAAAATGCATCCTATACCCCTGAAAGCTCAGAATATGTTAGCAGCCCAAAGAAGGCCTTAAAATGCATTTTAGGCCTAAAAAAATGTTGAAAACTTTGGATGCCCAAAAAAGGGGTTTATAGGCATCCTAGAGCCCCTAAAGTCCAGAAAATGTTGGTGGACCAAAAACTGTGTCAGAGATCTCTGAATGTCCCAAAAACATTTGCAGACTTAAAGATGCATTAACCCGCATCCTAGACCACTGAAATTCCCAGAAATATTTTTGGCACGAAAAATGCATCCTACACCCCTGAAAGTTCAGAAAATGTTGGCAGTTCAAAAAAATGCCTTAAAATGCATGTTAGGCCTTCAAAAGTGTTGAAAACTTTGGAGGCCCAAAAACAGGCTTTACAGGCACCCTAGACCCCTTAAAGTCCAGAAAATGTTGGTGGACCAAAAACGGTGGCAGAGAGCTCTGAATGTCCCAAAAACATTTGCAGCCTGAAAGGGGCATTAACCTGCATCCTAGACCACTGAAATTCCCAAAAATATTTCTCCCACGAAAAATGCATCCTATGCCCCTGAAAGCTCAGAATATGTTAGCAGCCCAAAGAAGGCCTTAAAATGCATTTTAGGCCTAAAAAAATGTTGAAAACTTTGGATGCCCAAAAAAGGGGTTTATAGGCATCCTAGAGCCCCTAAAGTCCAGAAAATGTTGGTGGACCAAATATGGTGTCAGAGAGCTCTGAATGTCCCAAAAACATTTGCAGCTTGAAAGGGTCATTAACCCGCATCCTAGACCACTGAAATTCCCAAAAATATTTTTGGCACGGAAAATGCATCCTACACCCCTGAAAGTTCAGAAAATGTTGGCAGCTCAAAACAAATGCCTTAAAATGCATCTTAGGCCTTCAAAAATGTTGAAAACTTTGGAGACCCAAAAAAGGGGTTTACAGGCATCCTAGACCCCCTAAAGTGCAGAAAATATTGGTGGACCAAAAACTGTGTCAGAGAGCTTTGAATGTCCCAAAAACATTTGCAGCCTGAAAGGGGCATTAACCCGCATCCTAGACCACTGAAATTCCCAGAAATATTTTTGGCACGAAAAATGCATCCTACACCCCTGAAATTTCTGAATATGTTAGCAGCCCAATAAAGGCATTAAAATGCATTTTAGACCTACAAAAATGTTGAAAACTTTGGAGGCCCAAAAAAGGGGTTTACAGGCATCCTAGACCCCCTAAAGTCCAGAGAATGTTGGTGGACCAAATATGGTGTCAGAGAGCTCTGAATGTCCCAAAAACATTTGCAGACTTAAAGGGGAATTAACCCGCATCCTAGACCACTGAAATTCCCAGAAATATTTTTGGCACGAAAAATGCATCCTACACCCCTGAAAGTTCTGAAACTGTTGGCAGCACAAAAAAGGCCTTAAAATGCATCTTATGCCTTCAAAAATGATGAAAACTTTGGAGGCCCAAAAATGGAGTTTAAAGGCCTCCTAGACCCCTAAAGTCCAGAAAATGTTGGTGGACCAAAAATGGTGTCAGAGAGCTCTGAATGTCCCAAAAACATTTGCAGCCTGAAAGGGGCATTAACCCGCATCCTAGACCACTGAAATTTCCCAAAATATTTTTGGCACGAAAAATGCATCCTACACCCCTGAAAGTTCAGAATATGTTAGCAGCCCAAAGAAGGCCTTAAAATGCATTTTAGGCCTACACAAATGTTGAAAACTTTGTAAGCCCAAAAAAGGGGTTTATAGGCATCCTAGAGCCCCTAAAGTCCAGAAAATGTTGGTGGACCAAAAACTGTGTCAGAGAGCTCTGAATGTCCCAAAAACATTTGCAGCCTGAAAGGGGCATTAACCCGCATCCTAGACCACTGAAATTCCCAAAAATATTTCTGCCACGAAAAATGCATCCTATACCCCTGAAAGCTCAGAATATGTTAGCAGCCCAAAGAAGGCCTTAAAATCCATTTTAGGCCTAAAAAAATGTTGAAAACTTTGGATGCCCAAAAAAGGGGTTTATAGGCATCCTAGACCCCCTAAAGTCCAGAAAATGTTGGTGGACCAAAAACTGTGTCAGAGATCTCTGAATGTCCCAAAAACATTTGCAGACTTAAAGATGCATTAACCCGCATCCTAGACCACTGAAATTCCCAGAAATATTTCTGCCACGAAAAATGCATCCTATACCCCTGAAAGCTCAGAATATGTTAGCAGCCCAAAGAAGGCCTTTAAATGCATTTTAGGCCTAAAAAAATGTTGAAAACTTTGGATGCCAAAAAAAGGGGTTTATAGGCATCCTAGAGCCCCTAAAGTCCAGAAAATGTTGGTGGACCAAAAACTGTGTCAGAGATCTCTGAATGTCCCAAAAACATTTGCAGACTTAAAGATGCATTAACCCGCATCCTAGACCACTGAAATTCCCAGAAATATTTTTGGCACGAAAAATGCATCCTACACCCCTGAAAGTTCAGAAAATGTTGGCAGCCCAAAAAAGGCATTAAAATGCATTTTAGACCTCCAAAAATGTTGAACACTTTGGAGGCCCAGAAAAGAGGTTTACAGGCATCCTAGACCCCCTAAAGTCCAGAGAATGTTGGTGGACCAAATATGGTGTCAGAGAGCTCTGAATGTCCCAAAAACATTTGCAGCCTGAAAGGGGCATTAACCCGCATCCTAGACCACTGAAATTCCCAAAAATATTTTTGGCACGGAAAATGCATCCTACACCCCTGAAAGTTCAGAAAATGTTGGCAGCTCAAAACAAATGCCTTAAAATGCATCTTAGGCCTTCAAAAATGTTGAAAACTTTGGATGCCCAAAAAAGGGGTTTATAGGCATCCTAGACCCCCTAAAGTCCAGAAAATGTTGGTGGACCAAAAACTGTGTCAGAGATCTCTGAATGTCCCAAAAACATTTGCAGACTTAAAGATGCATTAACCCGCATCCTAGACCACTGAAATTCCCAGAAATATTTCTGCCACGAAAAATGCATCCTATACCCCTGAAAGCTCAGAATATGTTAGCAGCCCAAAGAAGGCCTTAAAATGCATTTTAGGCCTAAAAAAATGTTGAAAACTTTGGATGCCAAAAAAAGGGGTTTATAGGCATCCTAGAGCCCCTAAAGTCCAGAAAATGTTGGTGGACCAAAAACTGTGTCAGAGATCTCTGAATGTCCCAAAAACATTTGCAGACTTAAAGATGCATTAACCCGCATCCTAGACCACTGAAATTCCCAGAAATATTTTTGGCATGAAAAATGCATCCTACACCCCTGAAAGTTCAGAAAATGTTGGCAGCCCAAAAAAGGCATTAAAATGCATTTTAGACCTCCAAAAATGTTGAACACTTTGGAGGCCCAGAAAAGAGGTTTACAGGCATCCTAGACCCCCTAAAGTCCAGAGAATGTTGGTGGACCAAATATGGTGTCAGAGAGCTCTGAATGTCCCAAAAACATTTGCAGCCTGAAAGGGGCATTAACCCGCATCCTAGACCACTGAAATTCCCAAAAATATTTTTGGCACGGAAAATGCATCCTACACCCCTGAAAGTTCAGAAAATGTTGGCAGCTCAAAACAAATGCCTTAAAATGCATCTTAGGCCTTCAAAAATGTTGAAAACTTTGGAGACCCAAAAAAGGGGTTTACAGGCATCCTAGACCCCCTAAAGTGCAGAAAATATTGGTGGACCAAAAACTGTGTCAGAGAGCTTTGAATGTCCCAAAAACATTTGCAGCCTGAAAGGGGCATTAACCCGCATCCTAGACCACTGAAATTCCCAGAAATATTTTTGGCACGAAAAATGCATCCTACACCCCTGAAATTTCTGAATATGTTAGCAGCCCAATAAAGGCATTAAAATGCATTTTAGACCTACAAAAATGTTGAAAACTTTGGAGGCCCAAAAAAGGGGTTTACAGGCATCCTAGACCCCCTAAAGTCCAGAGAATGTTGGTGGACCAAATATGGTGTCAGAGAGCTCTGAATGTCCCAAAAACATTTGCAGACTTAAAGGGGAATTAACCCGCATCCTAGACCACTGAAATTCCCAGAAATATTTTTGGCACGAAAAATGCATCCTACACCCCTGAAGGTTCAGAATATGTTAGCAGCCCAATAAAGGCATTAAAATGCATTTTAGACCTACAAAAATGTTGAAAACTTTGGAGGCCCAAAAAAGGGGTTTACAGGCATCCTAGACCCCCTAAAGTCCAGAGAATGTTGGTGGACCAAATATGGTGTCAGAGAGCTCTGAATGTCCCAAAACATTTGCAGCCTGAAAGGGGTATTAACCCGCATCCTAGACCACTGAAATTCCCAAAAATATTTTTGGCACGGATAATGCATCCTACACCCCTGAAAGTTCTGAAACTGTTGGCAGCACAAAAAAGGCCTTAAAATGCATCTTATGCCTTCAAAAATGATGAAAACTTTGGAGGCCCAAAAATGGAGTTTAAAGGCCTCCTAGACCCCTAAAGTCCAGAAAATGTTGGTGGACCAAAAATGGTGTCAGAGAGCTCTGAATGTCCCAAAAACATTTGCAGCCTGAAAGGGGCATTAACCCGCATCCTAGACCACTGAAATTCCCAAAAATATTTCTGCCACGAAAAATGCATCCTATACCCCTGAAAGCTCAGAATATGTTAGCAGCCCAAAGAAGGCCTTAAAAAGCATTTTAGGCCTAAAAAAATGTTGAAAACTTTGGATGCCCAAAAAAGGGGTTTATAGGCATCCTAGAGCCCCTAAAGTCCAGAAAATGTTGGTGGACCAAAAACTGTGTCAGAGATCTCTGAATGTCCCAAAAACATTTGCAGACTTAAAGATGCATTAACCCGCATCCTAGACCACTGAAATTCCCAGAAATATTTTTGGCACGAAAAATGCATCCTACACCCCTGAAAGTTCAGAAAATGTTGGCAGTTCAAAAAAATGCCTTAAAATGCATGTTAGGCCTTCAAAAGTGTTGAAAACTTTGGAGGCCCAAAAACAGGCTTTACAGGCACCCTAGACCCCTTAAAGTCCAGAAAATGTTGGTGGACCAAAAACGGTGGCAGAGAGCTCTGAATGTCCCAAAAACATTTGCAGCCTGAAAGGGGCATTAACCTGCATCCTAGACCACTGAAATTCCCAAAAATATTTCTCCCACGAAAAATGCATCCTATGCCCCTGAAAGCTCAGAATATGTTAGCAGCCCAAAGAAGGCCTTAAAATGCATTTTAGGCCTAAAAAAATGTTGAAAACTTTGGATGCCCAAAAAAGGGGTTTATAGGCATCCTAGAGCCCCTAAAGTCCAGAAAATGTTGGTGGACCAAATATGGTGTCAGAGAGCTCTGAATGTCCCAAAAACATTTGCAGCTTGAAAGGGTCATTAACCCGCATCCTAGACCACTGAAATTCCCAAAAATATTTTTGGCACGGAAAATGCATCCTACACCCCTGAAAGTTCAGAAAATGTTGGCAGCTCAAAACAAATGCCTTAAAATGCATCTTAGGCCTTCAAAAATGTTGAAAACTTTGGAGACCCAAAAAAGGGGTTTACAGGCATCCTAGACCCCCTAAAGTGCAGAAAATATTGGTGGACCAAAAACTGTGTCAGAGAGCTTTGAATGTCCCAAAAACATTTGCAGCCTGAAAGGGGCATTAACCCGCATCCTAGACCACTGAAATTCCCAGAAATATTTTTGGCACGAAAAATGCATCCTACACCCCTGAAATTTCTGAATATGTTAGCAGCCCAATAAAGGCATTAAAATGCATTTTAGACCTACAAAAATGTTGAAAACTTTGGAGGCCCAAAAAAGGGGTTTACAGGCATCCTAGACCCCCTAAAGTCCAGAGAATGTTGGTGGACCAAATATGGTGTCAGAGAGCTCTGAATGTCCCAAAAACATTTGCAGACTTAAAGGGGAATTAACCCGCATCCTAGACCACTGAAATTCCCAGAAATATTTTTGGCACGAAAAATGCATCCTACACCCCTGAAAGTTCTGAAACTGTTGGCAGCACAAAAAAGGCCTTAAAATGCATCTTATGCCTTCAAAAATGATGAAAACTTTGGAGGCCCAAAAATGGAGTTTAAAGGCCTCCTAGACCCCTAAAGTCCAGAAAATGTTGGTGGACCAAAAATGGTGTCAGAGAGCTCTGAATGTCCCAAAAACATTTGCAGCCTGAAAGGGGCATTAACCCGCATCCTAGACCACTGAAATTTCCCAAAATATTTTTGGCACGAAAAATGCATCCTACACCCCTGAAAGTTCAGAATATGTTAGCAGCCCAAAGAAGGCCTTAAAATGCATTTTAGGCCTACACAAATGTTGAAAACTTTGTAAGCCCAAAAAAGGGGTTTATAGGCATCCTAGAGCCCCTAAAGTCCAGAAAATGTTGGTGGACCAAAAACTGTGTCAGAGAGCTCTGAATGTCCCAAAAACATTTGCAGCCTGAAAGGGGCATTAACCCGCATCCTAGACCACTGAAATTCCCAAAAATATTTCTGCCACGAAAAATGCATCCTATACCCCTGAAAGCTCAGAATATGTTAGCAGCCCAAAGAAGGCCTTAAAATCCATTTTAGGCCTAAAAAAATGTTGAAAACTTTGGATGCCCAAAAAAGGGGTTTATAGGCATCCTAGACCCCCTAAAGTCCAGAAAATGTTGGTGGACCAAAAACTGTGTCAGAGATCTCTGAATGTCCCAAAAACATTTGCAGACTTAAAGATGCATTAACCCGCATCCTAGACCACTGAAATTCCCAGAAATATTTCTGCCACGAAAAATGCATCCTATACCCCTGAAAGCTCAGAATATGTTAGCAGCCCAAAGAAGGCCTTTAAATGCATTTTAGGCCTAAAAAAATGTTGAAAACTTTGGATGCCAAAAAAAGGGGTTTATAGGCATCCTAGAGCCCCTAAAGTCCAGAAAATGTTGGTGGACCAAAAACTGTGTCAGAGATCTCTGAATGTCCCAAAAACATTTGCAGACTTAAAGATGCATTAACCCGCATCCTAGACCACTGAAATTCCCAGAAATATTTTTGGCACGAAAAATGCATCCTACACCCCTGAAAGTTCAGAAAATGTTGGCAGCCCAAAAAAGGCATTAAAATGCATTTTAGACCTCCAAAAATGTTGAACACTTTGGAGGCCCAGAAAAGAGGTTTACAGGCATCCTAGACCCCCTAAAGTCCAGAGAATGTTGGTGGACCAAATATGGTGTCAGAGAGCTCTGAATGTCCCAAAAACATTTGCAGCCTGAAAGGGGCATTAACCCGCATCCTAGACCACTGAAATTCCCAAAAATATTTTTGGCACGGAAAATGCATCCTACACCCCTGAAAGTTCAGAAAATGTTGGCAGCTCAAAACAAATGCCTTAAAATGCATCTTAGGCCTTCAAAAATGTTGAAAACTTTGGATGCCCAAAAAAGGGGTTTATAGGCATCCTAGACCCCCTAAAGTCCAGAAAATGTTGGTGGACCAAAAACTGTGTCAGAGATCTCTGAATGTCCCAAAAACATTTGCAGACTTAAAGATGCATTAACCCGCATCCTAGACCACTGAAATTCCCAGAAATATTTCTGCCACGAAAAATGCATCCTATACCCCTGAAAGCTCAGAATATGTTAGCAGCCCAAAGAAGGCCTTAAAATGCATTTTAGGCCTAAAAAAATGTTGAAAACTTTGGATGCCAAAAAAAGGGGTTTATAGGCATCCTAGAGCCCCTAAAGTCCAGAAAATGTTGGTGGACCAAAAACTGTGTCAGAGATCTCTGAATGTCCCAAAAACATTTGCAGACTTAAAGATGCATTAACCCGCATCCTAGACCACTGAAATTCCCAGAAATATTTTTGGCATGAAAAATGCATCCTACACCCCTGAAAGTTCAGAAAATGTTGGCAGCCCAAAAAAGGCATTAAAATGCATTTTAGACCTCCAAAAATGTTGAACACTTTGGAGGCCCAGAAAAGAGGTTTACAGGCATCCTAGACCCCCTAAAGTCCAGAGAATGTTGGTGGACCAAATATGGTGTCAGAGAGCTCTGAATGTCCCAAAAACATTTGCAGCCTGAAAGGGGCATTAACCCGCATCCTAGACCACTGAAATTCCCAAAAATATTTTTGGCACGGAAAATGCATCCTACACCCCTGAAAGTTCAGAAAATGTTGGCAGCTCAAAACAAATGCCTTAAAATGCATCTTAGGCCTTCAAAAATGTTGAAAACTTTGGAGACCCAAAAAAGGGGTTTACAGGCATCCTAGACCCCCTAAAGTGCAGAAAATATTGGTGGACCAAAAACTGTGTCAGAGAGCTTTGAATGTCCCAAAAACATTTGCAGCCTGAAAGGGGCATTAACCCGCATCCTAGACCACTGAAATTCCCAGAAATATTTTTGGCACGAAAAATGCATCCTACACCCCTGAAATTTCTGAATATGTTAGCAGCCCAATAAAGGCATTAAAATGCATTTTAGACCTACAAAAATGTTGAAAACTTTGGAGGCCCAAAAAAGGGGTTTACAGGCATCCTAGACCCCCTAAAGTCCAGAGAATGTTGGTGGACCAAATATGGTGTCAGAGAGCTCTGAATGTCCCAAAAACATTTGCAGACTTAAAGGGGAATTAACCCGCATCCTAGACCACTGAAATTCCCAGAAATATTTTTGGCACGAAAAATGCATCCTACACCCCTGAAGGTTCAGAATATGTTAGCAGCCCAATAAAGGCATTAAAATGCATTTTAGACCTACAAAAATGTTGAAAACTTTGGAGGCCCAAAAAAGGGGTTTACAGGCATCCTAGACCCCCTAAAGTCCAGAGAATGTTGGTGGACCAAATATGGTGTCAGAGAGCTCTGAATGTCCCAAAACATTTGCAGCCTGAAAGGGGTATTAACCCGCATCCTAGACCACTGAAATTCCCAAAAATATTTTTGGCACGGATAATGCATCCTACACCCCTGAAAGTTCTGAAACTGTTGGCAGCACAAAAAAGGCCTTAAAATGCATCTTATGCCTTCAAAAATGATGAAAACTTTGGAGGCCCAAAAATGGAGTTTAAAGGCCTCCTAGACCCCTAAAGTCCAGAAAATGTTGGTGGACCAAAAATGGTGTCAGAGAGCTCTGAATGTCCCAAAAACATTTGCAGCCTGAAAGGGGCATTAACCCGCATCCTAGACCACTGAAATTCCCAAAAATATTTCTGCCACGAAAAATGCATCCTATACCCCTGAAAGCTCAGAATATGTTAGCAGCCCAAAGAAGGCCTTAAAAAGCATTTTAGGCCTAAAAAAATGTTGAAAACTTTGGATGCCCAAAAAAGGGGTTTATAGGCATCCTAGAGCCCCTAAAGTCCAGAAAATGTTGGTGGACCAAAAACTGTGTCAGAGATCTCTGAATGTCCCAAAAACATTTGCAGACTTAAAGATGCATTAACCCGCATCCTAGACCACTGAAATTCCCAGAAATATTTTTGGCACGAAAAATGCATCCTACACCCCTGAAAGTTCAGAAAATGTTGGCAGCCCAAAAAGGGCATTAAAATGCATTTTAGACCTCCAAAAATGTTGAACACTTTGGAGGCCCAGAAAAGAGGTTTACAGGCATCCTAGACCCCCTAAAGTCCAGAGAATGTTGGTGGACCAAATATGGTGTCAGAGAGCTCTGAATGTCCCAAAAACATTTGCAGCCTGAAAGGGGCATTAACCCGCATCCTAGACCACTGAAATTCCCAAAAATATTTTTGGCACGGAAAATGCATCCTACACCCCTGAAAGTTCAGAAAATGTTGGCAGCTCAAAACAAATGCCTTAAAATGCATCTTAGGCCTTCAAAAATGTTGAAAACTTTGGAGACCCAAAAAAGGGGTTTACAGGCATCCTAGACCCCCTAAAGTGCAGAAAATATTGGTGGACCAAAAACTGTGTCAGAGAGCTTTGAATGTCCCAAAAACATTTGCAGCCTGAAAGGGGCATTAACCCGCATCCTAGACCACTGAAATTCCCAGAAATATTTTTGGCACGAAAAATGCATCCTACACCCCTGAAATTTCTGAATATGTTAGCAGCCCAATAAAGGCATTAAAATGCATTTTAGACCTACAAAAATGTTGAAAACTTTGGAGGCCCAAAAAAGGGGTTTACAGGCATCCTAGACCCCCTAAAGTCCAGAGAATGTTGGTGGACCAAATATGGTGTCAGAGAGCTCTGAATGTCCCAAAAACATTTGCAGACTTAAAGGGGAATTAACCCGCATCCTAGACCACTGAAATTCCCAGAAATATTTTTGGCACGAAAAATGCATCCTACACCCCTGAAGGTTCAGAATATGTTAGCAGCCCAATAAAGGCATTAAAATGCATTTTAGACCTACAAAAATGTTGAAAACTTTGGAGGCCCAAAAAAGGGGTTTACAGGCATCCTAGACCCCCTAAAGTCCAGAGAATGTTGGTGGACCAAATATGGTGTCAGAGAGCTCTGAATGTCCCAAAACATTTGCAGCCTGAAAGGGGTATTAACCCGCATCCTAGACCACTGAAATTCCCAAAAATATTTTTGGCACGGATAATGCATCCTACACCCCTGAAAGTTCTGAAACTGTTGGCAGCACAAAAAAGGCCTTAAAATGCATCTTATGCCTTCAAAAATGATGAAAACTTTGCAGGCCCAAAAATGGAGTTTAAAGGCCTCCTAGACCCCTAAAGTCCAGAGAATGTTGGTGGACCAAATATAGTGTCAGAGAGCTCTGAATGTCCCAAAAACATTTGCAGACTTTAAGATGCATTAACCCGCATCCTAGACCACTGAAATTCCCAGAAATATTTTTGGCACGAAAAATGCATCCTACACCCCTGAAAGTTCAGAAAATGTTGGCAGCCCAAAAAAAGCATTAAAACGCATTTTAGACCTCCAAAAATGTTGAACACTTTGGAGGCCCAGAAAAGAGGTTTACAGGCATCCTAGACCCCCTAAAGTCCAGAAAATATTGGTGGACTAAAACCTGTGTCAGAGAGCTTTGAATGCCCCAAAACATTTGCAGCCTGAAAGGGGCATTAACCCGCATCCTAGACCACTGAAATTTCCCAAAATATTTTTGGCACGAAAAATGCATCCTACACCCCTGAAAGTTCAGAAAATGTTGGCAGCTCAAAAAAATGCCTTAAAATGCACCTTAGGCCTTCAAAAATGTTGAAAACTTTGGAGGCCCAAAAACAGGCTTTACAGGCACCCTAGACCCCCTAAAGTCCAGAAAATGTTGGTGGACCAAAAACGGTGGCAGAGAGCTCTGAATGTCCCAAAAACATTTGCAGCCTGAAAGGGGCATTAACCCACATCCTAGACCACTGAAATTCCCAAAAATATTTCTGCCACGAAAAATGCATCCTATACCCCTGAAAGCTCAGAATATGTAAGCAGCCCAAAGAAGGCCTTAAAATGCATTTTAGGCCTAAAAAAATGTTGAAAACTTTGGAAGCCCAAAAAAGAGGTTTATAGGCATCCTAGAGCCCCTAAAGTCCAGAAAATGTTGGTGGACCAAAAACTGTGTCAGAGATCTCTGAATGTCCCAAAAACATTTGCAGACTTAAAGATGCATTAACCCGCATCCTAGACCACTGAAATTCCCATAAATATTTTTGGCACGAAAAATGCATCCTACACCCCTGAAAGTTCAGAAAATGTTGGCAGCCCAAAAAAGGCATTAAAATGCATTTCAGACCTCCAAAAATGTTGAACACTTTGGAGGCCCAGAAAAGAGGTTTACAGGCATCCTAGACCCCCTAAAGTCCAGAAAATATTGGTGGACTAAAACCTGTGTCAGAGAGCTTTGAATGCCCCAAAACATTTGCAGCCTGAAAGGGGCATTAACCCGCATCCTAGACCACTGAAATTTCCCAAAATATTTTTGGCACGAAAAATGCATCCTACACCCCTGAAAGTTCAGAAAATGTTGGCAGTTCAAAGAAATGCCTTAAAATGCATGTTAGGCCTTCAAAAATGTTGAAAACTTTGGAGGCCCAAAAACAGGCTTTACAGGCATCCTAGACCCCCTAAAGTCCAGAAAATGTTGGTGGACCAAAAACGGTGGCAGAGAGCTCTGAATGTCCCAAAAACATTTGCAGCCTGAAAGGGGCATTAACCCGCATCCTAGACCACTGAAATTCCCAAAAATATTTCTGCCACGAAAAATGCATCCTATACCCCTGAAAGCTCAGAATATGTTAGCAGCCCAAAGAAGGCCTTAAAATGCATTTTAGGCCTAAAAAAATGTTGAAAACCTTGGATGCCCAAAAAAGGGGTTCATAGGCATCCTAGAGCCCCTAAAGTCCAGAAAATGTTGGTGGACCAAAAACTGTGTCAGAGATCTCTGAATGTCCCAAAAACATTTGCAGACTTAAAGATGCATTAACCCGCATCCTAGACCACTGAAATTCCCAGAAATATTTTTGGCACGAAAAATGCATCCTACACCCCTGAAAGTTCAGAAAATGTTGGCAGCCCAAAAAAGGCATTAAAATGCATTTTAGACCTCCAAAAATGTTGAACACTTTGGAGGCCCAGAAAAGAGGTTAACAGGCATCCTAGACCCCCTAAAGTCCAGAGAATGTTGGTGGACCAAATATGGTGTCAGAGAGCTCTGAATGTCCCAAAAACATTTGCAGCCTGAAAGGGGCATTAACCCGCATCCTAGACCACTGAAATTCCCAAAAATATTTTTGGCACGGAAAATGCATCCTACACCCCTGAAAGTTCAGAAAATGTTGCGAGCTCAAAACAAATGCCTTAAAATGCATCTTAGGCCTTCAAAAATGTTGAAAACTTTGGAGACATAAAAAAGGGATTTAGAGGCATCCTAGACCCCCTAAAGTCCAGAAAATATTGGTGGACCAAAAACTGTGTCAGAGAGCTTTGAATGTCCCAAAAACATTTGCAGCCTGAAAGGGGCATTAACCCGCATCCTAGACCACTGAAATTCCCAGAAATACTTTTGGCACGAAAAATGCATCCTACACCCCTGAAATTTCTGAATATGTTAGCAGCCCAAAAAAGGCATTAAAATGCATTTTAGACCTGCAAAAATTGTTGAAAACTTTGGAGGCCCAAAAAAGGGGTTTACAGGCATCCTAGACCCCCTAAAGTCCAGAAAATGTTGGTGGACCAAAAACTGTGTCAGAGAGCTCTGAATGTCCCAAAAACATTTTCAGACTTAAATATGCATTAACCCGCATCCTAGACCACTGAAATTCCCAGAAATATTTTTGGCACGAAAAATGCATCCTACACCCCTGAAAGTTCAGAAAATGTTGGCAGCTCAAAAAAATGCCTTAAAATGCACCTTAGGCCTTCAAAAATGTTGAAAACTATGGAACCCCAAAAAAGAGGTTTATAGGCATCCTAGAGCCCCTAAAGTCCAGAAAATGTTGGTGGACCAAAAACTGTGTCAGAGATCTCTGAATGTCCCAAAAACATTTGCAGACTTAAAGATGCATTAACCCGCATCCTAAACCACTGAAATTCCCATAAATATTTTTGGCACGAAAAATGCATCCTACACCCCTGAAAGTTCAGAAAATGTTGGCAGCCCAAAAAAGGCATTAAAATGCATTTCAGACCTCCAAAAATGTTGAACACTTTGGATGCCCAGAAAAGAGGTTTACAGGCATCCTAGACCCCCTAAAGTCCAGAAAATATTGGTGGACTAAAACCTGTGTCAGAGAGCTTTGAATGCCCCAAAACATTTGCAGCCTGAAAGGGGCATTAACCCGCATCCTAGACCACTGAAATTTCCCAAAATATTTTTGGCACGAAAAATGCATCCTACACCCCTGAAAGTTCAGAAAATGTTGGCAGTTCAAAGAAATGCCTTAAAATGCATGTTAGGCCTTCAAAAATGTTGAAAACTTTGGAGGCCCAAAAACAGGCTTTACAGGCATCCTAGACCCCCTAAAGTCCAGAAAATGTTGGTGGACCAAAAATGGTGGCAGAGAGCTCTGAATGTCCCAAAAACATTTGCAGCCTGAAAGGGGCATTAACCCGCATCCTAGACCACTGAAATTCCCAAAAATATTTCTGCCACGAAAAATGCATCCTATACCCCTGAAAGCTCAGAATATGTTAGCAGCCCAAAGAAGGCCTTAAAATGCATTTTAGGCCTAAAAAAATATTGAAAACTTTGGATGCCCAAAAAAGGGGTTCATAGGCATCCTAGAGCCCCTAAAGTCCAGAAAATGTTGGTGGACCAAAAACTGTGTCAGAGATCTCTGAATGTCCCAAAAACATTTGCAGACTTAAAGATGCATTAACCCGCATCCTAGACCACTGAAATTCCCAGAAATATTTTTGGCACGAAAAATGCATCCTACACCCCTGAAAGTTCAGAAAATGTTGGCAGCCCAAAAAAGGCATTAAAATGCATTTTAGACCTCCAAAAATGTTGAACACTTTGGAGGCCCAGAAAAGAGGTTAACAGGCATCCTAGACCCCCTAAAGTCCAGAGAATGTTGGTGGACCAAATATGGTGTCAGAGAGCTCTGAATGTCCCAAAAACATTTGCAGCCTGAAAGGGGCATTAACCCGCATCCTAGACCACTGAAATTCCCAAAAATATTTTTGGCACGGAAAATGCATCCTACACCCCTGAAAGTTCAGAAAATGTTGGCAGCTCAAAACAAATGCCTTAAAATGCATCTTAGGCCTTCAAAAATGTTGAAAACTTTGGAGACATAAAAAAGGGATTTACAGGCATCCTAGACCCCCTAAAGTCCAGAAAATATTGGTGGACCAAAAACTGTGTCAGAGAGCTTTGAATGTCCCAAAAACATTTGCAGCCTGAAAGGGGCATTAACCCGCATCCTAGACCACTGAAATTCCCAGAAATACTTTTGGCACGAAAAATGCATCCTACACCCCTGAAATTTCTGAATATGTTAGCAGCCCAAAAAAGGCATTAAAATGCATTTTAGACCTGCAAAAATTGTTGAAAACTTTGGAGGCCCAAAAAAGGGGTTTACAGGCATCCTAGACCCCCTAAAGTCCAGAAAATGTTGGTGGACCAAAAACTGTGTCAGAGAGCTCTGAATGTCCCAAAAACATTTTCAGACTTAAATATGCATTAACCCGCATCCTAGACCACTGAAATTCCCAGAAATATTTTTGGCACGAAAAATGCATCCTATACCCCTGAAAGTTCAGAATATGTTAGCAGCCCAAAAAAGGCATTAAAATGCATTTTAGACCTGCAAAAAATGTTGAAAACTTTGGAGGCCCAAAAAAGGGGTTTACAGGCATCCTAGACCTCCTAAAGTCCAGAGAATGTTGGTGGACCAAATATGGTGTCAGGTAGCTCTGAATGTCCCAAAAACATTTGCAGCCTGAAAGGGGCATTAACCCGCATCCTAGACCAGTGAAATTCCCAAAAATATTTTTGGCACGGGAAATGCATCCTACACCCCTGAAAGTTCAGAAAATGTTGGCAGCCCAAAACAAATGCCTTAAAATGCATCTTAGGCCTTCAAAAATGTTGAAAACTTTGGAGACCCAAAAAAGGGGTTTACAGGCATCCTAGACCCCCTAAAGTCCACTAAAGTCCAGAAAATATTGGTGGACCAAAAACTGTGTCAGAGAGCTTTGAATGTCCCAAAAACATTTGCAGCCTGAAAGGGGCATTAACCCGCACCCTAGACCACTGAAATTCCCAAAATTATATTTGGCACGAAAAATGCATCCTACACCCGTGAAAGTTCAGAATATGTTAGCAGCCCAAAAAAGGCCTTAAAATGCATTATAGGCCTCAAAAATGTAAACAAATCTTTGGAGGCCCAAAAAAGGGTTTATAGGCATCCTAGACCCCCTAAAGTCCAGAAAATATTGGTGGACCAAAAACTGTGCCAGAGAGCTTTGAATGCCCCAAAACATTTGCAGCCTGAAAGGGGCATTAACCCGCATCCTAGACCACTGAAATTTCCCAAAATATTTTTGGCACGAAAAATCCAATCTACACCCCTGAAAGTTCAGAAAATGTTGGCAGCTCAAAAAAATGCCTTAAAATGCATCTAGGCCTTCAAAAATGTTGAAAACCTTGGAGGTCCAAAAAAGGGGTTTACAGGCACCCTAGACCCCCTAAAGTCCAGAAAATGTTGGTGGACCAAAAACGGTGTCAGAGAGCTCTGAATGTCCCAAAAACATGTGCAGCCTGAAAGGGGCATTAACCCGCATCCTAGACCACTGAAATTCCCAAAAATATTTCTGCCACGAAAAATGCATCCTATACCCCTGAAAGCTCAGAATATGTTAGCAGCCCAAAGAAGGCCTTAAAATGCATTTTAGGCCTACAAAAATGTTGAAAACTTTGGAAGCCCAAAAAAGGGGTTTACAGGCACCCTAGACCCCCTAAAGTCCAGAAAATGTTGGTGGACCAAAAACGGTGTCAGAGAGCTTTGAATGCCCCAAAACATTTGCAGCCTGAAAGGGGCATTAACCCGCATCCTAGACCACTGAAATTTCCCAAAATATTTTTGGCACGAAAAATGCAATCTACACCCCTGAAAGTTCAGAAAATGTTGGCAGCTCAAAAAAATGCCTTAAAATGCATCTAGGCCTTCAAAAATGTTGAAAACCTTGGAGGTCCAAAAAAGGGGTTTACAGGCACCCTAGACCCCCTAAAGTCCAGAAAATGTTGGTGGACCAAAAACGGTGTCAGAGAGCTCTGAATGTCCCAAAAACATTTGCAGCCTGAAAGGGGCATTAACCCGCATCCTAGACCCCTGAAATTCCCAAAAATATTTCTGCCACGAAAAATGCATCCTATACCCCTGAAAGCTCAGAATATGTTAGCAGCCCAAAGAAGGCCTTAAAATGCATTTTAGGCCTACAAAAATGTTGAAAACTTTGGAAGCCCAAAAAAGGGGTTTATAGGCATCCTAGAGCCCCTAAAGTCCAGAAAATGTTGGTGGACCAAAAACTGTGTCAGAGAGCTCTGAATGTCCCAAAAACATTTGCAGACTTAAAAATGCATTAACCCGCATCCTAGACCACTGAAATTCCCAGAATATTTGTGGCACGACAAATGCATCTTACACCCCTGAAAGTTCAGAAAATGTTGGCAGCTCAAAAAAGACATTAAAATGCATTTTAGACCTGCAAAAATGTTGAAAACTTTGGAGGCCCAAAAAAGGGGTTTACAGGCATCCTAGACCCCCTAAAGTCCAGAAAATGATGGTGGACGAAAAATGGTGTCAGAGAGCTCTGAATGTCCCAAAAACATTTGCAGCCTGAAAGGGGCATTAACCCGCATCCTAGACCACTGAAATTTCCCGAAATATTTTTGGCGCGAAAAATGCATCCTACACCCCTGAAAGTTCAGAAAATGTTGGCAGCTCAAAAAAATGCCTTAAAATGCATCTAGGCCTTCAAAAATGTTGAAAACCTTGAAGGTCCAAAAAAGGGGTTTACAGGCACCCTAGACCCCCTAAAGTCCAGAAAATGTTGGTGGACCAAAAACGGTGTCAGAGAGCTCTGAATGTCCCAAAAACATTTGCAGACTTAAACGGGCATTAACCCGCATCCGAGACCACTGAAATTCCCAGAAATATTTTTAGCACGAAAAATGCATCCTACACCGCTGAAAGCTCAGAATATGTTAGCAGCCCAAAGAAGGCCTTAAAATGCATTTTAGGCCTACAAAAATGTTGAAAACTTTGTAAACCCAAAAAAGGGGTTTATAGGCATCCTAGAGCCCCTAAAGTCCAGAAAATGTTGGTGGACCAAAAACTGCGTCAGAGAGCTCTGAATGTTCCAAAAACATTTGCAGACTTAAAGATGCATTAACCCGAATCCTAGACCACTGAAATTCCCAGAAATATTTTTGGCACGAAAAATGCATCCTACACCCCTGAAAGTTCAGAAAATGTTGGCAGCCCAAAAAAGGCATTAAAATGCATTTTAGACCTGCAAAAATGTTGAAACCTTTGGAGGCCCAAAAAAGGGGTTTACAGGCATCCTAGACCCTCTAAAGTCCAGAGAATGTTGGTGGACCAAATATAGTGTCAGAGAGCTCTGAATGTCCCAAAAACATTTGCAGCCTGAAAGGGGCATTAACCCGCATCCTAGACCACTGAAATTCCCAAAACTATTTTTGTCACGGAAAATGCATCCTACACCCCTGAAAGTTCAGAAAATTGTGGCAGCTCAAAACAAATGCCTTAAAATGCATTTTAGGCCTTCAAAAATGTTGAAAACTTTGGAGACCCAAAAAAGGGGTTTACAGGCATCCTAGACCCTCTAAAGTCCAGAAAATATTGGTGGACCAAAAACTGTGTCAGAGAGATTTGAATGTCCCAAAAACATTTTCAGCCTGAAAGGGGCATTAACCCATATCCTAGACCACTGAAATTCCCAAAAATATTTTTGGCACGAAAAATGCATCCTACACCCCTGAAAGTTCAGAATATGTTAGCAGCCCAAAAAAGGCCTTAAAATGCATTGTAGGCCTGCAAAAATGTAAAAAAAAAATCTTTGGAGGCCCAAAAAAGGGGTTTATAGGCATCCTAGACCCCCTAAAGTCCAGAAAATATTGGTGGACTAAAACCTGTGTCAGAGAGCTCTGAATGTCCCAAAAACATTTGCAGCCTGAAAGGGGCATTAACCCGCATCCTAGACCACTGAAATTCCCAAAAATATTTCTGCCACGAAAAATGCATCCTATACCCCTGAAAGCTCAGAATATGTTAGCAGCCCAAAGAAGGCCTTAAAATGCATTTTAGGCCTAAAAAAATGTTGAAAACTTTGGACGCCCAAAAAAGGGGTTTATATGCACCCTAGAGCCCCTAAAGTCCAGAAAATGTTGGTGGACCAAAAACTGTGTCAGAGATCTCTGAATGTCCCAAAAACATTTGCAGACTTAAAGATGCATTAACCCGCATCCTAGACCACTGAAATTCCCAGAAATATTTTTGGCACGAAAAATGCATCCTACACCCCTGAAAGTTCAGAAAATGTTGGCAGCCCAAAAAAGGCATTAAAATGCATTTTAGACCTCCAAAAATGTTGAACACTTTGGAGGCCCAGAAAAGAGGTTTACAGGCATCCTAGACCCCCTAAAGTCCAGAGAATGTTGGTGGACCAAATATGGTGTCAGAGAGCTCTGAATGTCCCAAAAACATTTGCAGCCTGAAAGGGGCATTAACCCGCATCCTAGACCACTGAAATTCCCAAAAATATTTTTGGCACGGAAAATGCATCCTACACCCATGAAAGTTCAGAAAATGTTGGCAGCTCAAAACAAATGCCTTAAAATGCATCTTAGGCCTTCAAAAATGTTGAAAACTTTGGAGACCCAAAAAAGGGGTTTACAGGCATCCTAGACCCCCTAAAGTCCAGAAAATATTGGTGGACCAAAAACTGTGTCAGAGAGCTTTGAATGTCCCAAAAACATTTGCAGCCTGAAAGGGGCATTAACCCGCATCCTAGACCACTGAAATTCCCAGAAATATTTTTGGCACGAAAAATGCATCCTACACCCCTGAAATTTCCGAATATGTTAGCAGCCCAAAAAAGGCATTAAAATGCATTTTAGACCTGCAAAAAATGTTGAAAACTTTGGAGGCCCAAAAAAAGGGTTTACAGGCATCCTAGATCCCCTAAAGTCCAGAAAATGTTGGTGGACCAAAAACTGTGTCAGAGAGCTCTGAATGTCCCAAAAACATTTGCAGACTTAAAGGGGAATTAACCCGCATCCAAGACCACTGAAATTCCCAGAAATATTTTTGGCACGAAAAATGCATCCTACACCCCTGAAGGTTCAGAATATGTTAGCAGCCCAATAAAGGCATTAAAATGCATTTTAGACCTACAAAAATGTTGAAAACTTTGGAGGCCCAAAAAAGGGGTTTACAGGCATCCTAGACCCCCTAAAGTCCAGAGAATGTTGGTGGACCAAATATGGTGTCAGATAGCTCTGAATGTCCCAAAAACATTTGCAGCCTGAAAGGGGCATTAACCCGCATCCTAGACCACTGAAATTCCCAAAAATATTTTTGCCACGGAAAATGCATCCTACACCCCTGAAAGTTCAGAAAATGTTGGCAGCTCAAAACAAATGCCTTAAAATGCATCTTAGGCCTTCAAAAATGTTGAAAACTTTGGAGATCCAAAAAAGGGGTTTACAGGCATCCTAGACCCCCTAAAGTCCAGAAAATATTGGTGGACCAAAAACTGTGTCAGAGAGCTTTGAATGTCCCAAAAACATTTTCAGCCTGAAAGGGGCATTAACCCGCATCCTAGACCACTGAAATTCCCAAAAATATTTTTGGCACGAAAAATGCATCCTACACCCCTGAAAGTTCAGAATATGTTAGCAGCCCAAAGAAGGCCTTAAAATGCATTTTAGGCCTAAAAAAATGTTGAAAACTTTGGAAGCCCAAAAAAGAGGTTTATAGGCATCCTAGAGCCCCTAAAGTCCAGAAAATGTTGGTGGACCAAAAACTGTGTCAGAGATCTCTGAATGTCCCAAAAACATTTGCAGACTTAAAGATGCATTAACCCGCATCCTAGACCACTGAAATTCCCAGAAATATTTTTGGCACGAAAAATGCATCCTACACCCCTGAAAGTTCAGAAAATGTTGGCAGCCCAAAAAAGGCATTAAAATGCATTTTAGACCTCCAAAAATGTTGAAAACTTTGGAGGCCCAAAAAAGGGGTTTACAGGCATCCTAGACCCCCTAAAGTCCAGAGAATGTTGGTGGAAAAAATATGGTGTCAGAGAGCCCTGAATGTCCCAAAACATTTGCAGCCTGAAAGGGGCATTAACCCGCATCCTAGACCACTGAAATTCCCAAAAATATTTTTGGCACGAAAAATGCATCCTACACCCCTGAAAGTTCTGAAACTGATGGCAGCTCAAAAAAAAGGCCTTAAAATGCATCTTATGCCTTCAAAAATGATGAAAACTTTGGAGGCCCAAAAATGGAGTTTACAGGCCTCCTAGACCCCTAAAGTCCAGAAAATGATGGTGGACTAAAAATGGTGTCAGAGAGCTCTGAATGTCCCAAAAACATTTGCAGCCTGAAAGGGGCATTAACCCGCATCCTAGACCACTGAAATTTCCCGAAATATTTTTGGCGCGAAAAATGCATCCTACACCCCTGAAAGTTCAGAAAATGTTGGCAGCTCAAAAAAATGCCTTAAAATGCATCTAGGCCTTCAAAAATGTTGAAAACCTTGGAGGTCCAAAAAAGGGGTTTACAGGCACCCTAGACCCCCTAAAGTCCAGAAAATGTTGGTGGACCAAAAACGGTGTCAGAGAGCACTGAATGTCCCAAAAACATTTGCAGACTTAAACGGGCATTAACCCGCATCCGAGACCACTGAAATTCCCAGAAATATTTTTGGCACGAAAAATGCATCCTACACCGCTGAAAGCTCAGAATATGTTAGCAGTCCAAAGAAGGCCTTAAAATGCATTTTAGGCCTACAAAAATGTTGAAAACTTTGTAAGCCCAAAAAAGGGGTTTATAGGCATCCTAGACCCCCTAAAGTCCAGAAAATATTGGTGGACCAAAAACTGTGTCAGAGAGTTTTGAATGTCCCAAAAACATTTTCAGCCTGAAAGGGGCATTAACCCGCATCCTAGACCACTGAAATTCCCAAAAATATTTTTGGCACGAAAAATGCATCCTACACCCCTGAAAGTTCAGAAAATGTTGGCAGCTCAAAAAAGGCATTAAAATGCATTTTAGACCTGCAAAAATGTTGAAAACTTTGGAGGCCCAAAAAAGGGGTTTACAGGCATCCTAGACCCCCTAAAGTCCAGAGAATGTTGGTGGACCAAATATAGTGTCAGAGAGCTCTGAATGTCCCAAAAACATTTGCAGCCTGAAAGGGGCATTAACCCGCATCCTAGACCACTGAAATTCCCAAAACTATTTTTGTCACGGAAAATGCATCCTACACCCCTGAAAGTTCAGAAAATGTTGGCAGCCCAAAAAAGGCATTAAAATGCATTTTAGACCTCCAAAAATGTTGAACACTTTGGAGGCCCAGAAAAGAGGTTAACAGGCATCCTAGACCCCCTAAAGTCCAGAGAATGTTGGTGGACCAAATATGGTGTCAGAGAGCTCTGAATGTCCCAAAAACATTTGCAGCCTGAAAGGGGCATTAACCCGCATCCTAGACCACTGAAATTCCCAAAAATATTTTTGGCACGGAAAATGCATCCTACACCCCTGAAAGTTCAGAAAATGTTGGCAGCTCAAAACAAATGCCTTAAAATGCATCTTAGGCCTTCAAAAATGTTGAAAACTTTGGAGACATAAAAAAGGGATTTACAGGCATCCTAGACCCCCTAAAGTCCAGAAAATATTGGTGGACCAAAAACTGTGTCAGAGAGCTTTGAATGTCCCAAAAACATTTGCAGCCTGAAAGGGGCATTAACCCGCATCCTAGACCACTGAAATTCCCAGAAATACTTTTGGCACGAAAAATGCATCCTACACCCCTGAAATTTCTGAATATGTTAGCAGCCCAAAAAAGGCATTAAAATGCATTTTAGACCTGCAAAAATTGTTGAAAACTTTGGAGGCCCAAAAAAGGGGTTTACAGGCATCCTAGACCCCCTAAAGTCCAGAAAATGTTGGTGGACCAAAAACTGTGTCAGAGAGCTCTGAATGTCCCAAAAACATTTTCAGACTTAAATATGCATTAACCCGCATCCTAGACCACTGAAATTCCCAGAAATATTTTTGGCACGAAAAATGCATCCTACACCCCTGAAAGTTCAGAAAATGTTGGCAGCTCAAAAAAATGCCTTAAAATGCACCTTAGGCCTTCAAAAATGTTGAAAACTTTGGAACCCCAAAAAAGAGGTTTATAGGCATCCTAGAGCCCCTAAAGTCCAGAAAATGTTGGTGGACCAAAAACTGTGTCAGAGATCTCTGAATGTCCCAAAAACATTTGCAGACTTAAAGATGCATTAACCCGCATCCTAAACCACTGAAATTCCCATAAATATTTTTGGCACGAAAAATGCATCCTACACCCCTGAAAGTTCAGAAAATGTTGGCAGCCCAAAAAAGGCATTAAAATGCATTTCAGACCTCCAAAAATGTTGAACACTTTGGATGCCCAGAAAAGAGGTTTACAGGCATCCTAGACCCCCTAAAGTCCAGAAAATATTGGTGGACTAAAACCTGTGTCAGAGAGCTTTGAATGCCCCAAAACATTTGCAGCCTGAAAGGGGCATTAACCCGCATCCTAGACCACTGAAATTTCCCAAAATATTTTTGGCACGAAAAATGCATCCTACACCCCTGAAAGTTCAGAAAATGTTGGCAGTTCAAAGAAATGCCTTAAAATGCATGTTAGGCCTTCAAAAATGTTGAAAACTTTGGAGGCCCAAAAACAGGCTTTACAGGCATCCTAGACCCCCTAAAGTCCAGAAAATGTTGGTGGACCAAAAATGGTGGCAGAGAGCTCTGAATGTCCCAAAAACATTTGCAGCCTGAAAGGGGCATTAACCCGCATCCTAGACCACTGAAATTCCCAAAAATATTTCTGCCACGAAAAATGCATCCTATACCCCTGAAAGCTCAGAATATGTTAGCAGCCCAAAGAAGGCCTTAAAATGCATTTTAGGCCTAAAAAAATATTGAAAACTTTGGATGCCCAAAAAAGGGGTTCATAGGCATCCTAGAGCCCCTAAAGTCCAGAAAATGTTGGTGGACCAAAAACTGTGTCAGAGATCTCTGAATGTCCCAAAAACATTTGCAGACTTAAAGATGCATTAACCCGCATCCTAGACCACTGAAATTCCCAGAAATATTTTTGGCACGAAAAATGCATCCTACACCCCTGAAAGTTCAGAAAATGTTGGCAGCCCAAAAAAGGCATTAAAATGCATTTTAGACCTCCAAAAATGTTGAACACTTTGGAGGCCCAGAGAAGAGGTTAACAGGCATCCTAGACCCCCTAAAGTCCAGAGAATGTTGGTGGACCAAATATGGTGTCAGAGAGCTCTGAATGTCCCAAAAACATTTGCAGCCTGAAAGGGGCATTAACCCGCATCCTAGACCACTGAAATTCCCAAAAATATTTTTGGCACGGAAAATGCATCCTACACCCCTGAAAGTTCAGAAAATGTTGGCAGCTCAAAACAAATGCCTTAAAATGCATCTTAGGCCTTCAAAAATGTTGAAAACTTTGGAGACATAAAAAAGGGATTTACAGGCATCCTAGACCCCCTAAAGTCCAGAAAATATTGGTGGACCAAAAACTGTGTCAGAGAGCTTTGAATGTCCCAAAAACATTTGCAGCCTGAAAGGGGCATTAACCCGCATCCTAGACCACTGAAATTCCCAGAAATACTTTTGGCACGAAAAATGCATCCTACACCCCTGAAATTTCTGAATATGTTAGCAGCCCAAAAAAGGCATTAAAATGCATTTTAGACCTGCAAAAATTGTTGAAAACTTTGGAGGCCCAAAAAAGGGGTTTACAGGCATCCTAGACCCCCTAAAGTCCAGAAAATGTTGGTGGACCAAAAACTGTGTCAGAGAGCTCTGAATGTCCCAAAAACATTTTCAGACTTAAATATGCATTAACCCGCATCCTAGACCACTGAAATTCCCAGAAATATTTTTGGCACGAAAAATGCATCCTATACCCCTGAAAGTTCAGAATATGTTAGCAGCCCAAAAAAGGCATTAAAATGCATTTTAGACCTGCAAAAAATGTTGAAAACTTTGGAGGCCCAAAAAAGGGGTTTACAGGCATCCTAGACCTCCTAAAGTCCAGAGAATGTTGGTGGACCAAATATGGTGTCAGGTAGCTCTGAATGTCCCAAAAACATTTGCAGCCTGAAAGGGGCATTAACCCGCATCCTAGACCAGTGAAATTCCCAAAAATATTTTTGGCACGGGAAATGCATCCTACACCCCTGAAAGTTCAGAAAATGTTGGCAGCCCAAAACAAATGCCTTAAAATGCATCTTAGGCCTTCAAAAATGTTGAAAACTTTGGAGACCCAAAAAAGGGGTTTACAGGCATCCTAGACCCCCTAAAGTCCACTAAAGTCCAGAAAATATTGGTGGACCAAAAACTGTGTCAGAGAGCTTTGAATGTCCCAAAAACATTTGCAGCCTGAAAGGGGCATTAACCCGCACCCTAGACCACTGAAATTCCCAAAATTATATTTGGCACGAAAAATGCATCCTACACCCGTGAAAGTTCAGAATATGTTAGCAGCCCAAAAAAGGCCTTAAAATGCATTATAGGCCTCAAAAATGTAAACAAATCTTTGGAGGCCCAAAAAAGGGTTTATAGGCATCCTAGACCCCCTAAAGTCCAGAAAATATTGGTGGACCAAAAACTGTGTCAGAGAGCTTTGAATGCCCCAAAACATTTGCAGCCTGAAAGGGGCATTAACCCGCATCCTAGACCACTGAAATTTCCCAAAATATTTTTGGCACGAAAAATCCAATCTACACCCCTGAAAGTTCAGAAAATGTTGGCAGCTCAAAAAAATGCCTTAAAATGCATCTAGGCCTTCAAAAATGTTGAAAACCTTGGAGGTCCAAAAAAGGGGTTTACAGGCACCCTAGACCCCCTAAAGTCCAGAAAATGTTGGTGGACCAAAAACGGTGTCAGAGAGCTCTGAATGTCCCAAAAACATGTGCAGCCTGAAAGGGGCATTAACCCGCATCCTAGACCACTGAAATTCCCAAAAATATTTCTGCCACGAAAAATGCATCCTATACCCCTGAAAGCTCAGAATATGTTAGCAGCCCAAAGAAGGCCTTAAAATGCATTTTAGGCCTACAAAAATGTTGAAAACTTTGGAAGCCCAAAAAAGGGGTTTACAGGCACCCTAGACCCCCTAAAGTCCAGAAAATGTTGGTGGACCAAAAACGGTGTCAGAGAGCTTTGAATGCCCCAAAACATTTGCAGCCTGAAAGGGGCATTAACCCGCATCCTAGACCACTGAAATTTCCCAAAATATTTTTGGCACGAAAAATGCAATCTACACCCCTGAAAGTTCAGAAAATGTTGGCAGCTCAAAAAAATGCCTTAAAATGCATCTAGGCCTTCAAAAATGTTGAAAACCTTGGAGGTCCAAAAAAGGGGTTTACAGGCACCCTAGACCCCCTAAAGTCCAGAAAATGTTGGTGGACCAAAAACGGTGTCAGAGAGCTCTGAATGTCCCAAAAACATTTGCAGCCTGAAAGGGGCATTAACCCGCATCCTAGACCCCTGAAATTCCCAAAAATATTTCTGCCACGAAAAATGCATCCTATACCCCTGAAAGCTCAGAATATGTTAGCAGCCCAAAGAAGGCCTTAAAATGCATTTTAGGCCTACAAAAATGTTGAAAACTTTGGAAGCCCAAAAAAGGGGTTTATAGGCATCCTAGAGCCCCTAAAGTCCAGAAAATGTTGGTGGACCAAAAACTGTGTCAGAGAGCTCTGAATGTCCCAAAAACATTTGCAGACTTAAAAATGCATTAACCCGCATCCTAGACCACTGAAATTCCCAGAATATTTGTGGCACGACAAATGCATCTTACACCCCTGAAAGTTCAGAAAATGTTGGCAGCTCAAAAAAGACATTAAAATGCATTTTAGACCTGCAAAAATGTTGAAAACTTTGGAGGCCCAAAAAAGGGGTTTACAGGCATCCTAGACCCCCTAAAGTCCAGAAAATGATGGTGGACTAAAAATGGTGTCAGAGAGCTCTGAATGTCCCAAAAACATTTGCAGCCTGAAAGGGGCATTAACCCGCATCCTAGACCACTGAAATTTCCCGAAATATTTTTGGCGCGAAAAATGCATCCTACACCCCTGAAAGTTCAGAAAATGTTGGCAGCTCAAAAAGATGCCTTAAAATGCATCTAGGCCTTCAAAAATGTTGAAAACCTTGAAGGTCCAAAAAAGGGGTTTACAGGCACCCTAGACCCCCTAAAGTCCAGAAAATGTTGGTGGACCAAAAACGGTGTCAGAGAGCTCTGAATGTCCCAAAAACATTTGCAGACTTAAACGGGCATTAACCCGCATCCGAGACCACTGAAATTCCCAGAAATATTTTTGGCACGAAAAATGCATCCTACACCGCTGAAAGCTCAGAATATGTTAGCAGCCCAAAGAAGGCCTTAAAATGCATTTTAGGCCTACAAAAATGTTGAAAACTTTGTAAACCCAAAAAAGGGGTTTATAGGCATCCTAGAGCCCCTAAAGTCCAGAAAATGTTGGTGGACCAAAAACTGCGTCAGAGAGCTCTGAATGTTCCAAAAACATTTGCAGACTTAAAGATGCATTAACCCGAATCCTAGACCACTGAAATTCCCAGAAATATTTTTGGCACGAAAAATGCATCCTACACCCCTGAAAGTTCAGAAAATGTTGGCAGCTCAAAAAAGGCATTAAAATGCATTTTAGACCTGCAAAAATGTTGAAACCTTTGGAGGCCCAAAAAAGGGGTTTACAGGCATCCTAGACCCCCTAAAGTCCAGAGAATGTTGGTGGACCAAATATAGTGTCAGAGAGCTCTGAATGTCCCAAAAACATTTGCAGCCTGAAAGGGGCATTAACCCGAATCCTAGACCACTGAAATTCCCAAAACTATTTTTGTCACGGAAAATGCATCCTACACCCCTGAAAGTTCAGAAAATTGTGGCAGCTCAAAACAAATGCCTTAAAATGCATTTTAGGCCTTCAAAAATGTTGAAAACTTTGGAGACCCAAAAAAGGGGTTTACAGGCATCCTAGACCCTCTAAAGTCCAGAAAATATTGGTGGACCAAAAACTGTGTCAGAGAGATTTGAATGTCCCAAAAACATTTTCAGCCTGAAAGGGGCATTAACCCGCATCCTAGACCACTGAAATTCCCAAAAATATTTTTGGCACGAAAAATGCATCCTACACCCCTGAAAGTTCAGAATATGTTAGCAGCCCAAAAAAGGCCTTAAAATGCATTGTAGGCCTGCAAAAATGTAAAAAAAAAATCTTTGGAGGCCCAAAAAAGGGGTTTATAGGCATCCTAGACCCCCTAAAGTCCAGAAAATATTGGTGGACTAAAACCTGTGTCAGAGAGCTCTGAATGTCCCAAAAACATTTGCAGCCTGAAAGGGGCATTAACCCGCATCCTAGACCACTGAAATTCCCAAAAATATTTCTGCCACGAAAAATGCATCCTATACCCCTGAAAGCTCAGAATATGTTAGCAGCCCAAAGAAGGCCTTAAAATGCATTTTAGGCCTAAAAAAATGTTGAAAACTTTGGACGCCCAAAAAAGGGGTTTATAGGCACCCTAGAGCCCCTAAAGTCCAGAAAATGTTGGTGGACCAAAAACTGTGTCAGAGATCTCTGAATGTCCCAAAAACATTTGCAGACTTAAAGATGCATTAACCCGCATCCTAGACCACTGAAATTCCCAGAAATATTTTTGGCACGAAAAATGCATCCTACACCCCTGAAAGTTCAGAAAATGTTGGCAGCCCAAAAAAGGCATTAAAATGCATTTTAGACCTCCAAAAATGTTGAACACTTTGGAGGCCCAGAAAAGAGGTTTACAGGCATCCTAGACCCCCTAAAGTCCAGAGAATGTTGGTGGACCAAATATGGTGTCAGAGAGCTCTGAATGTCCCAAAAACATTTGCAGCCTGAAAGGGGCATTAACCCGCATCCTAGACCACTGAAATTCCCAAAAATATTTTTGGCACGGAAAATGCATCCTACACCCATGAAAGTTCAGAAAATGTTGGCAGCTCAAAACAAATGCCTTAAAATGCATCTTAGGCCTTCAAAAATGTTGAAAACTTTGGAGACCCAAAAAAGGGGTTTACAGGCATCCTAGACCCCCTAAAGTCCAGAAAATATTGGTGGACCAAAAACTGTGTCAGAGAGCTTTGAATGTCCCAAAAACATTTGCAGCCTGAAAGGGGCATTAACCCGCATCCTAGACCACTGAAATTCCCAGAAATATTTTTGGCACGAAAAATGCATCCTACACCCCTGAAATTTCCGAATATGTTAGCAGCCCAAAAAAGGCATTAAAATGCATTTTAGACCTGCAAAAAATGTTGAAAACTTTGGAGGCCCAAAAAAAGGGTTTACAGGCATCCTAGATCCCCTAAAGTCCAGAAAATGTTGGTGGACCAAAAACTGTGTCAGAGAGCTCTGAATGTCCCAAAAACATTTGCAGACTTAAAGGGGAATTAACCCGCATCCAAGACCACTGAAATTCCCAGAAATATTTTTGGCACGAAAAATGCATCCTACACCCCTGAAAGTTCAGAATATGTTAGCAGCCCAAAGAAGGCCTTAAAATGCATTTTAGGCCTAAAAAAATGTTGAAAACTTTGGAAGCCCAAAAAAGAGGTTTATAGGCATCCTAGAGCCCCTAAAGTCCAGAAAATGTTGGTGGACCAAAAACTGTGTCAGAGATCTCTGAATGTCCCAAAAACATTTGCAGACTTAAAGATGCATTAACCCGCATCCTAGACCACTGAAATTCCCAGAAATATTTTTGGCACGAAAAATGCATCCTACACCCCTGAAAGTTCAGAAAATGTTGGCAGCCCAAAAAAGGCATTAAAATGCATTTTAGACCTCCAAAAATGTTGAAAACTTTGGAGGCCCAAAAAAGGGGTTTACAGGCATCCTAGACACCCTAAAGTCCAGAGAATGTTGGTGGAAAAAATATGGTGTCAGAGAGCCCTGAATGTCCCAAAACATTTGCAGCCTGAAAGGGGCATTAACCCGCATCCTAGACCACTGAAATTCCCAAAAATATTTTTGGCACGAAAAATGCATCCTACACCCCTGAAAGTTCTGAAACTGATGGCAGCTCAAAAAAAAGGCCTTAAAATGCATCTTATGCCTTCAAAAATGATGAAAACTTTGGAGGCCCAAAAATGGAGTTTACAGGCCTCCTAGACCCCTAAAGTCCAGAAAATGATGGTGGACTAAAAATGGTGTCAGAGAGCTCTGAATGTCCCAAAAACATTTGCAGCCTGAAAGGGGCATTAACCCGCATCCTAGACCACTGAAATTTCCCGAAATATTTTTGGCGCGAAAAATGCATCCTACACCCCTGAAAGTTCAGAAAATGTTGGCAGCTCAAAAAAATGCCTTAAAATGCATCTAGGCCTTCAAAAATGTTGAAAACCTTGGAGGTCCAAAAAAGGGGTTTACAGGCACCCTAGACCCCCTAAAGTCCAGAAAATGTTGGTGGACCAAAAACGGTGTCAGAGAGCACTGAATGTCCCAAAAACATTTGCAGACTTAAACGGGCATTAACCCGCATCCGAGACCACTGAAATTCCCAGAAATATTTTTGGCACGAAAAATGCATCCTACACCGCTGAAAGCTCAGAATATGTTAGCAGCCCAAAGAAGGCCTTAAAATGCATTTTAGGCCTACAAAAATGTTGAAAACTTTGTAAGCCCAAAAAAGGGGTTCATAGGCATCCTAGACCCCCTAAAGTCCAGAAAATATTGGTGGACCAAAAACTGTGTCAGAGAGTTTTGAATGTCCCAAAAACATTTTCAGCCTGAAAGGGGCATTAACCCGCATCCTAGACCACTGAAATTCCCAAAAATATTTTTGGCACGAAAAATGCATCCTACACCCCTGAAAGTTCAGAAAATGTTGGCAGCTCAAAAAAGGCATTAAAATGCATTTTAGACCTGCAAAAATGTTGAAAACTTTGGAGGCCCAAAAAAGGGGTTTACAGGCATCCTAGACCCCCTAAAGTCCAGAGAATGTTGGTGGACCAAATATAGTGTCAGAGAGCTCTGAATGTCCCAAAAACATTTGCAGCCTGAAAGGGGCATTAACCCGCATCCTAGACCACTGAAATTCCCAAAACTATTTTTGTCACGGAAAATGCATCCTACACCCCTGAAAGTTCAGAAAATTTTGGCAGCTCAAAACAAATGCCTTAAAATGCATTTTAGGCCTTCAAAAATGTTGAAAACTTTGGAGACCCAAAAAAGGGGTTTACAGGCATCCTAGACCCTCTAAAGTCCAGAAAATATTGGTGGACCAAACACTGTGTCAGAGAGTTTTGAATGTCCCAAAAACATTTTCAGCCTGAAAGGGGCATTAACCCGCATCCTAGACCACTGAAATTCCCAAAAATATTTTTGGCACGAAAAATGCATCCTACACCCCTGAAAGTTCAGAATATGTTAGCAGCCCAAAAAAGGCCTTAAAATGCATTATAGGCCTGCAAAAATGTAAAAAAAAAATCTTTGGAGGCCCAAAAAAGGGGTTTATAGGCATCCTAGACCCCCTAAAGTCCAGAAAATATTGGTGGACTAAAACCTGTGTCAGAGAGCTTTGAATGCCCCAAAACATTTGCAGCCTGAAAGGGGCATTAACCCGCATCCTAGACCACTGAAATTTCCCAAAATATTTTTGGCACGAAAAATGCATCCTACACCCCTGAAAGTTCAGAAAATCTTGGCAGCTCAAAAAAATGCCTTAAAATGCATCTTAGGCCTTCAAAAATGTTGAAAACTTTGGAGGCCCAAAAACAGGCTTTACAGGCACCCTAGACCCCCTAAAGTCCAGAAAATGTTGGTGGACCAAAAACGGTGGCAGAGAGCTCTGAATGTCCCAAAAACATTTGCAGCCTGAAAGGGGCATTAACCCGCATCCTAGACCACTGAAATTCCCAAAAATATTTCTGCCACGAAAAATGCATCCTATACCCCTGAAAGCTCAGAATATGTTAGCAGCCCAAAAAAGGCATTAAAATGCATTTTAGACCTCCAAAAAGGTTGAACACTTTGGAGGCCCAGAAAAGAGGTTTACAGGCATCCTAGACCCCCTAAAGTCCAGAGAATGTTGGTGGACCAAATATGGTGTCAGAGAGCTCTGAATGTCCCAAAAACATTTGCAGCCTGAAAGGGGCATTAACCCGCATCCTAGACCACTGAAATTCCCAAAAATATTTTTGGCACGAAAAATGCATCCTACACCCCTGAAATTTCCGAATATGTTAGCAGCCCAAAAAAGGCATTAAAATGCATTTTAGACCTGCAAAACATGTTGAAAACTTTGGAGGCCCAAAAAAAGGGTTTACAGGCATCCTAGATCCCCTAAAGTCCAGAAAATGTTGGTGGACCAAAAACTGTGTCAGAGAGCTCTGAATGTCCCAAAAACATTTGCAGACTTAAAGGGGAATTAACCCGCATCCAAGACCACTGAAATTCCCAGAAATATTTTTGGCACGAAAAATGCATCCTACACCCCTGAAGGTTCAGAATATGTTAGCAGCCCAATAAAGGCATTCAAATGCATTTTAGACCTACAAAAATGTTGAAAACTTTGGAGGCCCAAAAAAGGGGTTTACAGGCATTCTAGACCCCCTAAAGTCCAGAGAATGTTGGTGGACCAAATACGGTGTCAGAGAGCTCTGAATGTCCCAAAAACATTTGCAGCCTGAAAGGGGCATTAACCCGCATCCTAGACCACTGAAATTCCCAAAAATATTTTTGCCACGGAAAATGCATCCTACACCCCTGAAAGTTCAGAAAATTTTGGCAGCTCAAAACAAATGCCTTAAAATGCATCTTAGGCCTTCAAAAATGTTGAAAACTTTGGAGACCCAAAAAAGGGGTTTACAGGCATCCTAGACCCCCTAAAGTCCAGAAAATATTGGTGGACCAAAAACTGTGTCAGAGAGCTTTGAATGTCCCAAAAACATTTTCAGCCTGAAAGGGGCATTAACCCGCATCCTAGACCACTGAAATTCCCAAAAATATTTTTGGCACGAAAAATGCATCCTACACCCCTGAAAGTTCAGAATATGTTAGCAGCCCAAAAAAGGCCTTAAAATGCATTATAGGCCTGCAAAAATGTAAAAACAAATCTTTGGAGGCCCAAAAAAGGGGTTTATAGGCATCCTAGACCCCCTAAAGTCCAGAAAATATTGGTGGACTAAAACCTGTGTCAGAGAGCTTTGAATGCCCCAAAACATTTGCAGCCTGAAAGGGGCATTAACCCGCATCCTAGACCACTGAAATTCCCAAAAATATTTCTGCCACGAAAAATGCATCCTATATCCCTGAAAGCTCAGAATATGTTATCAGCCCAAAGAAGGCCTTAAAATGCATTTTAGGCCTAAAAAAATGTTGAAAACTTTGGAAGCCCAAAAAAGAGGTTTATAGGCATCCTAGAGCCCCTAAAGTCCAGAAAATGTTGGTGGACCAAAAACTGTGTCAGAGATCTCTGAATGTCCCAAAAACATTTGCAGACTTAAAGATGCATTAACCCGCATCCTAGACCACTGAAATTCCCAGAAATATTTCTGCCACGAAAAATGCATCCTATACCCCTGAAAGCTCAGAATATGTTAGCAGCCCAAAGAAGGCCTTAAAATGCATTTTAGGCCTAAAAAAATGTTGAAAACTTTGGATGCCAAAAAAAGGGGTTTATAGGCATCCTAGAGCCCCTAAAGTCCAGAAAATGTTGGTGGACCAAAAACTGTGTCAGAGATCTCTGAATGTCCCAAAAACATTTGCAGACTTAAAGATGCATTAACCCGCATCCTAGACCACTGAAATTCCCAGAAATATTTTTGGCACGAAAAATGCATCCTACACCCCTGAAAGTTCAGAAAATGTTGGCAGCCCAAAAAAGGCATTAAAATGCATTTTAGACCTCCAAAAATGTTGAACACTTTGGAGGCCCAGAAAAGAGGTTTACAGGCATCCTAGACCCCCTAAAGTCCAGAGAATGTTGGTGGACCAAATATGGTGTCAGAGAGCTCTGAATGTCCCAAAAACATTTGCAGCCTGAAAGGGGCATTAACCCGCATCCTAGACCACTGAAATTCCCAAAAATATTTTTGGCACGGAAAATGCATCCTACACCCCTGAAAGTTCAGAAAATGTTGGCAGCTCAAAACAAATGCCTTAAAATGCATCTTAGGCCTTCAAAAATGTTGAAAACTTTGGATGCCCAAAAAAGGGGTTTATAGGCATCCTAGACCCCCTAAAGTCCAGAAAATGTTGGTGGACCAAAAACTGTGTCAGAGATCTCTGAATGTCCCAAAAACATTTGCAGACTTAAAGATGCATTAACCCGCATCCTAGACCACTGAAATTCCCAGAAATATTTCTGCCACGAAAAATGCATCCTATACCCCTGAAAGCTCAGAATATGTTAGCAGCCCAAAGAAGGCCTTAAAATGCATTTTAGGCCTAAAAAAATGTTGAAAACTTTGGATGCCAAAAAAAGGGGTTTATAGGCATCCTAGAGCCCCTAAAGTCCAGAAAATGTTGGTGGACCAAAAACTGTGTCAGAGATCTCTGAATGTCCCAAAAACATTTGCAGACTTAAAGATGCATTAACCCGCATCCTAGACCACTGAAATTCCCAGAAATATTTTTGGCACGAAAAATGCATCCTACACCCCTGAAAGTTCAGAAAATGTTGGCAGCCCAAAAAAGGCATTAAAATGCATTTTAGACCTCCAAAAATGTTGAACACTTTGGAGGCCCAGCAAAGAGGTTTACAGGCATCCTAGACCCCCTAAAGTCCAGAGAATGTTGGTGGACCAAATATGGTGTCAGAGAGCTCTGAATGTCCCAAAAACATTTGCAGCCTGAAAGGGGCATTAACCCGCATCCTAGACCACTGAAATTCCCAAAAATATTTTTGCCACGGAAAATGCATCCTACACCCCTGAAAGTTCAGAAAATTTTGGCAGCTCAAAACAATTGCCTTAAAATGCATCTTAGGCCTTCAAAAATGTTGAAAACTTTGGAGACCCAAAAAAGGGGTTTACAGGCATCCTAGACCCCCTAAAGTGCAGAAAATATTGGTGGACCAAAAACTGTGTCAGAGAGCTTTGAATGTCCCAAAAACATTTGCAGCCTGAAAGGGGCATTAACCCGCATCCTAGACCACTGAAATTCCCAGAAATATTTTTGGCACGAAAAATGCATCCTACACCCCTGAAATTTCTGAATATGTTAGCAGCCCATTAAAGGCATTAAAATGCATTTTAGACGTACAAAAATGTTGAAAACTTTGGAGGCCCAAAAAAGGGGTTTACAGGCATCCTAGACCCCCTAAAGTCCAGAAAATATTGGTGGACTAAAACCTGTGTCAGAGAGCTTTGAATGCCCCAAAACATTTGCAGCCTGAAAGGGGCATTAACCCGCATCCTAGACCACTGAAATTTCCCAAAATATTTTTGGCACGGAAAATGCATCCTACACCCCTGAAAGTTCAGAAAATGTTGGCAGTTCAAAAAAATGCCTTAAAATGCATGTTAGGCCTTCAAAAGTGTTGAAAACTTTGGAGGCCCAAAAACAGGCTTTACAGGCACCCTAGACCCCTTAAAGTCCAGAAAATGTTGGTGGACCAAAAACGGTGGCAGAGAGCTCTGAATGTCCCAAAAACATTTGCAGCCTGAAAGGGGCATTAACCTGCATCCTAGACCACTGAAATTCCCAAAAATATTTCTGCCACGAAAAATGCATCCTATACCCCTGAAAGCTCAGAATATGTTAGCAGCCCAAAGAAGGCCTTAAAATGCATTTTAGGCCTAAAAAAATGTTGAAAACTTTGGATGCCCAAAAAAGGGGTTTATAGGCATCCTAGAGCCCCTAAAGTCCAGAAAATGTTGGTGGACCAAAAACTGTGTCAGAGATCTCTGAATGTCCCAAAAACATTTGCAGACTTAAAGATGCATTAACCCGCATCCTAGACCACTGAAATTCCCAGAAATATTTTTGGCACGAAAAATGCATCCTACACCCCTGAAAGTTCAGAAAATGTTGGCAGTTCAAAAAAATGCCTTAAAATGCATGTTAGGCCTTCAAAAGTGTTGAAAACTTTGGAGGCCCAAAAACAGGCTTTACAGGCACCCTAGACCCCTTAAAGTGCAGAAAATGTTGGTGGACCAAAAACGGTGGCAGAGAGCTCTGAATGTCCCAAAAACATTTGCAGCCTGAAAGGGGCATTAACCTGCATCCTAGACCACTGAAATTCCCAAAAATATTTCTCCCACGAAAAATGCATCCTATACCCCTGAAAGCTCAGAATATGTTAGCAGCCCAAAGAAGGCCTTAAAATGCATTTTAGGCCTAAAAAAATGTTGAAAACTTTGGATGCCCAAAAAAGGGGTTTATAGGCATCCTAGAGCCCCTAAAGTCCAGAAAATGTTGGTGGACCAAATATGGTGTCAGAGAGCTCTGAATGTCCCAAAAACATTTGCAGCTTGAAAGGGTCATTAACCCGCATCCTAGACCACTGAAATTCCCAAAAATATTTTTGGCACGGAAAATGCATCCTACACCCCTGAAAGTTCAGAAAATGTTGGCAGCTCAAAACAAATGCCTTAAAATGCATCTTAGGCCTTCAAAAATGTTGAAAACTTTGGAGACCCAAAAAAGGGGTTTACAGGCATCCTAGACCCCCTAAAGTGCAGAAAATATTGGTGGACCAAAAACTGTGTCAGAGAGCTTTGAATGTCCCAAAAACATTTGCAGCCTGAAAGGGGCATTAACCCGCATCCTAGACCACTGAAATTCCCAGAAATATTTTTGGCACGAAAAATGCATCCTACACCCCTGAAATTTCTGAATATGTTAGCAGCCCAATAAAGGCATTAAAATGCATTTTAGACCTACAAAAATGTTGAAAACTTTGGAGGCCCAAAAAAGGGGTTTACAGGCATCCTAGACCCCCTAAAGTCCAGAGAATGTTGGTGGACCAAATATGGTGTCAGAGAGCTCTGAATGTCCCAAAAACATTTGCAGACTTAAAGGGGAATTAACCCGCATCCTAGACCACTGAAATTCCCAGAAATATTTTTGGCACGAAAAATGCATCCTACACCCCTGAAGGTTCAGAATATGTTAGCAGCCCAATAAAGGCATTAAAATGCATTTTAGACCTACAAAAATGTTGAAAACTTTGGAGGCCCAAAAAAGGGGTTTACAGGCATCCTAGACCCCCTAAAGTCCAGAGAATGTTGGTGGACCAAATATGGTGTCAGAGAGCTCTGAATGTCCCAAAACATTTGCAGCCTGAAAGGGGTATTAACCCGCATCCTAGACTACTGAAATTCCCAAAAATATTTTTGGCACGGATAATGCATCCTACACCCCTGAAAGTTCTGAAACTGTTGGCAGCACAAAAAAGGCCTTAAAATGCATCTTATGCCTTCAAAAATGATGAAAACTTTGGAGGCCCAAAAATGGAGTTTAAAGGCCTCCTAGACCCCTAAAGTCCAAAAAATGTTGGTGGACCAAAAATGGTGTCAGAGAGCTCTGAATGTCCCAAAAACATTTGCAGCCTGAAAGGGGCATTAACCCGCATCCTAGACCACTGAAATTTCCCAAAATATTTTTGGCACGAAAAATGCATCCTACACCCCTGAAAGTTCAGAATATGTTAGCAGCCCAAAGAAGGCCTTAAAATGCATTTTAGGCCTACACAAATGTTGAAAACTTTGTAAGCCCAAAAAAGGGGTTTATAGGCATCCTAGAGCCCCTAAAGTCCAGAAAATGTTGGTGGACCAAAAACTGTGTCAGAGAGCTCTGAATGTCCCAAAAACATTTGCAGCCTGAAAGGGGCATTAACCCGCATCCTAGACCACTGAAATTCCCAAAAATATTTCTGCCACGAAAAATGCATCCTATACCCCTGAAAGCTCAGAATATGTTAGCAGCCCAAAGAAGGCCTTAAAATCCATTTTAGGCCTAAAAAAATGTTGAAAACTTTGGATGCCCAAAAAAGGGGTTTATAGGCATCCTAGACCCCCTAAAGTCCAGAAAATGTTGGTGGACCAAAAACTGTGTCAGAGATCTCTGAATGTCCCAAAAACATTTGCAGACTTAAAGATGCATTAACCCGCATCCTAGACCACTGAAATTCCCAGAAATATTTCTGCCACGAAAAATGCATCCTATACCCCTGAAAGCTCAGAATATGTTAGCAGCCCAAAGAAGGCCTTAAAATGCATTTTAGGCCTAAAAAAATGTTGAAAACTTTGGATGCCAAAAAAAGGGGTTTATAGGCATCCTAGAGCCCCTAAAGTCCAGAAAATGTTGGTGGACCAAAAACTGTGTCAGAGATCTCTGAATGTCCCAAAAACATTTGCAGACTTAAAGATGCATTAACCCGCATCCTAGACCACTGAAATTCCCAGAAATATTTTTGGCACGAAAAATGCATCCTACACCCCTGAAAGTTCAGAAAATGTTGGCAGCCCAAAAAAGGCATTAAAATGCATTTTAGACCTCCAAAAATGTTGAACACTTTGGAGGCCCAGAAAAGAGGTTTACAGGCATCCTAGACCCCCTAAAGTCCAGAGAATGTTGGTGGACCAAATATGGTGTCAGAGAGCTCTGAATGTCCCAAAAACATTTGCAGCCTGAAAGGGGCATTAACCCGCATCCTAGACCACTGAAATTCCCAAAAATATTTTTGGCACGGAAAATGCATCCTACACCCCTGAAAGTTCAGAAAATGTTGGCAGCTCAAAACAAATGCCTTAAAATGCATCTTAGGCCTTCAAAAATGTTGAAAACTTTGGATGCCCAAAAAAGGGGTTTATAGGCATCCTAGACCCCCTAAAGTCCAGAAAATGTTGGTGGACCAAAAACTGTGTCAGAGATCTCTGAATGTCCCAAAAACATTTGCAGACTTAAAGATGCATTAACCCGCATCCTAGACCACTGAAATTCCCAGAAATATTTCTGCCACGAAAAATGCATCCTATACCCCTGAAAGCTCAGAATATGTTAGCAGCCCAAAGAAGGCCTTAAAATGCATTTTAGGCCTAAAAAAATGTTGAAAACTTTGGATGCCAAAAAAAGGGGTTTATAGGCATCCTAGAGCCCCTAAAGTCCAGAAAATGTTGGTGGACCAAAAACTGTGTCAGAGATCTCTGAATGTCCCAAAAACATTTGCAGACTTAAAGATGCATTAACCCGCATCCTAGACCACTGAAATTCCCAGAAATATTTTTGGCATGAAAAATGCATCGTACACCCCTGAAAGTTCAGAAAATGTTGGCAGCCCAAAAAAGGCATTAAAATGCATTTTAGACCTCCAAAAATGTTGAACACTTTGGAGGCCCAGAAAAGAGGTTTACAGGCATCCTAGACCCCCTAAAGTCCAGAGAATGTTGGTGGACCAAATATGGTGTCAGAGAGCTCTGAATGTCCCAAAAACATTTGCAGCCTGAAAGGGGCATTAACCCGCATCCTAGACCACTGAAATTCCCAAAAATATTTTTGGCACGGAAAATGCATCCTACACCCCTGAAAGTTCAGAAAATGTTGGCAGCTCAAAACAAATGCCTTAAAATGCATCTTAGGCCTTCAAAAATGTTGAAAACTTTGGAGACCCAAAAAAGGGGTTTACAGGCATCCTAGACCCCCTAAAGTGCAGAAAATATTGGTGGACCAAAAACTGTGTCAGAGAGCTTTGAATGTCCCAAAAACATTTGCAGCCTGAAAGGGGCATTAACCCGCATCCTAGACCACTGAAATTCCCAGAAATATTTTTGGCACGAAAAATGCATCCTACACCCCTGAAATTTCTGAATATGTTAGCAGCCCAATAAAGGCATTAAAATGCATTTTAGACCTACAAAAATGTTGAAAACTTTGGAGGCCCAAAAAAGGGGTTTACAGGCATCCTAGACCCCCTAAAGTCCAGAGAATGTTGGTGGACCAAATATGGTGTCAGAGAGCTCTGAATGTCCCAAAAACATTTGCAGACTTAAAGGGGAATTAACCCGCATCCTAGACCACTGAAATTCCCAGAAATATTTTTGGCACGAAAAATGCATCCTACACCCCTGAAGGTTCAGAATATGTTAGCAGCCCAATAAAGGCATTAAAATGCATTTTAGACCTACAAAAATGTTGAAAACTTTGGAGGCCCAAAAAAGGGGTTTACAGGCATCCTAGACCCCCTAAAGTCCAGAGAATGTTGGTGGACCAAATATGGTGTCAGAGAGCTCTGAATGTCCCAAAACATTTGCAGCCTGAAAGGGGTATTAACCCGCATCCTAGACTACTGAAATTCCCAAAAATATTTTTGGCACGGATAATGCATCCTACACCCCTGAAAGTTCTGAAACTGTTGGCAGCACAAAAAAGGCCTTAAAATGCATCTTATGCCTTCAAAAATGATGAAAACTTTGGAGGCCCAAAAATGGAGTTTAAAGGCCTCCTAGACCCCTAAAGTCCAGAAAATGTTGGTGGACCAAAAATGGTGTCAGAGAGCTCTGAATGTCCCAAAAACATTTACAGCCTGAAAGGGGCATTAACCTGCATCCTAGACCACTGAAATTTCCCAAAATATTTTTGGC
The DNA here is from genome assembly GCF_040938575.1 of Ambystoma mexicanum. Classification (NCBI taxonomy): domain Eukaryota; kingdom Metazoa; phylum Chordata; class Amphibia; order Caudata; family Ambystomatidae; genus Ambystoma; species Ambystoma mexicanum. The sequence continues at coordinate 230,431,695 of NC_090922.1, read as the reverse complement.
ACGAAAAATGCATCCTACACCCCTGAAAGTTCAGAATATGTTAGCAGCCCAAAGAAGGCCTTAAAATGCATTTTAGGCCTACACAAATGTTGAAAACTTTGTAAGCCCAAAAAAGGGGTTTATAGGCATCCTAGAGCCCCTAAAGTCCAGAAAATGTTGGTGGACCAAAAACTGTGTCAGAGAGCTCTGAATGTCCCAAAAACATTTGCAGCCTGAAAGGGGCATTAACCCGCATCCTAGACCACTGAAATTCCCAAAAATATTTCTGCCACGAAAAATGCATCCTATACCCCTGAAAGCTCAGAATATGTTAGCAGCCCAAAGAAGGCCTTAAAATCCATTTTAGGCCTAAAAAAATGTTGAAAACTTTGGATGCCCAAAAAAGGGGTTTATAGGCATCCTAGACCCCCTAAAGTCCAGAAAATGTTGGTGGACCAAAAACTGTGTCAGAGATCTCTGAATGTCCCAAAAACATTTGCAGACTTAAAGATGCATTAACCCGCATCCTAGACCACTGAAATTCCCAGAAATATTTCTGCCACGAAAAATGCATCCTATACCCCTGAAAGCTCAGAATATGTTAGCAGCCCAAAGAAGGCCTTAAAATGCATTTTAGGCCTAAAAAAATGTTGAAAACTTTGGATGCCAAAAAAAGGGGTTTATAGGCATCCTAGAGCCCCTAAAGTCCAGAAAATGTTGGTGGACCAAAAACTGTGTCAGAGATCTCTGAATGTCCCAAAAACATTTGCAGACTTAAAGATGCATTAACCCGCATCCTAGACCACTGAAATTCCCAGAAATATTTTTGGCACGAAAAATGCATCCTACACCCCTGAAAGTTCAGAAAATGTTGGCAGCCCAAAAAAGGCATTAAAATGCATTTTAGACCTCCAAAAATGTTGAACACTTTGGAGGCCTAGAAAAGAGGTTTACAGGCATCCTAGACCCCCTAAAGTCCAGAGAATGTTGGTGGACCAAATATGGTGTCAGAGAGCTCTGAATGTCCCAAAAACATTTGCAGCCTGAAAGGGGCATTAACCCGCATCCTAGACCACTGAAATTCCCAAAAATATTTTTGGCACGGAAAATGCATCCTACACCCCTGAAAGTTCAGAAAATGTTGGCAGCTCAAAACAAATGCCTTAAAATGCATCTTAGGCCTTCAAAAATGTTGAAAACTTTGGATGCCCAAAAAAGGGGTTTATAGGCATCCTAGACCCCCTAAAGTCCAGAAAATGTTGGTGGACCAAAAACTGTGTCAGAGATCTCTGAATGTCCCAAAAACATTTGCAGACTTAAAGATGCATTAACCCGCATCCTAGACCACTGAAATTCCCAGAAATATTTCTGCCACGAAAAATGCATCCTATACCCCTGAAAGCTCAGAATATGTTAGCAGCCCAAAGAAGCCCTTAAAATGCATTTTAGGCCTAAAAAAATGTTGAAAACTTTGGATGCCAAAAAAAGGGGTTTATAGGCATCCTAGAGCCCCTAAAGTCCAGAAAATGTTGGTGGACCAAAAACTGTGTCAGAGATCTCTGAATGTCCCAAAAACATTTGCAGACTTAAAGATGCATTAACCCGCATCCTAGACCACTGAAATTCCCAGAAATATTTTTGGCACGAAAAATGCATCCTACACCCCTGAAAGTTCAGAAAATGTTGGCAGCCCAAAAAAGGCATTAAAATGCATTTTAGACCTCCAAAAATGTTGAACACTTTGGAGGCCCAGAAAAGAGGTTTACAGGCATCCTAGACCCCCTAAAGTCCAGAGAATGTTGGTGGACCAAATATGGTGTCAGAGAGCTCTGAATGTCCCAAAAACATTTGCAGCCTGAAAGGGGCATTAACCCGCATCCTAGACCACTGAAATTCCCAAAAATATTTTTGGCACGGAAAATGCATCCTACACCCCTGAAAGTTCAGAAAATGTTGGCAGCTCAAAACAAATGCCTTAAAATGCATCTTAGGCCTTCAAAAATGTTGAAAACTTTGGAGACCCAAAAAAGGGGTTTACAGGCATCCTAGACCCCCTAAAGTGCAGAAAATATTGGTGGACCAAAAACTGTGTCAGAGAGCTTTGAATGTCCCAAAAACATTTGCAGCCTGAAAGGGGCATTAACCCGCATCCTAGACCACTGAAATTCCCAGAAATATTTTTGGCACGAAAAATGCATCCTACACCCCTGAAATTTCTGAATATGTTAGCAGCCCAATAAAGGCATTAAAATGCATTTTAGACCTACAAAAATGTTGAAAACTTTGGAGGCCCAAAAAAGGGGTTTACAGGCATCCTAGACCCCCTAAAGTCCAGAGAATGTTGGTGGACCAAATATGGTGTCAGAGAGCTCTGAATGTCCCAAAAACATTTGCAGACTTAAAGGGGAATTAACCCGCATCCTAGACCACTGAAATTCCCAGAAATATTTTTGGCACGAAAAATGCATCCTACACCGCTGAAAGCTCAGAATATGTTAGCAGCCCAAAGAAGGCCTTAAAATGCATTTTAGGCCTACAAAAATGTTGAAAACTTTGTAAACCCAAAAAAGGGGTTTATAGGCATCCTAGAGCCCCTAAGGTCCAGAAAATGTTGGTGGACCAAAAACTGCGTCAGAGAGCTCTGAATGTTCCAAAAACATTTGCAGACTTAAAGATGCATTAACCCGAATCCTAGACCACTGAAATTCCCAGAAATATTTTTGGCACGAAAAATGCATCCTACACCCCTGAAAGTTCAGAAAATGTTGGCAGCTCAAAAAAGGCATTAAAATGCATTTTAGACCTGCAAAAATGTTGAAACCTTTGGAGGCCCAAAAAAGGGGTTTACAGGCATCCTAGACCCCCTAAAGTCCAGAGAATGTTGGTGGACCAAATATAGTGTCAGAGAGCTCTGAATGTCCCAAAAACATTTGCAGCCTGAAAGGGGCATTAACCCGCATCCTAGACCACTGAAATTCCCAAAACTATTTTTGTCACGGAAAATGCATCCTACACCCCTGAAAGTTCAGAAAATTGTGGCAGCTCAAAACAAATGCCTTAAAATGCATTTTAGGCCTTCAAAAATGTTGAAAACTTTGGAGACCCAAAAAAGGGGTTTACAGGCATCCTAGACCCTCTAAAGTCCAGAAAATATTGGTGGACCAAAAACTGTGTCAGAGAGATTTGAATGTCCCAAAAACATTTTCAGCCTGAAAGGGGCATTAACCCGCATCCTAGACCACTGAAATTCCCAAAAATATTTTTGGCACGAAAAATGCATCCTACACCCCTGAAAGTTCAGAATATGTTAGCAGCCCAAAAAAGGCCTTAAAATGCATTGTAGGCCTGCAAAAATGTAAAAAAAAAATCTTTGGAGGCCCAAAAAAGGGGTTTATAGGCATCCTAGACCCCCTAAAGTCCAGAAAATATTGGTGGACTAAAACCTGTGTCAGAGAGCTCTGAATGTCCCAAAAACATTTGCAGCCTGAAAGGGGCATTAACCCGCATCCTAGACCACTGAAATTCCCAAAAATATTTCTGCCACGAAAAATGCATCCTATACCCCTGAAAGCTCAGAATATGTTAGCAGCCCAAAGAAGGCCTTAAAATGCATTTTAGGCCTAAAAAAATGTTGAAAACTTTGGACGCCCAAAAAAGGGGTTTATAGGCACCCTAGAGCCCCTAAAGTCCAGAAAATGTTGGTGGACCAAAAACTGTGTCAGAGATCTCTGAATGTCCCAAAAACATTTGCAGACTTAAAGATGCATTAACCCGCATCCTAGACCACTGAAATTCCCAGAAATATTTTTGGCACGAAAAATGCATCCTACACCCCTGAAAGTTCAGAAAATGTTGGCAGCCCAAAAAAGGCATTAAAATGCATTTTAGACCTCCAAAAATGTTGAACACTTTGGAGGCCCAGAAAAGAGGTTTACAGGCATCCTAGACCCCCTAAAGTCCAGAGAATGTTGGTGGACCAAATATGGTGTCAGAGAGCTCTGAATGTCCCAAAAACATTTGCAGCCTGAAAGGGGCATTAACCCGCATCCTAGACCACTGAAATTCCCAAAAATATTTTTGGCACGGAAAATGCATCCTACACCCATGAAAGTTCAGAAAATGTTGGCAGCTCAAAACAAATGCCTTAAAATGCATCTTAGGCCTTCAAAAATGTTGAAAACTTTGGAGACCCAAAAAAGGGGTTTACAGGCATCCTAGACCCCCTAAAGTCCAGAAAATATTGGTGGACCAAAAACTGTGTCAGAGAGCTTTGAATGTCCCAAAAACATTTGCAGCCTGAAAGGGGCATTAACCCGCATCCTAGACCACTGAAATTCCCAGAAATATTTTTGGCACGAAAAATGCATCCTACACCCCTGAAATTTCCGAATATGTTAGCAGCCCAAAAAAGGCATTAAAATGCATTTTAGACCTGCAAAAAATGTTGAAAACTTTGGAGCCCCAAAAAAAGGGTTTACAGGCATCCTAGATCCCCTAAAGTCCAGAAAATGTTGGTGGACCAAAAACTGTGTCAGAGAGCTCTGAATGTCCCAAAAACATTTGCAGACTTAAAGGGGAATTAACCCGCATCCAAGACCACTGAAATTCCCAGAAATATTTTTGGCACGAAAAATGCATCCTACACCCCTGAAAGTTCAGAATATGTTAGCAGCCCAAAGAAGGCCTTAAAATGCATTTTAGGCCTAAAAAAATGTTGAAAACTTTGGAAGCCCAAAAAAGAGGTTTATAGGCATCCTAGAGCCCCTAAAGTCCAGAAAATGTTGGTGGACCAAAAACTGTGTCAGAGATCTCTGAATGTCCCAAAAACATTTGCAGACTTAAAGATGCATTAACCCGCATCCTAGACCACTGAAATTCCCAGAAATATTTTTGGCACGAAAAATGCATCCTACACCCCTGAAAGTTCAGAAAATGTTGGCAGCCCAAAAAAGGCATTAAAATGCATTTTAGACCTCCAAAAATGTTGAAAACTTTGGAGGCCCAAAAAAGGGGTTTACAGGCATCCTAGACACCCTAAAGTCCAGAGAATGTTGGTGGAAAAAATATGGTGTCAGAGAGCCCTGAATGTCCCAAAACATTTGCAGCCTGAAAGGGGCATTAACCCGCATCCTAGACCACTGAAATTCCCAAAAATATTTTTGGCACGAAAAATGCATCCTACACCCCTGAAAGTTCTGAAACTGATGGCAGCTCAAAAAAAAGGCCTTAAAATGCATCTTATGCCTTCAAAAATGATGAAAACTTTGGAGGCCCAAAAATGGAGTTTACAGGCCTCCTAGACCCCTAAAGTCCAGAAAATGATGGTGGACTAAAAATGGTGTCAGAGAGCTCTGAATGTCCCAAAAACATTTGCAGCCTGAAAGGGGCATTAACCCGCATCCTAGACCACTGAAATTTCCCGAAATATTTTTGGCGCGAAAAATGCATCCTACACCCCTGAAAGTTCAGAAAATGTTGGCAGCTCAAAAAAATGCCTTAAAATGCATCTAGGCCTTCAAAAATGTTGAAAACCTTGGAGGTCCAAAAAAGGGGTTTACAGGCACCCTAGACCCCCTAAAGTCCAGAAAATGTTGGTGGACCAAAAACGGTGTCAGAGAGCACTGAATGTCCCAAAAACATTTGCAGACTTAAACGGGCATTAACCCGCATCCGAGACCACTGAAATTCCCAGAAATATTTTTGGCACGAAAAATGCATCCTACACCGCTGAAAGCTCAGAATATGTTAGCAGCCCAAAGAAGGCCTTAAAATGCATTTTAGGCCTACAAAAATGTTGAAAACTTTGTAAGCCCAAAAAAGGGGTTCATAGGCATCCTAGACCCCCTAAAGTCCAGAAAATATTGGTGGACCAAAAACTGTGTCAGAGAGTTTTGAATGTCCCAAAAACATTTTCAGCCTGAAAGGGGCATTAACCCGCATCCTAGACCACTGAAATTCCCAAAAATATTTTTGGCACGAAAAATGCATCCTACACCCCTGAAAGTTCAGAAAATGTTGGCAGCTCAAAAAAGGCATTAAAATGCATTTTAGACCTGCAAAAATGTTGAAAACTTTGGAGGCCCAAAAAAGGGGTTTACAGGCATCCTAGACCCCCTAAAGTCCAGAGAATGTTGGTGGACCAAATATAGTGTCAGAGAGCTCTGAATGTCCCAAAAACATTTGCAGCCTGAAAGGGGCATTAACCCGCATCCTAGACCACTGAAATTCCCAAAACTATTTTTGTCACGGAAAATGCATCCTACACCCCTGAAAGTTCAGAAAATTTTGGCAGCTCAAAACAAATGCCTTAAAATGCATTTTAGGCCTTCAAAAATGTTGAAAACTTTGGAGACCCAAAAAAGGGGTTTACAGGCATCCTAGACCCTCTAAAGTCCAGAAAATATTGGTGGACCAAACACTGTGTCAGAGAGTTTTGAATGTCCCAAAAACATTTTCAGCCTGAAAGGGGCATTAACCCGCATCCTAGACCACTGAAATTCCCAAAAATATTTTTGGCACGAAAAATGCATCCTACACCCCTGAAAGTTCAGAATATGTTAGCAGCCCAAAAAAGGCCTTAAAATGCATTATAGGCCTGCAAAAATGTAAAAAAAAAATCTTTGGAGGCCCAAAAAAGGGGTTTATAGGCATCCTAGACCCCCTAAAGTCCAGAAAATATTGGTGGACTAAAACCTGTGTCAGAGAGCTTTGAATGCCCCAAAACATTTGCAGCCTGAAAGGGGCATTAACCCGCATCCTAGACCACTGAAATTTCCCAAAATATTTTTGGCACGAAAAATGCATCCTACACCCCTGAAAGTTCAGAAAATCTTGGCAGCTCAAAAAAATGCCTTAAAATGCATCTTAGGCCTTCAAAAATGTTGAAAACTTTGGAGGCCCAAAAACAGGCTTTACAGGCACCCTAGACCCCCTAAAGTCCAGAAAATGTTGGTGGACCAAAAACGGTGGCAGAGAGCTCTGAATGTCCCAAAAACATTTGCAGCCTGAAAGGGGCATTAACCCGCATCCTAGACCACTGAAATTCCCAAAAATATTTCTGCCACGAAAAATGCATCCTATACCCCTGAAAGCTCAGAATATGTTAGCAGCCCAAAAAAGGCATTAAAATGCATTTTAGACCTCCAAAAAGGTTGAACACTTTGGAGGCCCAGAAAAGAGGTTTACAGGCATCCTAGACCCCCTAAAGTCCAGAGAATGTTGGTGGACCAAATATGGTGTCAGAGAGCTCTGAATGTCCCAAAAACATTTGCAGCCTGAAAGGGGCATTAACCCGCATCCTAGACCACTGAAATTCCCAAAAATATTTTTGGCACGAAAAATGCATCCTACACCCCTGAAATTTCCGAATATGTTAGCAGCCCAAAAAAGGCATTAAAATGCATTTTAGACCTGCAAAACATGTTGAAAACTTTGGAGGCCCAAAAAAAGGGTTTACAGGCATCCTAGATCCCCTAAAGTCCAGAAAATGTTGGTGGACCAAAAACTGTGTCAGAGAGCTCTGAATGTCCCAAAAACATTTGCAGACTTAAAGGGGAATTAACCCGCATCCAAGACCACTGAAATTCCCAGAAATATTTTTGGCACGAAAAATGCATCCTACACCCCTGAAGGTTCAGAATATGTTAGCAGCCCAATAAAGGCATTCAAATGCATTTTAGACCTACAAAAATGTTGAAAACTTTGGAGGCCCAAAAAAGGGGTTTACAGGCATTCTAGACCCCCTAAAGTCCAGAGAATGTTGGTGGACCAAATACGGTGTCAGAGAGCTCTGAATGTCCCAAAAACATTTGCAGCCTGAAAGGGGCATTAACCCGCATCCTAGACCACTGAAATTCCCAAAAATATTTTTGCCACGGAAAATGCATCCTACACCCCTGAAAGTTCAGAAAATTTTGGCAGCTCAAAACAAATGCCTTAAAATGCATCTTAGGCCTTCAAAAATGTTGAAAACTTTGGAGACCCAAAAAAGGGGTTTACAGGCATCCTAGACCCCCTAAAGTCCAGAAAATATTGGTGGACCAAAAACTGTGTCAGAGAGCTTTGAATGTCCCAAAAACATTTTCAGCCTGAAAGGGGCATTAACCCGCATCCTAGACCACTGAAATTCCCAAAAATATTTTTGGCACGAAAAATGCATCCTACACCCCTGAAAGTTCAGAATATGTTAGCAGCCCAAAAAAGGCCTTAAAATGCATTATAGGCCTGCAAAAATGTAAAAACAAATCTTTGGAGGCCCAAAAAAGGGGTTTATAGGCATCCTAGACCCCCTAAAGTCCAGAAAATATTGGTGGACTAAAACCTGTGTCAGAGAGCTTTGAATGCCCCAAAACATTTGCAGCCTGAAAGGGGCATTAACCCGCATCCTAGACCACTGAAATTCCCAAAAATATTTCTGCCACGAAAAATGCATCCTATATCCCTGAAAGCTCAGAATATGTTATCAGCCCAAAGAAGGCCTTAAAATGCATTTTAGGCCTAAAAAAATGTTGAAAACTTTGGAAGCCCAAAAAAGAGGTTTATAGGCATCCTAGAGCCCCTAAAGTCCAGAAAATGTTGGTGGACCAAAAACTGTGTCAGAGATCTCTGAATGTCCCAAAAACATTTGCAGACTTAAAGATGCATTAACCCGCATCCTAGACCACTGAAATTCCCAGAAATATTTCTGCCACGAAAAATGCATCCTATACCCCTGAAAGCTCAGAATATGTTAGCAGCCCAAAGAAGGCCTTAAAATGCATTTTAGGCCTAAAAAAATGTTGAAAACTTTGGATGCCAAAAAAAGGGGTTTATAGGCATCCTAGAGCCCCTAAAGTCCAGAAAATGTTGGTGGACCAAAAACTGTGTCAGAGATCTCTGAATGTCCCAAAAACATTTGCAGACTTAAAGATGCATTAACCCGCATCCTAGACCACTGAAATTCCCAGAAATATTTTTGGCACGAAAAATGCATCCTACACCCCTGAAAGTTCAGAAAATGTTGGCAGCCCAAAAAAGGCATTAAAATGCATTTTAGACCTCCAAAAATGTTGAACACTTTGGAGGCCCAGAAAAGAGGTTTACAGGCATCCTAGACCCCCTAAAGTCCAGAGAATGTTGGTGGACCAAATATGGTGTCAGAGAGCTCTGAATGTCCCAAAAACATTTGCAGCCTGAAAGGGGCATTAACCCGCATCCTAGACCACTGAAATTCCCAAAAATATTTTTGGCACGGAAAATGCATCCTACACCCCTGAAAGTTCAGAAAATGTTGGCAGCTCAAAACAAATGCCTTAAAATGCATCTTAGGCCTTCAAAAATGTTGAAAACTTTGGATGCCCAAAAAAGGGGTTTATAGGCATCCTAGACCCCCTAAAGTCCAGAAAATGTTGGTGGACCAAAAACTGTGTCAGAGATCTCTGAATGTCCCAAAAACATTTGCAGACTTAAAGATGCATTAACCCGCATCCTAGACCACTGAAATTCCCAGAAATATTTCTGCCACGAAAAATGCATCCTATACCCCTGAAAGCTCAGAATATGTTAGCAGCCCAAAGAAGGCCTTAAAATGCATTTTAGGCCTAAAAAAATGTTGAAAACTTTGGATGCCAAAAAAAGGGGTTTATAGGCATCCTAGAGCCCCTAAAGTCCAGAAAATGTTGGTGGACCAAAAACTGTGTCAGAGATCTCTGAATGTCCCAAAAACATTTGCAGACTTAAAGATGCATTAACCCGCATCCTAGACCACTGAAATTCCCAGAAATATTTTTGGCACGAAAAATGCATCCTACACCCCTGAAAGTTCAGAAAATGTTGGCAGCCCAAAAAAGGCATTAAAATGCATTTTAGACCTCCAAAAATGTTGAACACTTTGGAGGCCCAGAAAAGAGGTTTACAGGCATCCTAGACCCCCTAAAGTCCAGAGAATGTTGGTGGACCAAATATGGTGTCAGAGAGCTCTGAATGTCCCAAAAACATTTGCAGCCTGAAAGGGGCATTAACCCGCATCCTAGACCACTGAAATTCCCAAAAATATTTTTGCCACGGAAAATGCATCCTACACCCCTGAAAGTTCAGAAAATTTTGGCAGCTCAAAACAATTGCCTTAAAATGCATCTTAGGCCTTCAAAAATGTTGAAAACTTTGGAGACCCAAAAAAGGGGTTTACAGGCATCCTAGACCCCCTAAAGTGCAGAAAATATTGGTGGACCAAAAACTGTGTCAGAGAGCTTTGAATGTCCCAAAAACATTTGCAGCATGAAAGGGGCATTAACCCGCATCCTAGACCACTGAAATTCCCAGAAATATTTTTGGCACGAAAAATGCATCCTACACCCCTGAAATTTCTGAATATGTTAGCAGCCCATTAAAGGCATTAAAATGCATTTTAGACGTACAAAAATGTTGAAAACTTTGGAGGCCCAAAAAAGGGGTTTACAGGCATCCTAGACCCCCTAAAGTCCAGAAAATATTGGTGGACTAAAACCTGTGTCAGAGAGCTTTGAATGCCCCAAAACATTTGCAGCCTGAAAGGGGCATTAACCCGCATCCTAGACCACTGAAATTTCCCAAAATATTTTTGGCACGGAAAATGCATCCTACACCCCTGAAAGTTCAGAAAATGTTGGCAGTTCAAAAAAATGCCTTAAAATGCATGTTAGGCCTTCAAAAGTGTTGAAAACTTTGGAGGCCCAAAAACAGGCTTTACAGGCACCCTAGACCCCTTAAAGTCCAGAAAATGTTGGTGGACCAAAAACGGTGGCAGAGAGCTCTGAATGTCCCAAAAACATTTGCAGCCTGAAAGGGGCATTAACCTGCATCCTAGACCACTGAAATTCCCAAAAATATTTCTGCCACGAAAAATGCATCCTATACCCCTGAAAGCTCAGAATATGTTAGCAGCCCAAAGAAGGCCTTAAAATGCATTTTAGGCCTAAAAAAATGTTGAAAACTTTGGATGCCCAAAAAAGGGGTTTATAGGCATCCTAGAGCCCCTAAAGTCCAGAAAATGTTGGTGGACCAAAAACTGTGTCAGAGATCTCTGAATGTCCCAAAAACATTTGCAGACTTAAAGATGCATTAACCCGCATCCTAGACCACTGAAATTCCCAGAAATATTTTTGGCACGAAAAATGCATCCTACACCCCTGAAAGTTCAGAAAATGTTGGCAGTTCAAAAAAATGCCTTAAAATGCATGTTAGGCCTTCAAAAGTGTTGAAAACTTTGGAGGCCCAAAAACAGGCTTTACAGGCACCCTAGACCCCTTAAAGTGCAGAAAATGTTGGTGGACCAAAAACGGTGGCAGAGAGCTCTGAATGTCCCAAAAACATTTGCAGCCTGAAAGGGGCATTAACCTGCATCCACGACCACTGAAATTCCCAAAAATATTTCTCCCACGAAAAATGCATCCTATACCCCTGAAAGCTCAGAATATGTTAGCAGCCCAAAGAAGGCCTTAAAATGCATTTTAGGCCTAAAAAAATGTTGAAAACTTTGGATGCCCAAAAAAGGGGTTTATAGGCATCCTAGAGCCCCTAAAGTCCAGAAAATGTTGGTGGACCAAATATGGTGTCAGAGAGCTCTGAATGTCCCAAAAACATTTGCAGCTTGAAAGGGTCATTAACCCGCATCCTAGACCACTGAAATTCCCAAAAATATTTTTGGCACGGAAAATGCATCCTACACCCCTGAAAGTTCAGAAAATGTTGGCAGCTCAAAACAAATGCCTTAAAATGCATCTTAGGCCTTCAAAAATGTTGAAAACTTTGGAGACCCAAAAAAGGGGTTTACAGGCATCCTAGACCCCCTAAAGTGCAGAAAATATTGGTGGACCAAAAACTGTGTCAGAGAGCTTTGAATGTCCCAAAAACATTTGCAGCCTGAAAGGGGCATTAACCCGCATCCTAGACCACTGAAATTCCCAGAAATATTTTTGGCACGAAAAATGCATCCTACACCCCTGAAATTTCTGAATATGTTAGCAGCCCAATAAAGGCATTAAAATGCATTTTAGACCTACAAAAATGTTGAAAACTTTGGAGGCCCAAAAAAGGGGTTTACAGGCATCCTAGACCCCCTAAAGTCCAGAGAATGTTGGTGGACCAAATATGGTGTCAGAGAGCTCTGAATGTCCCAAAAACATTTGCAGACTTAAAGGGGAATTAACCCGCATCCTAGACCACTGAAATTCCCAGAAATATTTTTGGCACGAAAAATGCATCCTACACCCCTGAAGGTTCAGAATATGTTAGCAGCCCAATAAAGGCATTAAAATGCATTTTAGACCTACAAAAATGTTGAAAACTTTGGAGGCCCAAAAAAGGGGTTTACAGGCATCCTAGACCCCCTAAAGTCCAGAGAATGTTGGTGGACCAAATATGGTGTCAGAGAGCTCTGAATGTCCCAAAACATTTGCAGCCTGAAAGGGGTATTAACCCGCATCCTAGACTACTGAAATTCCCAAAAATATTTTTGGCACGGATAATGCATCCTACACCCCTGAAAGTTCTGAAACTGTTGGCAGCACAAAAAAGGCCTTAAAATGCATCTTATGCCTTCAAAAATGATGAAAACTTTGGAGGCCCAAAAATGGAGTTTAAAGGCCTCCTAGACCCCTAAAGTCCAAAAAATGTTGGTGGACCAAAAATGGTGTCAGAGAGCTCTGAATGTCCCAAAAACATTTGCAGCCTGAAAGGGGCATTAACCCGCATCCTAGACCACTGAAATTTCCCAAAATATTTTTGGCACGAAAAATGCATCCTACACCCCTGAAAGTTCAGAATATGTTAGCAGCCCAAAGAAGGCCTTAAAATGCATTTTAGGCCTACACAAATGTTGAAAACTTTGTAAGCCCAAAAAAGGGGTTTATAGGCATCCTAGAGCCCCTAAAGTCCAGAAAATGTTGGTGGACCAAAAACTGTGTCAGAGAGCTCTGAATGTCCCAAAAACATTTGCAGCCTGAAAGGGGCATTAACCCGCATCCTAGACCACTGAAATTCCCAAAAATATTTCTGCCACGAAAAAATGCATCCTATACCCCTGAAAGCTCAGAATATGTTAGCAGCCCAAAGAAGGCCTTAAAATCCATTTTAGGCCTAAAAAAATGTTGAAAACTTTGGATGCCCAAAAAAGGGGTTTATAGGCATCCTAGACCCCCTAAAGTCCAGAAAATGTTGGTGGACCAAAAACTGTGTCAGAGATCTCTGAATGTCCCAAAAACATTTGCAGACTTAAAGATGCATTAACCCGCATCCTAGACCACTGAAATTCCCAGAAATATTTCTGCCACGAAAAATGCATCCTATACCCCTGAAAGCTCAGAATATGTTAGCAGCCCAAAGAAGGCCTTAAAATGCATTTTAGGCCTAAAAAATGTTGAAAACTTTGGATGCCAAAAAAAGGGGTTTATAGGCATCCTAGAGCCCCTAAAGTCCAGAAAATGTTGGTGGACCAAAAACTGTGTCAGAGATCTCTGAATGTCCCAAAAACATTTGCAGACTTAAAGATGCATTAACCCGCATCCTAGACCACTGAAATTCCCAGAAATATTTTGGCACGAAAAATGCATCCTACACCCCTGAAAGTTCAGAAAATGTTGGCAGCCCAAAAAAGGCATTAAAATGCATTTTAGACCTCCAAAATGTTGAACACTTTGGAGGCCCAGAAAAGAGGTTTACAGGCATCCTAGACCCCCTAAAGTCCAGAGAATGTTGGTGGACCAAATATGGTGTCAGAGAGCTCTGAATGTCCCAAAAACATTTGCAGCCTGAAAGGGGCATTAACCCGCATCCTAGACCACTGAAATTCCCAAAAATATTTTTGGCACGGAAAATGCATCCTACACCCCTGAAAGTTCAGAAAATGTTGGCAGCTCAAAACAAATGCCTTAAAATGCATCTTAGGCCTTCAAAAATGTTGAAAACTTTGGATGCCCAAAAAAGGGGTTTATAGGCATCCTAGACCCCCTAAAGTCCAGAAAATGTTGGTGGACCAAAAACTGTGTCAGAGATCTCTGAATGTCCCAAAAACATTTGCAGACTTAAAGATGCATTAACCCGCATCCTAGACCACTGAAATTCCCAGAAATATTTCTGCCACGAAAAATGCATCCTATACCCCTGAAAGCTCAGAATATGTTAGCAGCCCAAAGAAGGCCTTAAAATGCATTTTAGGCCTAAAAAAATGTTGAAAACTTTGGATGCCAAAAAAAGGGGTTTATAGGCATCCTAGAGCCCCTAAAGTCCAGAAAATGTTGGTGGACCAAAAACTGTGTCAGAGATCTCTGAATGTCCCAAAAACATTTGCAGACTTAAAGATGCATTAACCCGCATCCTAGACCACTGAAATTCCCAGAAATATTTTTGGCATGAAAAATGCATCGTACACCCCTGAAAGTTCAGAAAATGTTGGCAGCCCAAAAAAGGCATTAAAATGCATTTTAGACCTCCAAAAATGTTGAACACTTTGGAGGCCCAGAAAAGAGGTTTACAGGCATCCTAGACCCCCTAAAGTCCAGAGAATGTTGGTGGACCAAATATGGTGTCAGAGAGCTCTGAATGTCCCAAAAACATTTGCAGCCTGAAAGGGGCATTAACCCGCATCCTAGACCACTGAAATTCCCAAAAATATTTTTGGCACGGAAAATGCATCCTACACCCCTGAAAGTTCAGAAAATGTTGGCAGCTCAAAACAAATGCCTTAAAATGCATCTTAGGCCTTCAAAAATGTTGAAAACTTTGGAGACCCAAAAAAGGGGTTTACAGGCATCCTAGACCCCCTAAAGTGCAGAAAATATTGGTGGACCAAAAACTGTGTCAGAGAGCTTTGAATGTCCCAAAAACATTTGCAGCCTGAAAGGGGCATTAACCCGCATCCTAGACCACTGAAATTCCCAGAAATATTTTTGGCACGAAAAATGCATCCTACACCCCTGAAATTTCTGAATATGTTAGCAGCCCAATAAAGGCATTAAAATGCATTTTAGACCTACAAAAATGTTGAAAACTTTGGAGGCCCAAAAAAGGGGTTTACAGGCATCCTAGACCCCCTAAAGTCCAGAGAATGTTGGTGGACCAAATATGGTGTCAGAGAGCTCTGAATGTCCCAAAAACATTTGCAGACTTAAAGGGGAATTAACCCGCATCCTAGACCACTGAAATTCCCAGAAATATTTTTGGCACGAAAAATGCATCCTACACCCCTGAAGGTTCAGAATATGTTAGCAGCCCAATAAAGGCATTAAAATGCATTTTAGACCTACAAAAATGTTGAAAACTTTGGAGGCCCAAAAAAGGGGTTTACAGGCATCCTAGACCCCCTAAAGTCCAGAGAATGTTGGTGGACCAAATATGGTGTCAGAGAGCTCTGAATGTCCCAAAACATTTGCAGCCTGAAAGGGGTATTAACCCGCATCCTAGACTACTGAAATTCCCAAAAATATTTTTTGGCACGGATAATGCATCCTACACCCCTGAAAGTTCTGAAACTGTTGGCAGCACAAAAAAGGCCTTAAAATGCATCTTATGCCTTCAAAAATGATGAAAACTTTGGAGGCCCAAAAATGGAGTTTAAAGGCCTCCTAGACCCCTAAAGTCCAGAAAATGTTGGTGGACCAAAAAATGGTGTCA